>NW_017387803.1:0-503966 GCF_000349305.1 Malassezia sympodialis ATCC 42132 | reverse complement strand
ACGCCTTGAAGCCCTTCGGTGGCGAGTCGCACTGGAAAAACTCGAGCCGGGCGTGCAGCGAGAGTAGCAAGAATAGCAATCGACTTATTAGGAAGAATGGGTTGAGACGATGGGAAGTGGCCGTGTCGATGCGCGCTTTATACGCATATAAATGCCAAACGACGCTCAGGCCCCCACTCTTACGTCACACTTGCGACCATTCTGCCCTATGGAAGAGGCCCTCTTCTATGGGGTGGCGCGCTCTATGGCGTAGCATCGTGTCCTTTGCCATTTTCACCTGGCTCTGTTGCCCAATGTTTCTTCGACAGTGCAAACTAAATTCTAAGGGAGGCGATTTGCATGGCATCTATGACAGTATCAGTCGCGATTAGCTGCAAGTAACGCAGCGGATAAGTTCTGGCATAATGGTACATCCGCTGGTGGCAAAGTGTAAAAGCTGCATGGCCTGCCTTCCCTATAAAATGGGTGATCGAGAGCACAATCCAACAGATGATTGTCCAGATGATTGTCTTTAGGCGAGTAATTTGGATCTGTATTAGAATCATCTTCAGGCTGGAGCCTCCTCCTGTCCTCGTAACGTTGTGCAAAGATCATTCTTGCACAAAGAGGTGTATCACTGCAGCTCTTAATGAGACGAACTATATGCCTGAGGGCGCAGCAAAAGAAAGTTATTGGTCTTTGAAAGTTGAAAATCCATATCGAGAAACTCATGTGTATGTGACGAAGCATCACTACTGCTCATTTTATGGCGGTAAAAAATCCCTGTAAAGAAGCAGCCCCAGAAGGCAGCAGTACTGATCGTAGAAGCTGGTGACAATAGCTGCCACGATGTTGCAACCTTTGGACAAAACTGAGGCAAAACTGTCATTAAATCTGTCTGTGTGGCAAATCCAGACAGACTTAGACCTGGTCATACTGCGCCACCAAAGGGCATGAATCCCGTTCTACCTGCTGACCAGCCATGGTCGGACCCATATGATCGATGGATTTAAAGCTTCGCAGCGTTGGGTCTGGAGAAGTACCATGGCCCCTTATCTGGCTCTGGACCATCAGACCTTTTAACTAGAATTTTGTGTTTGTCAAATAGTTCGATTTCGTCAATGGTTTTGTTAACAAAAAAGTCCACGAGGTTGCCAATGATGAGAGGGAAACTAAACCAATCGAGTGACCAGTAGGTATCACCATCTTTAAACAGGATTAAGTCGTGTTCCGAATCGCGGTCACACATATCACACTCCCAGGTATACCAGTCTATTTCGGTTTGAGGTAGCTGATAGAGACGGTATCCGTTGACATCCTTGATGAAATAACGCGTGTAATCGACCATTTTCAGAATGATCCGATGTGGCCTCGGAGGAAAGGGATGGAAGGGCGTAAGGTAAAGGGAGGGGGGTCTCGAGCGTGTATTTATAGATTCTAGATGGATTCGATGGGGATGAGTCAGGAGCAAGTCAGCGGCATGCATGATGCAGAATTGTGTATGGACAAAGGACCAAGTCAAGACATTCCAAGCTCAATCCATTGATGTGCTGCCGCCTAGCAGGCGAGGTCACCTTCCTTGCACTTGCTGGTCCTGCTGTGCGCGCTTCTCTGACGCCTGCCACTCCCACACGAACTAGTGCGGCCGGCCCGTCGACACTAGCGTCACTTCTTGCCGTCCGTTCCGTTCTTCATTCGACCCTGTCACTTCTCGAATGAACAGATCGTAGTGCGTCTCCGGCCCAGGGCACGCGTGCAGACGCCGCACCAGCAAGTCACTCCGTTCTTGCCGACCAGGTACAATGCGTGCCTCGCGCTCCACCTCGACCGCTGGACATGCTTGTACAGCACGTCACGCACTCTGTTGTGACACAGTGTCTGTCCGAGGATCCATCGAAACAGGTGGTGTTATGCCAGTCTCTTGTACCTGTCTTTCTAGCATGCCCTCAGTGGCTTCAACAGCCCCACATCCAGCACTTAATGTACAGGTGCTATACAGTCTCGTAGCCAAGAAATCGGAACCCTCACTACTAGGTTCTGGATAACTGGCTAGGAACTCAAGGGCACGGTTCTGGGAATGGTAGTTACGAATAAACATAGTGGAAAACTTACCTTGGGCAAAGGGAACTGGGCTTTCTTGATTCCTGGGTTAGCTGCCTATAAGCTACTGTGGCTGTTATTCCGTGAACCAGAGGCCTGTGCGTCGAAACAAAGAAAAATGATATGACATACCCTCTTTTCCTGCTACAGCCCCTGCTTCATTACAAAATGCTGCATTCTGCATACCGCTATCTCTTTCTTGACTTGCAATATAGCCTGCCGGGAACACATATATCCCTCCCCACTTTCCTGCCCCCCTTGTCCATCATTAACTCGATAATTCGCATTCTATCACCAGCATGGATGAAACAAACACAAGCTGGACACGCTATTTTTATGTGATCACAATGGCTACCTGCTGTATCATCTTCCTAGAGACAAACTTCAGTGGTATTACTAGGAGCTGAATATATACGAACGTGTGGCTGAACGGGGGGGGGGGGGGGGATGGGGGAGGGGATGCTATAATAAGATGGCGACGGATAATGGTAATCGCCACTCTATAGTCCCTGTGTTAACGTGAACAACGATATGGTGTTCAAATTCTTCGTTGAAAAAACAATAGAAATATGACCCTGCAATGAAGGATCAAACCTGTAGACAAAAAAATTAAAATAACTACCACTACGGTAGGTCTGTGATTCATTACGAAATGCTGCATTTTGCATACCACTGACTCGTACATGACTCATAATTAAAAACAATTTCGAAAGTATAAATTACCATATCTCCATCTTCCCTCTTTTTGGTCCCTCCCCCCTTCCCCCATTTACAAGTCTGGATTGTTCCCATACCATGGCTGATCCTAACTCCAATTACACGCGATTTTTTATCAAGGACCTTAATGGGTACTTATTCTACCATCTGCCTCAAACCAGAGTTGACTGGTTTACTTGGGAATGTGATATGTGTGATCGCGAGGCAGAACATGAAACGATGCTATTTCAAGACGGTGACAGCTACTGGTCGCTTTACTGTCCATGTGAATATGTGAACATCGATGCTCTGGTCAAATTTTTTGTAGAAAAAACTATGGACGCGAAGGAGCTGGAAGAGAAACACAAAATTTTTGTAAAAAAGTCATTCGGCTCGGAACCGGACAAAGGGCCATGGATTTCCATGAGACCAGATGCTGGGAAGCTTTAAAAGGAGCTTAGTTATCTATAATGGTTCAACTATTGTAGCGTTAATCAGATTAAATTGGTCGCGCCATAAAAATTCATGGTATCCTGTCCATTGGAAACGAATTATTTGGAAATGCGAGGGTTTTGGAAAAGAGTCGTTCATATCAAACCCAGATAAACGATCATAGTGTTCCTCTTGGTCTTTAGCTGGACAACTTTGATTCACTGAGCTTTCAGGTATCCTCCATAAGGAATATGCTGAGAAAATAGGTTGTGTGTTTGTCTGTCGCGTAAGTAGACCTTCTTGTAGCCTCTTCGAAGAGAAAAATTTGATAGATAGACCTTCAGTTGTCGCAAAGTTGTCATTTGGCTCAGTTCCTGATGAAGGCCTATCATTTGCTCCCGAAGTTGATCGAAGAAAATTTTTATAGGGAATTGTAGTAGTGATCAATTGTGATTGATTCTCTGCACATTTCGGACAGATCTCCAAAGGGGAAGAAATATTTCTTGACCATGGTTTGTGCGAAGAAAGCGTGCTGTTGATCGAGGTGATATTTGATGTAGAAGAGACATTAAAGTCAATTCCAGAAAGTTGGCTAACAATCTTTATAGTATAAAACTTTGGAAAGCTCTGACAATGCGTATACAGTGTTGTAGTACAAGAAAGACTAGGTGGCAACGTAGGACGTACGCTTACAGGTGTTACTCTATCACCCGGTCGAGGTCTGTCGAAAGAGAGAGAATCATCTGGCAAAAATTTGATTGTCTTGGAGGGGAAAGAGGGCTCCTTAACACCTAACACACGATGTTCCATCTGGATTGATGTTAAAAAACACTGACTTAATGGGTGGGGGCGAATTGATGACCACGGCTGAAAAGCTGATGAAATAGGTTCCATATCTGAGGGCGGTGTAGTATCTCCTGGCCTTAACCTGTTGGGATGAGCTATACACGCCGATTTGATAACTGTAGTACCTTGGTTTTGACCAAATGTTACAACATCATGGCAGCTAGTGTCTCCAGCTGCGACCCTCAGTAATGCTGCCTCTTGTGGCTACCTTCTGTGGCGCATTTTACGACCGCTATAATAAGAACAGAAATGATGCTTTGAAACATAGATTTCAGTGTCTTGATCAGGGTTCTCAACTCTCACAGACCAATAGCCATCATTGGGTGTGCCCTCAGGCATACAGTTGTATTCATTAAGGTCAGCTGTAATACATCCTTCTTTGCAAAAATGGTCCGTGCATAATGTCACAAGGACCGCTTTTGTGGTCATCCAATAAAAAGATTGAATGGTTGCCAGCACTCTTATTTGCCTTAGGAGAAGCATATTTAGGTATGGTCCAAATAAAGTGAACTACTCGAATATATACGAGACTTCGGTGGCGTAATCCGGCTTTTCTGCCCCCTGCCAGCCCTTTTTGCAGCATGTCACCCTGGCCACCTTCTCGTTGTAGCCAATTACAAGATAGGAACTAGCAGCATTCATGGTCAAATCACGGGAAATTACTGGCCTCGCGCTTTGACCTTGTAACTTTAAGTAAAAGCAGGATTGCAACCTGACACAAACTCAGGAATAAACACTGGCGAGGTACACTCTTCGCATGATCTTTCTTCAAGTGACTGCAGAAATGACGCCTCAGTATAGCTCTCCACGCTTCCATTCACATGTCAAACTCCATGAAATGATTATCGCACTGATTTATCCTGCTATGTGAGCTATTTGATGTTGACTTTCGGCTAACAAGGTCGCTACTATCAGATCTGAAAACCATGTCGATATGCTTTGAATGTGGCTCGAATTGGCTTTCGGACCCCCCAATCCGATTTTATCAGAATTGTCGAGGAAATTTCCTGCAGGCGTGTGGGATGTATTAAACCGCCTCGATGATGCCTAAGGGTCCGTCAGCCGTAAGATTTAGACCTCTGTAGTATTTTCCGCAAGATGTTTGAAGATGCGGAACATTAAGAAGAACGATTGAGTTCCGGATTGGAAATAGTGATTTGCATTGTATTGTTTATTCCATCTAATGCAACGTTTCTAGACAAACACTTGCTATAATAGGGGCCAATTTGAACGACACTTCAATACCCAATTCCCACTTTGTGCAATTGTCCCCGTGCTACTATCGCTTCTACATCAAGCGTCGTACCGCCCCCCCCAGACTATCACTCTCATAATTTTGAATAATACAATGATAAAGTCACTTTGCGACTCCAATAATCATAAGATTTCATTATCAGAAAGCTTAATGGTTACACTATTTGCTATTCACCCCAGCCAATGGATGGCATTACCTTCCTTCAAGGTGGTAATGTTGATTATCCTAATGAACATATATTCTCTTGTCTATATTATAAATGTTGTCACTATCCGGCTCCGTCCTCGCCGGTTTTGCTTGCGTATTGGTGCTTTTGTCGAATTTTCGTCTACAAAGATCAACGGAACAGAACTATTTGATGCGTAGAAAATTCTTGAGTCAAGACCAACATTTCTTCACATTTATTAACGTGCCACGAGCTTAAGGAGTCACGTAGATTGCAAAGTCGGCAGCGAGCGCAGTCCTCCACAGTTGGATGCCTCACTGACTAATCATCCTGAGTTCTTTCGGTCGGTTACAAGGGGATCGGATTCCGTACATTTCATCTCAAAGCTAGAATAAAATTTTCTATTCGCCTATCTCATACTGTGCCAAGAGAAGTCAGCAGTTTGAAACGTTTTGAAGCTCAAGCGATTTTCCGCGTCGCTTTTATTTAAATCATGCATTCAGGTTTGCTTACGGCGCAACGGAATTCGCTATAGGCTGGAATCGTAGAATTCCTCCACTTCAAAGTTTGCGTGGTTCACAGTTTGCTCGAAGATCTGCGCCCGAAATGATGCATTGTTCCCCCTACTGAAACTATGATGCGGCACCAGGCCATTCCTCACGTATAAATACAGCAGCAAGCACACAGAAGCCTTCCATCACTATGGCCCGCTTCTTTGTTCTCGCCACGCTCGCCTCGCTTGCAGCTATCGCCACCGCTGCTCCCGCCTCTGTGTCTTGCCAGGCCAGCGGCTCTCCTGTCGTGGCTCTTGCTTACAAGGCGTCTCAGATTACTCATGGCTACCAGATCATTCCCAGCCACAAGGGCGAGCCTGGTAAGCACAAAACTGAGCAGGGTCACCGTATTATGTCGTTCTTCCTGCGCACGACGTCGAACGCTGCCGTCGACAAGTACTGGGAGACTGACAAGGAGTACCAGTTCGTTCCATACCACTGCACGGCCGCTTCGGATAATGCTGTCCTTTCTGGTGGCTGGACTGAGTTCCGCCACGCGACGAACGAAAATGTCTGTCTTTCGCTGAATGGCTCGCCTAGCCTGGAACCCGCTGCGAAGTCCATGACCGACAACAACCTCTTGACTCTGAAGCCCTGCTCGACTGATGTCTCCTCCAACGTTCTTCTCCACCAGGCCTTTACGGTCCCTATTGGCAAGACTGCGCAAAAGAACGCTGACAACCTCTTGACGCGCGGCGGTATCGCTATGGGCAACCACGTAACCTACCTGACCACCGACACGAGTGGCTCTAGGGACGTCTACGATTTCGTCATGAAAGCAATCTAAAAACAAAAAAAAAGTAGCGTATAATAGATCAATGTTGGCCATAAGCGGGTGATACGTAGCGACCCGCTTCCACAATCACATTCACTTGTTTCTGCGGCTGACCGGACCAAATGTTCGCGAGGATCTCCTTGGTGCCCGCAATGTAACGACTTTGCGCATCCAGCGAAGTGCCTGAGATGTGCGGTGTCATCGCATTACCACCGCCTGCGTTCCAGCCGTTGCTCATGCTGCGCCACGGGTGGTCTGCCGGTGCAGGCTGAGGGTACGACACGTCACCGCCATAGCCGTTCAACTGACCCGTCTTGACGGCGTCGGCCACGTCCTTTTCGACACAGATAGCGCCTCGGGCCGTGTTGATGAGCCACGCGCCTCTCTTCATCTGACTAATCAAGTCCTTGTTGAACAGTCCGCGAGTGCCCTCGTGCAGAGGTGCATTGATCGTTACAATGTCGCACTGGCGGACCAGCTCTTCGACACTGTCGACGTGGCGGACGCCATAGCGTTGTTCCGTATCGGCATCCGCTCGCTGGTAGTCGTAGTACAACATCTCTTTCATGCCAAATGGCTTAAGTCGCTCCATAATGAGGCGTCCGATACGGCCGAATCCGAAGGTGCCCACTACCTTACCTTCGATATCATACGAATTTTGCGCGATCTCGGCAACATTCCAGCCTTTCTCATCCACGTACTGTCGGTGTGCGGGAACAAAGTTGCGCACCAGCACCAGGATTGACATCACCGCGTGCTCGGCGACCGACGTCACATTCGATCCGGTCACTTCATAGACACCAATGTTGCGTTCATTGGCCTTGTTCAGGTCGACGTGGTCGCTACCCACGCCCGCTGTGATGCATGCCTTGAGCTTCGGAGCTTGATCGATCAGCTCAGCATTGATGTAGGCTGGGTGGAAGGGCGTGGTAATAGCAATATCGGCGTCCTTGATCTCCCGCGCAAATGTCGAGTTGAGGCCATCCTTGTCATCGGTCACAACCAGCGTGTGGCCTTGTTGTTCGATCCATTGACGCAGACCCAGCTCATTCTCCACGGTGGCCAGCAGCTTGGGCTGTCGCTTCGCTGCTTCGCCACCTCGATACAAGGCCGCGACGACTTTGTCAGCGCGGGTCGCTGACTGTGTAAAGGCCCGACAGAGCGGGCGAGTATACTGCATGCTAGTCGCTCTCAAGGTCCACATTACGGTTCGATTGTAAGGTGGCACGGACCTGATTCTTTCCCGTCTGCGCGGACCGTCCAATAAGGACCCCATTCGGTGCAATCGGACTGACCGGTCAGGTGAACGCCCATGCGCACGTGCCACTTCCCCCTGTGCCTTAAAACAACAACACGGACGCGCAGGTTGGTACCTCGAATGATCAAAATCACCTCGTCGTTGCTCGCTCTCGTGCTAGCGCTCTGTGTTCATGCCGCGTCTGTGGACACGCTCTATCCGAATCTCACTGATCCGTCAGTGATCAGGCATGCTCCGTACGACTCGATGATGCACGGGTCCAAATACGAGACGCGCACGGGGCCGTCGGATGGCACGTACAACTACTGCTCCATGCCGCATCCAATCGCGTCTATGTATAAGGAACCGGAGCCTGTCGTGAATGGCACAGTTAAGGCGAATCTGACTGCGGTGCTGTATATCCAACGTCACCAAAAGCGCACCGCCTACAACCTGTTCCCGTACGGCGAGAACGAGCATTACGACTGCACGGATGCAGAGCCCTTCCTCTACATGGGTTCCTCGAACGCGTCGCGTCCTAAGCCACTCCCGGTGTATGCGGCCACCTACGTGGACCGCCAGAACCCGCTGTATGCCACCCTGACCAACTCGACGTGCCAATTCCCGCAGCTGACCGTCGGTGGTTTCCTGGACGGTGTCCAACATGGGAAAGAGCTCTACGAGCTGTACGGTGACAAGTACGGCATCATTCCTCGCGAGCCTTCCCCGGAGACCGTATGGCTCCGCTCTTCCACCGCTCCCCTCACCCAAGGCTCGGCTGGCGGTGTGCTGCGCGGCCTTTGGCCGCACTACAACAAGCCGCTACCGCTCCACCAGCAGATTGACAGCATCGACTCGCACGAGCCCTCGTGCGACTACCTCGACACGCTAAAGTCGGCCTTGATGACGACAAAGGCATGGAAGAAGCATCTGAAGGAGACTGAATCGCTGCGCAAGGAGCTGGCGGACATGCTGTTCACGAACAACAGCGACTGGAACACAAACTTTGACCACTACAACGATAACTTCCAGGCACGCCTGTGCAATGGCTACAAGCTTCCATGCGACCAGTCGGGTTCTGGCAAGTGCGTTACGGATGAGCAGGCGCGCCAGGTGTTTGTAGCCGGCGATTGGGAGTACAACTACTATTGGGTCGACCGCGAAAATGTGACCGAGGCCATTCAGCTCACAAGCGGTCTCTACATCCAGGACTTGCTGAAGCAGCTCCAGGACGTCGAGAGTGGCAAGTCTACCCTCAAGTACATGCACCACTTTATGCACGATGGTGACATTGGCCCGCTCGCTGGCTCTCTGGGCATCCGCTCGCTCCGCTGGCCCGGTATGGCATCCAACATTGCCATCGAACTGTGGAAAACAGACAGCCACCGGGCCTATGTCCGCGTCCTCTACAGTGGCCACACCCTGCAGTCGCGCCACGGCAACATGGACTGGATGCCGTTCCGCGAATTTGTCCACCTCTGGAGCCAGTACGTGCCGCGCGACTTCGTCGCGCAATGCGCGCACAGTTAATGCACGAACCCACGTGCTCAGGGGAAGTCGCTAATTGGATCCACACGTTGTAGTTTATTTAGTTTGTTGCGCACGACCCGTTCCTTGTCGTGTGCCATGAAGGTGCTGCTGTTCGTGTTTGTGTGCCAGGCCTTAGCCGTTGCAGCCGGGACCAGTTCCACGTTCTCAGCGCCGCCACATGCCCCTGCCACACCCGTATTCACGGCGCCTCGTGCGTTTCCAACATCGGCCTTCTCGAGGATGTACCACATGCCCCAGGACCAGGAGGCTATCCCCCGTCCTGTGGTCACGGACGTGGATGGCAAGCCGTTTCCGGACCGGCTGAACAACCCTGCGAGTATGCCGTCGAGCCCTCCGACGGACGCCGGTGTTCTTCCTGCCCCCCGCGCGTCCGCGTCGCCCGTGTCCCCAGCGCAGATCCACCAGAGCGTCTCGTCGACCATCCGCAACTCGTCCATGTCCAGTTGCGACCGCTGCAAGACAGCTTTGCGCCTAGGTCAATCGCTTGCGCAGTCGCAGCCCCATAAAGTACCGGGCCTCTTAGTTCAGCTGTGCAAGGAGTTCCAGTACAAGCAGTTTGGTCGCAATCCCGACGTGAATCGCACTTGCGAGCTCTCGTATACGGCCGGCGGCCAAGGCGGCGTTTTTACGCAGGTCCTCTCGTACGCTGACCTGTCGGACGGAAGCACTGATGCGGACTACATTTGTGCCCAATTCTTCTATGGCTTCTGCCCTATGCCTAAGCCCGCTGTGCTCTCCGAAGACTTTTTGAACGACTGGTTCGACGGTCAGCGCACGCCTCCTGCGCATGTCTTGACGCGGTCCAAAAGTGTGGGGCCCTCGTCGCGCAAGAATTTGCAGGTGCTCTGGACCTCGGATATCCACGTCGATGGCCGCTATGCTGTTGGCGCCGAGGCTGAATGCTCCTACGGGTACTGCTGCCGCTCCAACTCGTTCAACACATCCACATTTGATGCGCATGGCTACCTCACTGGGAACCAGACAGTGCCCCGGCAGAACATCTCGACCTCGTCGCCGTACTGGGGCTATGAAGGCTGCGATGCACCTTGGTCACTCGTGGCCTCGGCCTTTGAGGCGATGCAGCACTTGGGTGGCAAGTCTGGCTTTGATCTTGCGCTCTACACGGGCGATTTGGTTGCGCATGCTCAGACGTGGGAAGAGTCGCGCGACTTGGTACGATACTCCGAGTCGGGTCTGTACGACATGATGCGACACTATCTTGGCAACACCACGGTCGTTACGGCTATTGGAAATCATGACTCGAGTCCTACTGAGCATGCAGCGCCACACGCTCTCCCTGATGGTCGCAGCCGCCAGTTCAGTTGGGACTGGGGCTATGTGTCCAAGCTGTGGAAGAGCGAGGGCTGGCTCGATGACACACATGCGAATACCGTACGCACACACTATGGTGGCTATTCAATCCAGCCTTTCCCTGGATTACGCGTCATCTCGTTCAACACCGACTTTTGGTACAGGGGCAACAGCTTCGCCTTCATCCACACCTCGAACCCCGACTACAGTGGCACGCTGCGCTGGGTCACCGACGAACTGCAGCGTGCAGAGGATGCGAATGAGCGTGTTTGGGTCATTGGGCATGTGCTCCCCGGCTGGGACGGCTACAGCTCGATGGACCGCCCCACGAACCTGTTCTACCAGATCGTCACGCGATACCAGCACACAATTGCGCACATGTTCTTTGCACACTCGCACGAAGACACGTTCAGCGTGTTTTATGCCAACTCGAATGGTAATTCTAGCAGCGCGTCGACCAAGACTAGTCAGGCTGTCGGTGTCTCGCTTTTCTCGCCCTCCGTCACGCCTCTGACGAATATGAACCCGGGCATTCGTGTGCTTGAAGTGGATCCTCAGACCTACGAAATCATGGACTACCACCAGTACTACACACCACTGCAAGATGTCCAAAACAAAACGTCAACGGACACTGGACTGGTGTGGTACCATCTTTACAGTGCTCGCGAGACGTATGGCAACTTTTCGGCGGCACAGAAGGCGGGCAGCTATTCAGCGCCCGTTGCACTTAAGAATGGCCAGTGGCCCGCAGCGGTCCCATTGAATGCTTCGTTCTGGGCATCCGTGTCTGACGAAGTGCTCGCCCGCCCTGAGCTCGCCAGTCTCTTTAATACCTACCAGGGCAGGAATAGTCCGATGAGCCCGCCGTGCAACACCGAGGCATGCGCTCAAGCTAAGGCATGTTTCATGCGCGCTGGTTCCTTTGCCCTAGGCAAAGCGTGCGGCAGTAGCTATTCTACGGTGCAGTGAGGACATGGTGTTTTCAGATCCTACATGGTCGGGTCTCTTGTTGGCCTATCAGGTTAAGCGCAGCAGTTGAGCACGGGTAGCCTCCACTTGCCGAGCCTTTATAATAGATAGGCAGCGGCGCAGCGTGCCTAGTTCCTTGCCAAGTTTACGTCGTACAGGCGAAGATTGGACAAGATGGGTCGCACTAAGGAGCAGAAGATTGCGGCAGATGAGGAGCACCTAAACTCCTTGGGCCATAAGCAGGAGATGACTCGTCACTTCTCGTTCCTCTCCCTGCTTGGTCTCGCCTTTGCGATTCTTAATTCGTGGACAGCCTTGTCCGTGTCGCTAAGTCTTTCACTTCCTAGTGGTGGTCCTAGTTCGACTATTTGGGGCTTGGTTACCGCAGGGATTTGCAATTTGTGCTTATCAGCGTCACTCGGAGAGTTTCTCTCTGCGTTTCCGACGGCCGGCGGTCAATTCTACTGGGTCGCCTATGTGGCCCCACCGGGTCCCCGCCGATTTCTCTCCTACTGGACCGGATGGATTACCGTCGGTGGCTGGGTGGCGATGAACTCTACAGGTCCCCTTCTGGGTAGTCAGCTAGTCACGGGGCTCATCTCTCTGATGCACGACGACTATGAAACCAAACGCTGGCATGTATTCTTACTTTACCTCGCATTCTCGACCGGAGGATTTTTTTTTAAATGTCTTTGCAAATCGTCTCCTTCCGTTGGTTAGCAAGGGCGCGTTTTACTGGTCCATGCTAGGATTTGTGGTTGTCTCTATCACGATCTTGGCCTGTGCCTCGCCCAACTTTGCCACGGGCGAGTACGTGTACAGCGATTTCGAAAACTTGACAGGTTGGCCTGATGGATTTGCATGGCTTTTGGGCCTCCTCCAAGGTGCTTTTGGTCTCGCTGCCTACGACTCAGTCTGTCACATGATCGAAGAGATCCCCAACGCACCGAAGCAGGGACCCCGTGTCATGGTGGGCGCTGTTCTCATCGGTATCTGCACTGGTTGGATCTTTCTTTCCTGCGTTCTCTTTGCTTCGGGCGGAGAAAATAATCTCATGAGGATTATCAACTCAAGTGCTGGCGCCTTAATCGAGGTGTTTAACATCGCCACAAAAAGCAGACCAGGGAGTGTGTGTCTGACAATGTTCCCTCTCGTTTGCATGGCATTTACTACAATCAGCCTTTACACAGCATCCAGCCGCATGACCTACGCCTTTGCACGCGACAACGGCCTTCCATGGTCTCGAGAGCTCGCTATGATTCTTCCGGGGCTCAACTCGCCCGTGTACGCCCTGTGTGTATCTTGGGCAGGCGTCTTTGTATTTGGCTGTGTATACCTTGGATCAGAGAGCGCGTTTAATGCAATCACATCGGCTGCTGTGGTATGGCTTAATCTCTCCTATGCACTGCCTGTCGCCATCAATGTCTTTTATGGCAGGAAATGCCTCCCTGATCGAAAATTCACGTTGCCAGGGGCACTAGGATGGGTTTTCAATATCGTGGGTGTCTGCTACGTTAGCTTTACCAGCATTCTTTTCCTTTTCCCCCCGGTAGACCACCCGTCCGCCGGTCAGATGAACTACTGTGTCGTTGCATTCGCAATCCTGATGGTCCTATGTCTTGGCTGGTGGATCATAAGTGCTCACAAGACATTCAAAGGCCCACCTGTCGAAGTGGCGCAAAGCATAATGCGAAATGAAATCCCCCTCGACGAAAAGGCACAACCACAAGAAGTAAAGGAAGCCTAATTCTTCATGCTCAGCATCACAGGACAATTTGCCTTACGGGCATCGCATATCACAATGAAATGGATTCATCGTGTCTCTGGACAAGTCTCCATGAACAGGTGCATTTTGTGCGAAAATTGGAATGTATAGTGCAAGAATGGATGGGATCTGCAGCTTGGACTTTTCATTTTACTGTAAATTGTTCACGAGTAAAAGCGTGTACATGTATACAGACCACCGGACGGTAACGTCCTTTTGTAACATCAACCCTTAATTAAGACCTGGGTCAAATTTCAAAGACTCAAGACTGGTTTTATAAAGATAGAAAGGCAAGCACACTATCAGTCTCCAAACTGTGGTTTCAATAGTGTGGTGTGATATGACTACGATAACAGGCAAGAATGGGGTATGATGGTAATTTTTATTTTATCTGCCACATGCTGGTTGGCCCAATAATTTAGGTAGACATGCCTCCATCCTTAAAGAGCATCTTATCTGACGCAGTTGGCCGGTTTGTTTGCGTGCTGAGCTGGGTGCGAACCCAGCTGCAAGGGCGAAAGATAGATATCCGGCATGCAATGAAGACTATGGGTTTCACTGCCTTTTTAAGGCACCCTGTTCGCACTCCATCTTTATCACTGCCTACAAGAAGCACTGTACCTAGGTGCGGTCCTACATAATGGACGAGAAGCCTGAGATAATAAACGATACTTTTGTCATCGAGCCATATCATGAAGAATATCCTAAGCCTGTTCAAAATTCAGTAACAAACCTTGAAGTTGAACAGGCAGAGAAGGAGCTCCGTCATATTGCTGAACGCCCTATTGATGACCCCAATTTAGATAATCGTCTCATTCACGATGCAGAGCAGGCTCTCGAAGCTGGAGACGTGAAGAATGAAGTAACCATCGGTCATTTTATCGAAGAAGACTCACCCTATCCAGAAGTTCGTGCATCCATCAGCAATGTGGATGATGTGGATATGCCAGTCATTACTCTTCGAACCGTCATCCTCGGCCTTATCACTGTTATCATCGTTCCTGGTCTGAACCAATTCTTGTACTTACGTTACCCGACAACGACTATTACTCCTTATTGTGTTACGATCATGATTTATCCTTTTGGCCAATTCCTTGCCTGGTGCCTTCCGGCGAAAGTTTGGAGGACTAAGTGGGGGGCCTTTACTTTGAATCCCGGACCGTTCAACGTAAAGGAGCATTCTCTTATTTCTATTATGGGTCTCATGTCTTATCAGTCGGCCTATGCTACAAGTATTCCAGCTGTGCAAAAATATACTTATGGGATGGCTGATTGGGGCTTTGGTTATGGTGTCCTCTTAGTTTGGAGCACACAGCTCCTCGGTTTGTCATTCGCATGTCTATGTCGTAAATTTCTGGTATGGCCTGGATCGATGATTTGGCCGGCAACACTTCCCACATGTACTTTGCTCAACTCCATGCACGGTATCAAATCGGAAAGCTTTTCTGGCATAAGTCGAATCAGATTCTTTTGGATCGCATTCACAATACTATTCTTTTATCAATTCTTCCCTTCTTATATCTTTACCATGATGAGTATTGGAAATTGGTTCTGCACTATCGCCCCTGAAAATGTGGTCTTGAATCAAATTTTGGGTACGCAATCGGGCTTGGGGCTGCTACCTTTCACCTTCGATTGGACGGTGATCGGCGCTTATGTGAATCCGCTTGCCTCACCCTGGTGGTCTCAGGCCAACTTGCTGGCCGGCTTTGTGATCTTTTTCGTTATTGTATGTCCAGCAGTGTATTATACAAATACTTGGAACGCCAAATATATGCCCATCTTCAATACAGGGACCTTTGATCGCTTCGGGGCGAAGTATCAGGTTAAAAATATTATTCGCTTAAGCGCAGATGGTCTTTCTGCTCCCACTATTGACATTGACAAGTACAACAACTATTCAATGATCTACTTGCCATCAGGCCTGACTATCAGCTACTTCCTTTCTTTTGCTTCAGTCACAGCTGTCCTAGTGCATGTGGGACTCTTCCATGGCAAGGCAATTTGGAAACAGATCCGTTCGGACCCTGTGGATACGACGGATATACATATGCGATTGATGCTCAAGTACAAAGAGACTCCTAATTGGTGGTACTTGGTGCTGTTCCTTGGCTCCTTTGCCATGGGCGTTGGTGCTATTGAAGGCTGGCCTACAGATCTGCCCTGGTGGGCTTTCCTTGTGGCGATTGTGATTGGATTGGTATTTATCCTCCCTGTGGGTATCGTTTTGGCAATATCAAATCAAGAAGTGGGTCTGAATATGATATCAGAGTTGATTATCGGTTACATGCTTCCTGGTCGACCTATTGCGATGATGATCTTCAAGACAACCATGTACATGATTACCTATCAAGGCCTGCAGTTCGTTCAAGACCAGAAGATGGCGCATTACATGAAGATTCCCCCTCGGGCTGTTTTTGCAGCACAGGTATTTGCAACGTTAGTGGGCGGCGTCGTCCAGTTAGCGGTACAATCGTGGGCATTTAGCAACATCGAAGATATTTGTACCGACGACCAGCCAGAGAAATTTAACTGTGCCAGTAACAAAGTTTTTGGTACAGCTAGCATTGTTTGGGGTCTGATTGGTCCGGCGAATATGTTTAGTATTGGCAAGAGGTACAACTCTCTCATGTATGGATTCCTCGTTGGAGCCATTGCTCCCGTCATTGTTTGGCTCTTGGCTAAGAAATTCCCTAAAGGCCGCTTCCACCTAATCAATTTGCCTGTTATTTTTACAGGGACTGGTAATATCCCCCCTGCCACTGGTGTCAACTACTTGGCACCCATTGCCGTCGGCTTCCTTACCCAATATGTTTGGAAACGGGCTCATTTCAAGACCTGGTTCAAATTCAACTACATCCTGTCTGCTGTACTACAAGGTGCCTCGGCCATTGCTGTGGTGTTCATTTTCTTTGTTTTACAATATGTCCATGGTTCAAATGATAATGCACCTAACCAGAAATTCTATAATGAGGGTTGGTGGGGCAATACGGCGTGGCAGAACACGGCTGATGCGGAAGGAACGCCTCTTTGGAATTTACCAAACAATGCGGCATTTGAAGGTAAACCTATCGATATTGGCATGCCCTATGTGCGCTGATGATAACAACCTTTTTCATTGCGTAATTAGAGTGTAATAATTCGGTAGACAAGAAATGGTTTGGATCGATAAACGAAATTTACACGACCTCACTACGAAACGAATTTGGTTCTTCAATCTGCAAAAGACTATTTTGCGGTTAAATGCGGGGAAACCTCCATACGCGTCACAAAGACGCTAGATGCATGCGGGGTGCTTACACAGATGATAACGTAATTGTACGTAGCCACAGAATAATCTCACGATCGCTACGAATTCATGACACCGTCCCATCATGACCGACCTGAAAAACCAGGTCTTTCAGACTTATTTCACTGTTGGATTGGCTTTGTATCTAGAGCCTCTTCCTAGATTAATGTATGAGACTGTTTCCTCGGAAGACGCACAAAATCCAGAAGATGAACGCAATGCAGGGCATGGGAAACGACTCGAGCCTCTCCTTAAGACATTTCCTGTTCAATCCTTTGAGACCCTGGAAAACATTGCATCAGATCCGCGACTTTCGGAGAATGTTGAAGCCTGGAAAAAGTTGCTTATACTTTTAGATGCAGCGGATATGGACCCTCACTTTGGGGGTCTACGGCAATTCTTTGATTCACGGAGACCGCATGAGCAACATGACGTAAAAGATGACGAAGAAGAAGAGATGGAAACTCTGCCTCGGTCTTTGGAACACCGATTATCTTTTCGCGCACCCCGTTCCACACCACGCATACAGTGGAACCGCCGGCCCACAGTATCGGGTGGCGAAGCTTCATCGCCTTCCAGTCGCTCTATGCTTGGTTCTTTACGCCGGAGTCAACGCAGAGTCACGCAGGAACGTAAACAAAGGCAATTGGACATGTTTGATCTATGGGTGGATTCTAACGAATCCAAAAAGTGCATTCGCTTCAATGTACGCTTAGATCTGCACAACGTTCACTTAGCTCGTGCACGCGACATACATGGAACTATTGAAAACGCACCAGAAGATACATCAAGTTTTTTACATCCTCTGGATACTACCTGCAAAGGGTCGCAAGATATGGAAACACAAGATGAATTGAGTCCAAGTGGCTCTCATATGTCCAGGCGGTCCTTTATTCATCGCATGCTAGACCGAGGTGTTCATCGCATGAGTAATTCACACGATAAGCATTTTGACAATCAATCTGATTATCCTATGCAAGAAACAATGGATTCTGACGAGGAACATGTGGGCTCTCCTTTTAGTCCACAAGCACAGATGGGACGACGCTTCTCTGCAGCCAGCAGCGCGGCGCGATCCCTTGGGACGAATGGAGCGAAAGCTGCGGATCTTGGGCGTGTAGTCGAGGATTCGCCGTTCGAACCGAGCGAGCATATCTCGACGGCACATCGCAGCGCAGACTTGCAGTCCGGTGGATTGCCTCCGCCGAATGTACCTTTTGTAACGGAAGGGGAAGATTTTTTACAGTTGTTACGCCGTGCAACAAAATTTTCGGATAACCATGCATGTCTCACAGGCGACAAGGATCCTTTGCCCATGATCTTGACTCGAGCTATGGCAGAAGCATTTGGATGGGAAGGGATCATGCATCTTTGTTACGGAAAAGACAGTGTGTGTGAGAAGGAGCAGATTTTTGCTCCGTTGGGGCAGGCTGCGTATTTGGAGTCGCACCGTAAACAAAAGTACAATGCTGTTCTTTCGTGGAGAAACAATGTGGTTAATGAAGTCGGAAGCGTGCCCAGACCCGATGAAATTGATTTTCAAGAGCAGACATTGCATACCGATGTGGGAGAGTTACCCTCATTACATTCCCAATCATCGGTAAGCAGTAACCACGAAAGCGTGAACGTGGGAACGTCGGACGCATATCCTCACACTCGTTTCATCTTTACAAGGACATGGAATGACTGGATGTTGCTATTCTCTAGCATATCATCGTGGATCTCTGAGTATGAAACGACACGAGTTCGCGCAGGTTTAGCTCATGAATTTGGCCTAGAGCCTGTGTTCCAGACACCGTGTGTGTCCCAGAGAGGGTTTGTATCAAATGAGTTGCCTTCAGTGTGCGTCGAGGACGATGCATTGAGTAGTGCCAATGGGTTTTGGCGCTTGCCTGGAATCCCTGGTGCCTTGCGATCCGAATCAAATCAGGAGCATATGGACTACCGTTGGTCCCGCAGTAAGCTGCATAGCAGCCAAGTGGGAACGCCTGCTGTTATGTCGATGGCCGGAGCGCAATTCTACTTTATGCAGCTTTCTTCTAAATCTTGGGTTCATCTCGGTTCATGGGAGCTCTCGTACCTCAATCGGTGTATTTTCCATTCAATAATTGCTGAACAGCGGTTCCCACCACCTGGCGATGCTGTCGCTTTGGAAATGCCTGCGACTGAAGTTTCTAAAACACATACTATTCAATGTCCCTACCCAACCCCCGATGGAGCATGTAATGCGATGGAATGGAGACAATGGCTTCATTCGTTGCATGATGGGCAGATTATTGCACCAGCTGTATCATGGCAAGGCTGGTGGGTACTGATTGCCATGCTTAACGGAGGAGATCGAACGGGACGGTCTTATGATTTGCAGCTACGAGCACCGGGAGATCTTGTAGAGAATCCGGATTCAACAATTGTGTATTTGTAGATTATATGATAATACACGAATTAAGCCTTAACGGAAGCTTTATGTTGGTTTAAAATGGATAGGTACAAAGTCCAAGCAATACCGCAAGTGGCCGAGAATGGCACTCGGAAGCTGCATAAGCAAATTGATGACGTACCGCAAAGGCAAGACACCAAAGTTGAAGGTCTGCAAGAAGGGCCAAATCTTCCAGTTCGCCAGAAGAGCTGACATGTACACCTGCTATCAGTCATGGAACCACATACATCGTTGAATTTCTCTTTGAGCTCATTCTGTGTGCGTCGACCCTCCATAATTCCCATCGAACCAACGAACATTGCTAGTCCAAAGGGAGCAAAGAGCACCTGATCCATAAACAAACGGCGCATCAGACCGCCCCATAACATCGTTCCAGCGGTCGAATGAATAGGGAATCGAAACTCTAAAAACTTGTTCCATTCTGCCAGTAAAGGAGCCATCGCTGTACCAAAGGCAAGGAAGCGACCAGATCGTTGATTATCCCACTTCTGCACGGCATCCGATACAGAACGATGCTCATAGAGTTGTGCCAGCGAGTCTGCAATCACAGTTAAAGCACCATTGGTAACAGCAAGAGTGATCCAGGGATGACGATCAAAAGCACGCTTGTAGAAAGAGCCTAGCATGGCGAATACGAAATAATCTCTCCCGAGACAAGTAGTTTCCAAACAGCCTTCTACTCGGAACGGCAAGGGGCTGTAGTACAGGTGGAGGCTTGTCCAGAAATTTTGCATCACTATATTCTGGAGAAAAATGCCGGAGCATTGGCTAATGAAAGCGGAGCCGTTAACGCGGATCGTCAAGGGGGTTGATGTGGCATTTAGTGTGGACCGTTTTGAGAAGTTAAAGCGCTCCTCATGGGAAGGAGTCAGGAACTATCAAGCACGAAATTTTTTGCGCGATCAAATGAAGAAAGGCCAGCATGTGCTGTTTTATCATAGTAGCTGCAAGCTACCAGGGATCGTGGCCTTAGCTATAGTATGTACTACTCTCTGACACTTGGATCCAACGTGAAGGATACCCAGATCACACAGCTTGGGATCCCAAGCATCCCTATTATGACGCTAAATCGGACCCTGAAAACCCACGCTGGTTTATGGTTGATGTGGAATTTGTGCGGCGGCTTCCGCACATGGTGCCACTTGCTCTACTTCAGCACCTTGCCAGCAGCGACGTAACTGAATCACAGCGCAAAGATGTGCACTACCTAGATGATAAACACATTGAATCCCTCCGCGGAATGGCGCTCCTTAATCGCTCCCGCTTGAGCGTTCAGGTATGTGGAGAAACTACTGATCAGGAAGCCCGTCGATGCGATCGCGTATGAAGCAATTTGCCTTTTAGGGGAAAGGGGTGGCTTCGAGCAATGGCCTGGAAAATGGAATAGCCCATCTCCATCTATTTCTGACGAAGGAGCCCAAGTCGTCAAGTCCCCGCGCGAACAGAAACGAAGGCGAAAGTAGAGGACTTGTGCATCACATAATATAGCCACGTGTACAAATTCATGGGACCGCTTACGAAAGAGACCCACTCATCGGTGCCTGAGGTCGGTACACGGACATCTGGTCAGTCTCAGCATCACGGCGCGGATAAGGCGCAGTAGGCGCACCTGGTGGTGTGGATTCTTGTGCTAAAACCTTTTACTGAATTAAAGGTATTTGGTTCGTGAATATGCCTCTAGAGCATTTTGGATCGGAACTATGGCGAAAGCGACCCCTAAGTGATTCTGGTTCCAAGCGTCTAGGCGCATTGATGACTCGCGCGGCATCTGACGGATATGATGAGGATCAGAGTCGAAACAACAAAGAGAAAATGAACGAGGGAGACGACGGTGGTTTGTCGAAACTATCAGGTGTTAGTCGCTCTGTCAGTTGGGGTCGTGGCACGGCACAACATCGACCAACATTCAAGACACAGAAAGACCTACCTTCCAAAAATGCACCAAACACTCCCTCTCGCCCTGGCTGGAAATCACATCAAGCTAGAGCGTCTCTTTCTATGTCACCATCAATTGATACACTACAGACCCCTAAGGTTGACGATGATGCCTCCTCGTATTCACCAGCCCCGGGCACCTCCAGTCCAGCATCGTCGGCTGCGCTATCGCTACGATCTTTTAATTCTACTGATTTAGAAAAAGCAGCTCGATTGGGTCCGTTGGACGGAGGTTCCAATGGTTCTTCTGTATCGTCGTCCTCTTTCCATGCATGCGACAGCACGTCCGTGCTTAGTCCATCGCCACGTCGACGAGGAAATCCTAAGGGCTTAAAACTCGATTTGGAACCATTTGAATCTCAGAGTCTTTCCTCAACTACATCACTGCACCCACTCAAGCCGGCATTCATGTCGCAATTCCGAGGAAACAAGGATACCCCTCCGATATCACCCGTCATCTCTCAACATAGTGGAAGCACAAGACGTCGGATCAACTCTGGTTCCCTTTCTCCGACAGCTTTCTCGCCTCAAATGCCGCCGCCGAATTCTAGTATGTCTCGGAAAAGCCTACCTAGTATTGGTGCTGTTGCTAATGATGGGCCTGTACGCCGACATATGGGATCCTTCCATTCTCGTGCGCAACATTTAAACCCGGAGTTGTCTCCCCGTTTGCCCCCTTCCGTCGAAGAAAATGATATAAATGCAGCTTTATTGGAACTTCGTCCTGGAGCAAAACTCTCCAAAAACGTTTCGCGCTTTTATCACGACCCATGGCAACCTGCCTCGCATAGTGGCAGTAATACGTCTTGGCCACTCAGCCCACGGTCTGTCCGACCATTCACTCATTCGATGGAAGATCTACACAGCAGCACATCGTCATTGCGGTCCAATGCACTAGCACTATCATTTCCAAGTATTTTGCCCCGCCCTCCCCAATCGCCCATGCTTTTACCAGAGCAAATGGACAAGTTTGACTTGAGCGATGAGGATGGTGCCGAAATTCATGGGCTGACTACAAGGTCGACTACTCCTTCTCGCCCAGTCTCTCCTTCGCCTCTAGGCTCAGACATGCAAAACGCAAAAGGGATTCAAGAGCAATTATACCGAAAATTTGCAGTGTCAAGACAAGCAGTAAATGAAAACGGTTCGATTGACTCATACGATGTCGGGGAAAAAATTGGCAGTGGGTCCTATGGCTTTGTCTATCGAGGCAAGTCGAAAGAAAACGGCGATGAAGTCGTTATCAAATACATTATCAAAAACTCTATATTCGCAGACTCTTGGCGTCGGCACAGGGTCTACGGAACAATCCCGGGAGAAATCTTCGTACTCTTGCAACTTCAACACACAAAATATAATCCACCTGAACAACCACCTCTTTATATTAAAAATAAAGCGCGTTGGAAAGCTGTTCGGGATGCTTTGGTCGCAGAAGCTCGTGGTGAGAATGTTATGGGACACCCAGGCATTTGCAAGCTAGCTGATTTTTTCGAAGATGATGACTATTATTACATGGTGATGCCTAAGTTTGGAAACGGAGAAGACTTGTTTGACTACGTTGAGTCGTCACCTTATGGACTTGAAATACAAGATGTTAAAAGTTTTTTGGGGCAGATCATTGATGTCATTGCTTTTATGCATGCGAGTGGTATTGTTCATCGCGATATAAAGGATGAAAACGTTATTCTTGACATGCATGGGATGATTCAGGTTATTGACTTCGGAAGTGCCGCAAAACTGCGACCTGGGCGTACATTTGATACTTTCAGTGGTACCATGGATTATGCCGCTGCCGAAATCCTGCGTGGAGAACGATATGCCGGACCCCCTCAAGACATCTGGGCATACGGTGTCTTAGCCTATGTATTGGTCTGTGGTGAATGTCCATTCCATGACATGGACGAAGCAAACAAAGGTCTATCTGCTGGGACCCAGGCACTTAAGACCCTACGTCACTTTTGTCTGGAGCAAAGTACCGACGTGGCTAACAATGGGGATATTATTCATGACAATATCAAAATAACTGCAGATAAGGACCAAAGAAAACAGTTATATGATTTAATTTGTCAATGTCTTCAAGTTGACCCAAAGAAGAGGCCCAGTGCGCAGAATATTTTACAGCATCAGTTCTTTGTTGGAAAAGCTGGCTGGATTGGAGCCTGTGGCTAGTCGCGCACTGTCCATTGATGTATGGCCAATCACATTGATGATGAGTTTAGTGCGCAATAAGGTGTCATAGTTTCAACTTATGATTGGGCGCGATGACATAAACTATGGATAATAATGCAGTCTTATGCTCATCGCGAGTTCACACGCAGCCGGCATATTCACAAAGTGTCCGGATGAGGTCCTGATAGATCCCACCTAAAACGACAAAGGCGATCACCAGAATACAGACTACCCCTTAAAAATCCATCCGTCATGTTGGCTCATGCTCAGCAAGGAGGGCATGGGCCGTTTAGTTCTTTTCCAGCACAATTCCGCAGGAATTTGGATAATTTCTCACCAGGTGGTGCTTCTTGGACCACTTTACGCTCAGCGGGGGACTCTGCTGAACAAATCGATAAGCGTACGTTCTATTTTTCTTACATTGGAAGTTGAGCAGGACATAGGAAGACTGAAGGAAGAGATATCTTCACTGTCAAAGAAAAATTTTCTATTGGAGAACGATGTCCGCTACTTGGACAATCGAATCGCATTGTTGATTTCAAACAGAATGGCGCTGACTGACATTGATGGTGCACTAGACGACCAAGAATATCTGCGCCCAGGTACCATTGATGACAAGAGACTAAGGCAATACTCTAACTTGTTTTATCTATTGGTATTTGAGCCTCGGCACCTTGCCTCTCTGTGCTCACTGGTATCTATGGCCGATATCGACATGTTTCTTCAGACGGTTATGTTCACATTGTATGGTAATCAATACGATGAAGGCGAAGAGCATCTTCTTCTAACTATGTTTCAATCAGTTTTGTCGACACAATTCAAAGTGACGTCAGACTTTAGCTCACTTCTTCGTTCAAATACATCTATTTCTCGGCTAATGTCGACTTTTAGTCGTCGAGGTCCTGGGCAATCATATCTAAAGCGTCTACTTGCCGGTCATATCCAGCGGGTGACAACGCTAGATGCGGATCTTGAAATCAATCCTATGAAGATATACGAAAGAATGGTTGCGAAAGGGCAGATTGCCGAAGGGATTCCCATGGAGAAATTGCTGGTAAATCCGCTCGTACAGGAACATATCAAAAGCCATGTTGATATTTTATTGGAGCTCTGCAATACTCTTCTTGGTGATATATTTGCATGCATTGACCATGTCCCTTATGGAATACGTTGGATTTGCAAGCAAATTCGTGGTCTCGCTCGTCGTCGCGATCCAACAGTCACTGATTCCATCTTATGTTCTCTGGTTGGCACATTTTTCTTCTTGCGCTTCGTAAATCCGGCCATTGTAGCGCCCGAATCCAACTTGATTGCAGCAACAGCACCTCAACCACATATACGTCGAACTTTGGTACTGACGGCCAAGTTTATTCAACAACTAGTGAACAACCCAACTTTTTCGAAAGAAGCATATATGGAGCCATTCAAGCCTGCAATCGAAATGCACAGGACCGCAATGATGCAATTCCTGCACTCTCTCTGCAATGTCCCTGACTTTTATGAAACCATTGAAATGAATCAATATATGGCACTTTCAAAACGTGACATGAAGCTACGCATCTCTGTGAATGAACTTTATTTCTTGCACGGACTTGTTTATAAGCATTTGGATGTGCTAGCTCCAGACCCGGCTGCACCTTTAAGTCAGCTGCTGCAACTATTGGGACCGGCTCCCGAGGTGCTACCACGTAAAGCAAACTATGTTATTGATTTGCCCTTGTACAGTAAATGGGAAAGATCAATAACTGATTTAAACTCGACGTTGATCACCGAGAACAATATGACTCAAAGTGACATTTTGTATATGGAAGCAAAGACAGTTTTGGTCAGTTTGTTGCAAAAATTGCCGAAGGCAATGGAAGAGCAACCCATAAATTTGTTTGCCTTGATAACAGATGGCATCAACCACGAACGAAAGGACATAAAGGACCTGAGCGTACAGGCTATGCGGATGCTTCGTGAACTTGAGGAAACGGGTGTCATCCGCGACGAAACACAGCAGGCACATTTGATCGAAGAAGTTGCGCTAGAGTTCGAATATAAAATGGGTGCCAAAGACAAGCTTTTGGATGAAATGGCCTGTCTTGAATCTGTTCACTCTACTCTGGAGCAGAGGAACACCTATTTACGCGGTCAACTGGCTTCTTACAAAAATTACCTGCAGAATGTTCGATGTGTGTCTGGATCCGGCAATTACAAGGGCGACAAGATGCTGTCATTTGTGCAAATGGAGAATCGAGACCGCAAGATGTCACGAGCACTCGGCACGAATCCCACCTATAAATACTCCCTGGATCAATTCAGACGCGATGGGGTGATTTTGTTGTGTGAAATTCCAGAAGAAAGACGTCAACAAATTTTTTTCAGCATATATTCTCCAATGCCTGGCTCGTTCTTGATTGCACTTCACTTCAAAGGACGAGCGGAGCCATTAGTGGAATTGGATATCAAGCTCGATGATTTGCTTGAAAAGCAGCATGACTATGATCAAGCTTTAGACATGGAATATGTACAATTAGACGCAGTTCGACTGTATGAGCTGCTGGGCGGCCTTTACGGACTCGCCCGAAAACGATAGAGCATATGTAGCTTTCTATCTTTTCGCTAGAGCATTTGTTTCACGACAACTGAATGCCTAATGAATACATAACGAAGCACTTTCTATAGGCACACGCACAATATCGTGATCGGACTGGGCAAGCAAAATCGATTGCGGTATGTATGCCCACTAGCATTTTGGGGTAGAATATCCTGTCTGTGTACATCACGCCAGAATAGCAAAACGTGAACATGAACTAAAGTCCAGTTTACTTCTTCGCGTTAGCAGCCTCCTCCTCGCGCTTAGCCTCGCGAGCCTTGCGAGCACCCTCAGAGCGATGGATGGCACGAGCCATGCGCAGCGTACGGAAAGCGTTGCTTTCCTTCTCCTCGGCCGTAATGGCACGAGGGGCCTCAGGGGTCGTTCCCGCAGGGATAGGGAAAGCAGCGAGAGTGGCACGAGTAGTCTGGACCGAAGAGAGGTCAGGCATTTGGTTCTTGTTCTTCTTGGTGCGGCGAGGCAACACAATCAGACGCTCCTTGTATGCCTTCAGGCGGTCAGCGTTAAGCTTCAGGCTCTCTTCGCTCTTGTTCTTGCGACGGTGGTCCACGGGAATACCAATCGAGCGAGCCTCAACCTTACGGATGCCAGCCGCCTTCAGCTCCTCAATAGTGAAGCCACGACCCTGACGCAGCTTCGTGTTGTACTTCAATGTCTGGCCACGGACAGCCGGGCGCAGAGCCTGAACAGGGCGCATACCCAGAGCAGCAGCCTTGGCAGCACGAGCATTGCGACGGCTCTTCTTGCGGCCGGCCTGGTCGAACCACACCCGCACCCGGCGTTGCCAGTCCTTGTGGAAATGGTTGTTGTGAAGGAGGTTGTTGTGACGGAAACCCATTCTGCGTGTCGTTAGTATCTGTAAAAGTATGGTAAAAGAAGTAGACTCTGGGCATGTCGTACACACGTTCGATATGCACAGCTACTTCTGCGATTTGCTTACCTTGCGAGGACTCACGACAAGTGGAAGGTGGTAGGATCGCTTCGGTGATCTCGCCCAGCAAAACCCCTCGCGCCAACGACGTACCCTCATTTCACGTGATGCATATAGTTGTTCATGTGATCATACACACCCACATCGGAGAAAGTGGAGCCCAGCTGGAGCACAGATCCTTAGATCAGCATGGCGAACGCGCACGCGTCAGACCCGATGGACCCTGCCTTGGCGCGATGGTCCGCATGGTGTGCGAGTAAGAGCGGATTCTCTGTGCCGTCCAAGTCAGAGAAAGAGGAAATACAATCGGATATAGTAGCACAAAAACGATGTGAGCAATGGAAAGACGATCTACTACGATCGAGTGCGTATATGACACAATAACACCAGGTCCTATGGTTCGGTTTATGGTGAAGCACTTGACTTTAATTCAGTGCAACCCAATCAGTCCACGGGATGAAAGTGATAAAATGTCAGGCAAAGATATACCGCCAAAGCTCCTAATTGCCTCGTGCCCCCCAGATATTGCTGGTGGGTTCTCTCCATCGGCCCCGGGTCGACCCCCGTCAGAGGCTGGCATTTTACTATGTGCGAATCGCATTTTTAGCAAGGGACATTTAGAAGATACTTTGGCTCACGAGATGATTCATTGGTGGGACCATTGCCGCTTCAAGGTTGACTGGACGAATCTTCGACACCACGCATGTAGTGAGGTATGTGTGTGTGAAGCCTGACCGACAGATCCGTGCAGCTTCTCTGTCGGGTGATTGCCGATGGACACGCGAAGTGAATCGTCGGCATTTCTCCTTTTTAAAGCAGCACCAGGAATGCGCGAAGCGACGCGCTATCTTGTCTATCCGTACCAATCCTGCGTGCAAGGATGATGAAATGGCAGCTCGTATCGTCGATGAGGTATGGGAGAGTTGCTTCCATGATACCCGCCCTTTTGATGAAGTATGTATCTAGTTGGAGCTTACAGCAGATCTACTGATGGGACTATAGATATATTACTTAAGGTTTTCCAAGCGTTTGGTACCAGCATAGATCCGTGTGTCCAGAGCCGAGGTCTTGTCGCTGACACGACCCAAGCGCTTATTCTGCTCGTCCACCTCCTGGCCCATGGCTCGGCTGAGAAGATTCATCCTCGCACTCAATGCCGAGATTTCATCCAGGTTGCCATCGAGCTCGTCTTCCAATTCGTCGTCACTCTCTGTCGCCTCAAACTGGTAGCGGGCGCGTTGCTCCTTGGGGTCAAAAGATTGGTTCGTGTTGGAAACGCCGGCCTTGTTACGCAACTTAGAAAACATGCCCATGTTGGAGACTGACTCTTCCACGCGCCTTTGCGAAGACAGCATTTCAGCACGTGTGAGTTCCCGTTCCGTTCGCTCGTCAATATGGCGCTGCAGGACTCGAGCCTCCTCCGCGTCACGTTTCGCTTTTTGGTTACGCTTCCATTTAGGACGGAAAATAGACTGGTTAAGCTGAGCGATTGTGCGCGCATTGTCCTCAACACGGGATGTGTGTGCCTTGGCGATGTCCAAACTGCGCTCCGTATCACCAATCTTGTCTGGGCTCATCAGTAGAGCTCATACGTACCACTTTGTTCTCCCAATTTGACCATGGTGTTAGTCGCTGTCTCCTCTGTCTCGCGGGCCAAGCGAAGAGCATTGCGAGTACTACTCAGGCTTTCTTGTTTTGTATTTCGGATTTGGAACTTGATAGCTTGAATTTCTTCCTCCTCTGGATCATAGGCCTGGCTCATCTGCGAGTCTGAATATGGATCCCGGTACGATGTAGCCTGGTTGGTACCATAGGATGGCTGTGCGGCGTAGCCTGTCGACATGCCTGGGCCCGACGACTGAGTGGGACCACTGCCATACTCAGCCAGTAACTCATCATCACTAGGCTTGGCGCCACCCCAAGAAGGCGGAGGAGGCGGAGGCATCCGATTCACTCCGCTGTGTGTCATAGGGCCGCGAGGACCATAAGTAGCACCGGAACTGTCGCCGTAAGGGTCGCGAACGTTTCTTGCTGCCACGTAAGGGTTCAAGTCCTGACTACTATTCGGGACACCGCCCTGCTGCATAGACGAAGGGTCCGCTACAGGGGGGATTTTGGGCTTCTGAAGCGTTAATCATGATGATCTATACACGTACACGCTGGAACAAGGGCTTCATGGTGGCACAAGAACCCAGCCCGAGGAGTGATGTGGAGTGCGGCAAAGCCGTGGTTGGCTCTAAGCACAGACCGACCAGATGGGCAGTGCCACTTCTAAGCCGGCTCGTAAGCTCGGCGCCCAGACGGCCGCAAAGGTTAAGCCGGGCACTGCCACGCCGCAGAGGCAGGTTCCTTCGGCTGCAGAACTGTCGTCCCGGTTTGTAAAGGATCAGTGTACGTTGCAAGTCTCTGACCATCAGCGATTCTCGACGACGCCAAGGACCCCCAGCTGTTACGGAACCTGGATGCATTGGGACCGGTTCAAGCCAAGGACATTCGCGCACCTGTGAGCCCGTCAGGGACCATGCTCCATGTCATTCGAGCTCGCGCCATGGCAGACCCTGCAGATGAGACTGCACCGACTATTCAGGGCCTATCAGCAAGCGAAATACTGCACCTACTTACGGATTATAAGGCTTCGCCTTCCAGCGAGACGCTAGACCGTTTAGCGGTTGAGTACGACGTGGACCGCACATTGATCGGAAAGCTTGTACGATTTGTACATGCGCCCGAGGAACAGCCTCTTCCGTAGTGGGCTATGCCTATGTAACTCTAAAAATTCTCCAAGACTTTCGCTGTCCATGGCTAAAAGTCAGTGAACTAGCGCCACATACATTGGTTCGGATCCGCTCGTCAAAGTCTTTGATGCACGAATCTAGCGCCTCCTTCTGCGCTTCGCTCTCGTCCATTTTTTGACGCTTCGCCTGGGTGCGCTCGCGCCATGCTGCCATGAACTCTTGGACAAGAGCGACACCTGTCTCGGCAACATCTGCAGGCATGTCCATGGCCTGCTGTTCATCGTCGAATCCTTCCAATTCCTCGGCCTTACGCTTTGCCAGCCGAATGACACTGTCGGGAAAGTCTGCCAGCTCGGCAATCTGGATACCGTAACTTTGGTTGCTAACACCTTCTTCGACTTTGTATAACAGTGTGATATCCTTGTCGAACCGCGAACCGTTGTCCCGCGGGGCCACATAGGCAACCATGTGCAAGTTCTGGACGCCAGGTTGTTGCCGCGCCAGATTGGTCAGCTCATGGAAATGCGTGGCAAACACGCATTTGCAATGAATATGAGTGACAATCCATTCCGAAATCGCCCATGCCAGACCAAAGCCATCATAGGTAGATGTACCGCGACCTAGTTCATCAATCAGAACCAACGAATCTTTGGTGGCCGTCTTGAGAATGGTGGCCGTCTCTAGCATTTCGGCCATGAATGTACTAATCCCCTTCAGTTGGCTGTCCCCTGCACCCACTCGCGCTAAGATACAATCGCAGACAGGGATTTGAGCGCCTTCTGCAGCAGGCACAAAGCAGCCAATCTGTGCCATTAGAGTAATGATACCGATTTGGCGCAAGTAGGTGGATTTACCGCCCATGTTTGGGCCCGTCACCAGTAGAAACTCAGACTTTTGGGTCACCATCGACACATTATTCGGAATAAAGTTCACGTCGTCTTGCACCTCCAAGCAGGGGTGTCGCGAGTCCACAAGGAAAAGGTCCGCGCCCCGCTCCAGAATCTGAGGCCGCGTGTAGGGAATAGGGGCGTTGCTCGAGACTTGAGCCAGACTCAGGATCACATCCAGATGGGCAAGAACCACATTCAGCTGCTCTAGAGGGGGGGCGTACGATGAGGCAATTTCAATTACGTCCTTGACCAGCCGGCTTTGTGTCCGAGCATATTCATCGGACAGGGAGCGGAAGTCGTCGTTAAGTTCGCGCATGGCAGACGTGGTAAAGTACAGACCGCCCTGGTATCAGTCGCGCAACGTACCTTCACGGTGCCTAAATCCAAGTAACCGCTGCGGTTTTTGATGACGCCGGCTTCCTGCCGTATCAGAGATAAATACATACCGTACGTGTGACACGGAAACAGTAGCCATACGAGGAATGATTTTCCAAGTGAAGCTTTTTTTCCGTGTCAAGGCGAAGATCGCTCCCCGCTTTGATGTGCTGCTCATCAAACTGGTCACGAATCTGGTCTAGCTTGGCCTTGATTGTACGAAGCCCATCATCAAATTCAGGCTTGATCACATAATTGTGGTAGGCCAACTCATCCAGATCAATGGTCGTCTCCACCATCTCGACTAGTTTCGACAGGTGCTGGAAGAGCTCTTCCAGCGGCGCAGCAAAAGAGCTGTGGAATAGGGTCTGGTCCGTTTCTAATCCGACCGGCACATCGGCCAGGCACGATTGCAACTCGGGCACCTTGACGACTGCCTGATAGCAGCGTACAACATCTTCCAGTGTAGCGGCGCCGCGCTGGAAGCGCTTACTGATTCGTAGCATGTCGGGCATATATCGCAAGTATTCATCTTGAATTTTATGACGCAGCTCCGGCTCTTCCATGAAGATAGCCAGCAAGGACTGTCGGTTTTGAATGGCGTGAACATTGACGAGCGGCTGCTTGAGCCACTGGCTGAGCATGCGGTTCCCCTGCGCCGTTTTGCACCGGTTCAAAAGACCATACAAGCTGGCATGCTTATTGGCCAACGCCGAGCCGCCCTGTGCTTCGGGAAAGAGGCTCAGCGCTTTTAAAGCCGCGTGATCAAGACGCAGATACTCGGAGAGGTCGTGTGTGCGAAGGGCAAACTTGCCAAAGTTAGACTCGTCTTCCAGTAGATGGAGGTAAGATAGCAGCGCAGCCGCTGCTGACATGGCCAGCTTCTTGTCGAGTTCAGGGGCTAGGGCCTTCTCTGATGCAGGCAAGAGGCGCTGCATGTCTTCCTCAATCGACTTGGACGAGAATTGGCTACGTTTCACATTGCTGATGATACATCCGCATCGCTCAAGAACACCCTGCATCTTATTGATATCGTAGTCCGTGCTGGTTTCGTCACCAGGCAAAAGACATTCTTTCACTCCGAGTTGGATAATCAGTGACTGGCATGGGTGAAACCGGGCACGTACCTCTGTGTTCGAGAAGAGATCATTTTCAGCGTACTCGCAAACGCCCATCTCACGGTTCGTCGCATCTGCAAAGGCGACGCCCACCATTGTAAGACCGTCCTGGGCCTTGACCCGCACCGCGAGAACCATGGGGCTCGATACGACATCAGCATTCAAGAACAGCAAATCTTCCACTTCTTGCAGGTTTCCGGGTGATGCTTGCTTACTGATGGCCCATGATGCATTTCGACGGCTGCTGCCATCGCCCGAAGTCGAGCCCCAGATCTCAATGCGCAGCTGCTTGGACGTAAGTGCATCGCGAAGGAAACTCTTCGCAGCAGCCGGGTTCAGCGAACATGAGGGGAGCCCTGCCTGGTCCTTACCCCTGCCACCTAGGTATCGAAGTACAGATTGGGTCCGGAACACGGTGTCGGCCACGTATAGCGCATCGTCTCCATGCACGGTATAGTAATCCTGTCGGTCAAACAAACGAATGGTGCCGGGGATCGACCGAGGCATCCCTTTATAAAAGGAGACAAAGTTTAGATCGCTCTTATCAGAGTCAGAGCGCATCGCGCTTTGCCTCGACTCTTCCGTGGGGTACATGAGCCCCGACATGGCTGAAGGCAACTGCGGTCAGAAGGCTGAACGGCCTTCGAGACGCGTCGTATGTATATACCTATTAGGTATCTGCGGCATGTAATACACACGGGCATCAACGCGCGCGCGCCCGATCGGGGCGAATCGGTGCGCGCTCTGGCACCTGGGTGCCCGGCCCCTTCCACCCCGGCGGAGCACAGAATTGACAGTACCACTTGCCTTTCGGTGGCTGCTCCAGGCCCACGCACGCGTAGTGAAACTCCCGTCAGCTCTTTTATACTAACCCATTCGCGTGGACAGTCGTCATTTTCGCATGCCACCATCTGGAGTAAGCTCATGAGTCACATACCTCTCCGTAGGAGACACGGTCACAATAGCAGTACGTTGGTTCGCTGGGGTCATAGTCGATGAGGCCCGTAGGTTCCAAATTTGATGGGGTTTCATCCGGCTTCATTGATGTCTTGCGCTTTTTCTTTCCAATATCAGGTTCCGATGTATCTGTCTGCAGGAATTCTCGAAGATAGGCAAGGCAAGTTAGAGGGTCCAGGGAGATAAGGCCACTCCAGAAGGTGAGTAGCTGACCCTCCAATGAAAACCTGTCCGTGTCTTTCGGCACAGGCACAAAAGGTCGGTTCGATGACGAGGAGGACTCAAGCGCATCCGCCATTTCCTGGCGCAAACCGGCACACAAACTCTTCTCGGTTTTGAGAAGGTCCATATCAAGACGGTGGATTTGCCGGTCAACAACTTCATATGAAGAGAGAGCTAGCGCTAGCTTCTCCTCGGACAAGGACACGGCTTGCTGTGTTTGATCCCGAATACACTGGAGTTGGGATACGCGCGAGGACGCGGCGGATACATCCTCCGCCGACGCGTCCAGATCACGACCGGAGCAATACTGTTTCCATGTCTCATGAACTTTATCTTTAATATGTTCAAATCGTTCATCAAGCTCTTTCATGAGGACAAAAGTCCGCTGCAGCTCTAAAGGCAGCTGATCTACGACTACCTGTCAGACCCGTGCACACACCCTCCGAATACTCTTCCGCCCATCGTTCTGACCGTGCCTGGAACTTGGCGCGAAACTCTTCTATTTCCGCCTCAGATAGGGGAAGAGGGCCCTTTTTGTCATCCGCGTCCTCCGCAAAACGAGTCTGCTTCGCTCGCTTGCGGCGCGCCATGATCGTGGAAGGCACCTGTATGTGGAGGGAATCACGGCGGGTCTACATCATGTATTTGACCAGGTGGGTCAGGCAGCGCGTGACTATATCCACCTTGCGGTCCTTAGCCTGGAAGGCCTCTTCGTTCATGAGATCGCGTGCATCTTCGCGCATATCCGTGACTTCCGTAGCAAATATTTGACGGAGTGATGGAGCATGTGTCGTAATGAGGAGCGAGCATTCCAAATCAAACTTTTCCGAACGGGCTCCGTAATTGGATGAGCCGATGAGAGTCGATGAGGGGAGACATTGGTCGTTACGACGGCTCGGGGGGGATATCCAGAGGCCTAAGGTGAGTGGTCTTTATACATACCCTTGGAGTGATACGTCCAACCGTACTTGCGCCATTCGCGCAGCTCCACCGCAGAAATCGGCCCCGTGGAAACAGGGTCTTGGACATCTTGCATGGAAGGATGTGTCGGATCCACAGGACGGTTCAGCGACTTTTTCACCACTTCGTTCCAAAACTGGGCCTCCATGTAAGTATAGGCGGCGGGGATCCGATTGGTAATACCACGACTCCCAAAGAACCCGTTCGCTTCCGGGGACGCTGCCACCAAGCGGAATGCAACAGGTACACGAGCAGGATCAGCAGGCGCTTGATGAAGTTGATCTGAGAGTACGAGGGAGCGGTAGATGCTGGAGAGCGTAAAGTAGCCTGACGTAATATCCACAGTCGTGAAAGGCCGTGCGACTGTCTGTAGGGACTTGGAAGGGCGCAACCGCAACGCCTCGATAAATTTGGTGAGATAGGGTATCATTGCCGTTTCTTGGGAAATGTTCAACTGGCCCATCTGAAGTAATGGAACAATACAAGTGTCCGCCTTCTCATAATGGTGTTGCTGAATTTTTCGGCACCGTTGCCGCCATCTTTCAGTGAAATCCAGCAGATCTTTGTGTGCCTGTGACGCCCAGTTGCGCAACGGGTACTGCTGACTGGGTGGAAAGAGTCCCGATGGCACAATTGTGCCATCAGCATCCTCTGCCAAGAGCAAGTCTCGGCCCCCGTCCCACGTTAGGCGAAATGGGCTTTTGTACACCTGTGTCAACTCTGACGAAAAGTCGTCAAGGTTTTCAATATTTTTCTTGCAATGGGTAAGCACGTTGGTATCGCCAGAAAAGTGCACAGCATAGCTAAAACGAGAAATGAGAAGGATAAGCGAATGGAGGTAGTCGGCTAATGGTGCATGCTGGCGAATCAGGATGTATCTGTCCTTCCGACGCGTAAAGTAGTCACGGGAAAGATTGGCCCCACTCATAATGATGTCATCATCAAAGCCATAGATCTTCATGTGTTGCAATCCAAATCCTTCGTTGAACCGCTTACCCAGTAAACGCGATTTGAAACTTCCAGGCCGTAACAGCGGCGTAGAATACAGGCGAATGTCCACTTGATCAGGAAACATCGACGCAAGATGCGATAGGAGGGAGGCACTCGAAATGTTCTTCGGACTCTCCCGTGTCGAGCGCATAGCATCCATAAGAAGAGTCAGTTGCAGCGCCGGATTGCGAGCTAGTGCCCTGCAAAGGAAATAGGCGAGTTCCCTTTCCTCTTTTCCCACGTAGAGCGTAGCCAGGAAAATCCGTCGTTTGGCTTCGCTAATTTTTTTCTTGAGCAAACCGTAGAATTGCCGGGGTGTTTCGATACGATGGATCGAAGCGGAAGATGCCTTGAACATCGGCAGATCAAGTTCCTGCGAAACAAAATGTGCCAGCTTGTTGGGCTCATCCTCGTAGGCAAACGAGTCATGCCCCAGGCTCTTACCAGATTGCGTCTCAAGCCCCGAAGGCCCAGACGACCGCGTCATTACGGCTAAACTTGCGCGAGTATTCGAGAAATTGCGCGCAGAGCCTTCCGATGCGATAATTGAAGCACACGCTCTTTGGACGAGCGATCCCACACGTCCGGACATCGGCCAACGCGACCACAACCCTTGCCACATCGATGCATCCTTCGATGAGCGTTATCGGCCGTGTAGGGCCCCACATCACGTGAGCACTATGCACGGACTACGTCAAGGTTGCCTCCAAGCTGCGGCTGACAGCCTCTGAGTCTGGTGCGCTTCCCGGCGTCTCCACGGTCGCAAAGTACGGTGAATGTGCCATGGGTGTCCCTGACATTTTGTCCTCGGGTGTCTGAATTGGAGAGGTAGCAGCCGTAGCGGACGTGCTGACAGACCTGTGCGGCTTGTCGATATCACTGAGCCGGTCTCGAAGTCGCGCGAACGGAACAGAGATGGGCCCCCCAATGCCCACCTCGCCCCCAAGTAGCGCGCGTTCCTGCATTCTCTGCGCTTCAATAAATTGCTCTTGATTGCGTATATCAGAATTTGACGTCCCTTGACTTCGGTCGCTCATCACACTGCCCGCATCCGAGTAAACCACACTCGCTGAATCCGCCCCACTGCTGCCAGGGTGAGTAGCCGCATTGGAGGATTGTGTTACCGTAGAGTATTGGGGTGCGGTATTCGAGAAAGAGGAACGGTCTTCGCTGCATGGTGAGTCGGCCCGAAACGAGCGTGAGGGAGCGGGTGACGAAGTGCGGAGCTCGGAATGGCGCTCCGTCTGGTCTAAGAGTATGCTTTTTGGTGATCCTGGCTGGACAGCCACAGAGAAAACAGAGCCTGTACTGGGTATGCCAGGACGAAACACGGATGCACGAGGATCCAATTCGGGCGGTACACAAGTAGGGACAGATGTGTCCGCGCCTGTCTCTGAGGGCAATGGCAGCATGTCCGTCGATGAATCGTGCATATCATTGGCGCCGGATTCTACAACCTGCTCAGGCATCCGGATTCCAGGTGCCAGTTGCTCTGCGAGAGGTATCTGCTCCAGGTTGTCAGCGGTCAGAAGCGCGAGGGAAGGACCTTCGGTGTTCGCTGCGACAGAGGACTGGATCGCCGCGGTATCGATAGGGTGGGAGTCTAAAAGGCCCTCTGCGGCCAACTTGATCAAGTTGGTTCTTCGGTCATCGTCCATGATGAACACGACTGCACCGACAGGCCGCGATGCTCGAGATAGTGAAGCCTACGGAGGTTGTTATTCGGCCGAGAAGCCAAAGCAGGTCCGACATGATGACCCCGGGATGGGAAGGGCCATTATGAGACAGGCTCCCCGATGGAGCTGGGAATCGATTCGGAATCTGAGTCAGGATCAAGTTCAGGGAGGTCCATTTGCCTGTAGGGTAAGTGGATAGCGGGAGCAGGTAGAGGCGCGTTTGTCGGAGCGGGGGATGGGTCTAACCGCTGGGAACTTTTGCGGGGACGTGGGGGAGGGGTGACGGGAGTCATGCCTCGTGACAGATACCATAGTGCCGTTGCAGGAGCTTTCTGTCCATAAATCCTAAGTGCGTTCTTCTGTGGCCGCGCAGGCGGCAAGGACGATGGATCGCTGCGGGCCACTGGTCCCAGCAACACACCCTGTCGATGGTTATTCAGATCCACAGGAGTATCCTCAGCCATGTGGCTGGGCACACTTGCGTCCTCGGAGATATGCACAGCATGTGCCGTGGATAGATCTCCGATGTGCGGAGCCGGCTTGCGTCGTGGCTTCTTAGTCGACGAGAGACATTTCCGAGCAATTTTGGTGCATAAAGGCGTCTCACTGCGACTAGGCAGGGACGTCTCCGGCAAGTCCCCCTGCGTGTCGCTCACACATTCCGTCTTGAGGTGGATGGACCCATGCTGGCGGCCCAGCGAACAAACATGCTGCACCGTCGATACTTTGGTCTCGTGCGTGTTTGGCGTCCGAAGAGATCCCTGTGTCAGATTCACGTCAAGGAACTTGCTTCGTGCATGAGGCCATAGCGGCGGAATACCTGAGCACAGTTGTTCCAGCGGAGACAGCTCGTTCGGCTCCAAGACTTCTGTGGAGCCATTACCCGCTTTCGACCACGACGGGTCTGAGGATGGATACAAATTTAGATACTGCACTTCTCCTGTCTCCAAGATCGGATTGCTTGCGAACATGTGTTGGAACAGGGTGTTGTGCATGTGCCGAGGGAGGTCCATGGGGGATGGCATATTCTACGCACCAGACCAGCTGGGGCGGTAAAGAAAAAGAATGTAAATAGTTAGTGGGAGGGGTCTGTGCTGGGCGACGGGTGCACAGTAAGGAGAGGGGATGACCGTGGGTGAGGGGGGATGGAAAGGTGCGTGACAAGCGTAATAGGATGGTCAGTGCGCACGAGAGTAACATCTATAAAAAATTGGACGCTTTCTACTCTGTGGAGGTATCGAGGATGCGGATGCCGTGCAAAATATAGCCGGCGCTCGCGGACGTCATCATATCAGGGTGAGTTCGCTGTGGCAGGACCTGGTAGCGGCGGAGCCAAGGCTCAGTCACTGATACATTCACAAAAACAGGGTTGGCTCTCATGCGCGCCTGCGCTTCGATGAGTGGCTGGAGGTGCGGGCTGTGGACGACCACATTCGACGAGCCGGCGAGGTAGGGAATCAGGCGGTATACGACTGAATAGGGCTCATACGGTGATGCAACAAGCACAGCATCAAATTCCCCATCGAAAAATTGCTGGCGTGTAGTGATAAAGTCTGTGATGCCCTCGCGCTTTTTACGTGCGCGTTGGCGCTCGCGCTCAGTTGCATAGACCTTAGCAAGCTCATCCGTCATGTGGGACGCTGGTGTCAGTAGTTACAACGTACGCAAAGTCCATGCAGGTTCAGTGGCAGCCCAGTGCATGGTCTTCAGGATACCATCTGTGTGGGAAGGCGTCAAGTTAAACAGAGGCATAAGCTCTAGGGCTGGCGGCGAGTCAGCATCGTGAATCAGGTGAACCGAGCCAGCACCACCGAGGCGCTCGAGGACCGCCCCCGTGAGGAGACCCCCGGTACCGTCAACGACGAGGTACTTGCCTCCAGCCTGGACATTCGCAAAAGAGAGACACTGGGCCAATGCATCGGAGCGCATACCGCGCACCTTGTCAGGATTGCGCTCGAAGTGGTAAGCGGCGACATGGAAAGTGTCAGGGGGAAGAGGCGTGAAAAAGTGCAGGTGCTTTGACTCCTTCCTCTTCATGATCTTTTCTTGGCTGTACGTAGTCCGGAGCTCATAGCTCTTGTTACCCTCAAGCTGCTTCTGGATGATTTCCTTGTTGTTACTCTAGAATACATACACGTCCTGTAGCACCGCCCTGCTTGAGCGCCTGGATGTCCTCGTAGGACAGGGCCTGCGAGTCGCCATCGTCAAAAATGTTTTCGTTCGTGGCTTCACTTTCAACTGACTGTGAGATCGACAGACATACCTAGGGCCTCTGCCACAGCCTGCTGCATAATCTTCAACGAGCCATCAGCCAGGATTTCGTACGTGAGACCAAAAGGGCGGCCGATGATCTCGTCGGCCTTAAACGTGCCGAACTTGCCGATGGATATCATCTTCCCAGGCTCGAGCGTGACCTGCTTCATAACGCCTGACGGGAGTCGCAGCAGCGTCTGCTGGCGGGCTGGAACGAACCTAGTGCGAGACCGCAGCTCCGCATTAGCCAATGGAATTGGCTTTTCCCAGCGAGGCTTTTTGCGTGTCGGCTCAGTGCATGCCACATGTTCTCCTGCACCCTTTTCTTCAGGAGGCGGCGCCGACCTAGAGACATCTGAGCTGCTGGCCGCGACACCGTCGTCGACCATATCCGAGGTGGGCGTAGAATCACGTGAACCAAAGCGCTGGCGGACGCGCAAGCGCCCCACGCTTGGGCCTCGATGGCGACGGTCCCTGCAGTCGAGGACGACCTCGAGTTCCATGTTCGTTGTGCACACTAACACATAGGCTGGGATCCATGCCATCGTAACGCAACTGCAAGCACAGGGGGCGGACGAAGCGCAGATCACAGAGACTGTGCGGAGGGCCACCGAGTACTTCCAGCAGCGAAAGTGGGTACTACGAACTCACAGCAGGGCCAGCGAGCAAGAGACACCTAGCAGTGCTCCATCTTCTGATATGATGCCTGAATCGACTACAAAGAAGCCCGAGACGGAGCAGAAAGAGCCGTATCCTGCTTCGTTTGCGGCCATCGTAGAGCTCCTAACTACAGGCCGAAAAGATGAGATCCCTGGGATCCGCGAGATCCCACTCAAGATTCATGATCAGGCGCCCAGCGAGTCCAAGATGACACGCCCACGCAAGCCATGGGAGTAGCTTGCGGATGGACCGTCCCTGGCGCTGGGTCCGCGGGGGCGGTCTCCACCTATAGTCACATGACCAGAAAAAAGCCAGGATCATCGCGTCCCACCGCAGCGTAGGAGACGTGCTTGACGGAAGGCGTCTTGGCGTGGAATGTCGGCGCCCGAGATCTCGCTTTCTCAGGCGCTGAAAGTCGAGCCGCATCTCCTAGCGAAAGGTGATGCTGGTATCCTGTCTCTCGCGCGGGAGGCCACCAAGAAACTCTATGACCAAGGTATGTGGAAGGCGCACTCATGGCAGGTATCGGCGAGGAAAAAGCTTCTCGGCCGTACATTTCGTCATTACTAGATGCATGTGTACCTCGATCAGCAGTATCTGGTAAGCGGAAGCGCGCCGGTGGCGTGGACGTGTCATTTCACCCCCTGTTTCCTCCAGCCGAGTTGGAGCATCTCGTACTGGACCATATGGGCCCTGAGCAGGTCTGGCAGCAGCTGGAGCTGCGCAATACCAAGCTTGCGCGTGTTCTCGAGCATGTGATGTCGAGTGCGGACGATGACGATGACGATGACGAGGATGACGAGGACGATGCGACCCAGCCGGAGGCTATGGACGACGAAGACGCATGGGAGGACGAGGACGAAGATGACGAGGGAGATGAGGACGGGGATGAGCAGGAAGATATGGACGAGGGCTTTGCAGGTGCCTCAGACTTTAGTGATTTGGACCCCGACGAGGTCTTCTACGAGCCACTGCACAACGAGCAGGAGCAGGCGCAGCGCAAGGAGGCCAAGGAGCGCGACGAGATGATGCGTATGTATGGTGTGTCGGACACCGCGCTCGTTGACGCCATGATAGCGTCTGCAAAGGACGATGACGAGGAAGACGAGGTGCCTACCACTACGCGTGCGCGGCACCCCACGCTGGACGACGACTTTTTCTCGATCGACGAGTTCAATCGCATGACCGAAGCGGAGGAGCGGCGTATGCAGACGCAAGAGGCAAATCTCTCTGGCGAAGAACCGGATGTGGACTTTGACGACGAAATTGACTTGTTCGCTCCTGTCGACGAGGCCGACGAGAGCGATGAAGATCCTGCCGAGTCCGCAACGGCGGCCGATATTATGTACAAGGACTTTTTCGATCCTGTGCCAGGGCACCGCAAGGCTCCAGCAAAGGTCTCTGAGCCAGATGAGCCGCCGCGCCGCACGCTCGTTCGCTTCCACGACCAAGTCCGCGTGCGTCCCATCAAGCAATCCAAGAGTCGTCGAGCAGCGGCCCTGCTAGCCGACCGCCCATTTGAAGAGGACGACGAAGAGGACGAGCAGCATGGAGAGGAGGAGGATGAAGAGGAGGAGGATGAAGAGGAGGAGGATGAAGAGGAGGAGGATGAAGAGGAGGAGGATGAAGAGGAGGAGGATGAAGAGGAGGAGGATGAAGAAGACGAGGATGCAGAGGACGAGGATGAGGAGGATGAAGAGGACGAGGATGAGAACGAGGATGAGGAGGATGAAGAGGAAGAGGCGGACGAGGAACAAGTCCATGGGGAAATGACTCTCGCTTCTGACGAGGACACGGCCGATGGCGAGGTCCAGGCCGATAACACGGCGCGACGCGTTGCACAAGACCTCTTCGCGGACGAGACACCGGCACCGGCCTCTGAACTATCCTCGCACGAGCGCCATCTCGCTGAACTCTCGGAGGCCATTGCCCGGTACGAGGACGAAAACGTGCGTGAGAAGGACTGGACGCTCATGGGCGAGGCGAGCACGCGCGAGCGCCCGGCCAACAGTCTGCTGCAGGAGGACCTGGAGTTTGAGCGCACAGCGAAGGCTGCCCCGATCCAGACGCAGGAACACATGGAGGGCATCGATGCGATGATCCGGCGGCGCATCCTGGAGCGGCAGTACGACGACGTCGTGCGGCAGCGCGACGTCGAAGCGCTCCCCTTCTCCGCCTCAAACCTCCTGGAGCTCTCTGACGCCAAGAGCGCCAAGAGCCTCGCGGAGCTGTACGAGGACGAGTACCAGGCAGCGCGGGGCACTGATGCGCCGTCCGAGGCAGAGGCGCGCCTCGACAACGATCGCGCCTCACTTGCTGCTGATATCGAGGCCCTCTTCAGCACGCTTGACGCGCTCAGTAATGCCCACTACACGCCCAAAGCGCCCAAGGCCGCCATCCAGACCATCTCAAACACGCCCGCGATCCACATGGAGTCGGCACTGCCCACGACCCTCTCGACTGGCACCATGCTCGCACCCGAAGAGGTGTACGAGACGCCAGCGCAGGCGCCCGCGCTCGTCGGCGCACCCAGCGAACAGTCGCATACCGAGAAGCAGCGCCTCCACCACCAGCGGCGCCTCGCGAAGCGGCAGCGTCGCGATCGCCGGCAGCGCGCCGAGGCCGCACTCGAGCGCAGCCGCGGTGCGCCCCAGCGCGGCACGCAGTCCGAGAAGGACCAGGCGCTCAAGAGCCTCGTGGGTCACAAGGGCGTGACGGTCGTCGGCAAAGACAGCAAGCGCCGCTCGGTCAAGGACGCCGTCGCAGGGCGCCGCCCATCATCGTCCGCGGCCACGCCGCCGTCCGGCGCTGCGTGGAAGCTGTAGATCTACGTAGCTGCTTGCAGCACCTGCTCCAGCGCGCTCAGTGCACGTTCGCGCACCGTCTCCGGCGTCGTGAGACTCGCCATGATATACACGACGTGCCCAAGGGACCGCAGGTGCAGTGGGAACGCTGGCGTCTCACCCGCATCTGCGGCCATAGGCGGCAGGTCGGGGTGGCATGCCGCGGGCACGGCCTGCGTGCGCAGGCGGCGCACGACGCTCTCGGCCTCTTCCGACGCATAGCCCGCGCGGTCCGTGCGCAGTGCGACGGCGAGTACCGTGCCTAGCGCCATGACACTGTCGACGCGAGGGAGGTGCGAGAGGCGCTCGACACCCGCGCGATCCCACACACTCGTGCCGCGCGCCGCGCCGCGTACCGCGTCCAGTAGATCCAGCGTCTCGAGCGCGACTTGGCACCCCACGGGATGCGCCGTGTAGCTGTGGCCATGCAGAAGCGCATGCGCCTTGTCAGTCGACGACGTGAACGTGCGGAAAAGACTGTCCGATGCCAGCGTCGCCGCAAGCGGCACCGTGCCGCCCGACAGGATCTTGGCCACACACGACACGTCCGGCGTCACGCCGAGCGCCGAGGCGCCGGACGCAAAGCCGAGGCGCCCCAGGCCCGCAAACACCTCGTCAAACACAACCGGCAGACCGCGCCAGGAGCCGGGCGGTGTGGTGCCAGCCGCCGCGCTGCGCAGGGGCGGATCACTGAGCGCAAATAGGTCCGTCCGCTCACGCACCACGTCCACAAGGCAGCGCTGGAAGAGCGGGTCCACAAAGATCATGCCCCCCGCGCCCATCACCAGCGGCTCGAGGACCAGCGCGCCGAAGCGGCGGCGCTCCTCCACAACGAGGCGCTCCAGCACCGCATGCACGACACGGCGGTAGTGCGCTGCGAGCGGCGTCGTGAGACGCGCCTCCACATCGTACACCTCGTCGATCGTGTCGAGCTGCGCGAGTGCCCCGGACGCGGGCCAGTCGCGGCCTTCGTCGGCGACCTCAATGTGTACGCGGCCCGCACGCAGGTGCACCGTGGGCGGCGCCATCCAATAGCCCCGCCCCTGGTACCACTCGACGTGCTCGCTGAACACGCTCGGCTCACACGCGTCCATCGCGCCGATCGTGTCGCCATGGTAGCTGCCCTGCAGGCCCAGCACTTCCCAAACACGCGGCGGGCGCCCGCCGAGCGAGCCAGGCTGGCGGCCGCGCGCCGTGCGCGCATGCGTCTCAGCGTCGGGCGCCTCGCCCGCGTACCGCCGCACAGACGCCTGGAGCGCCATCTTCAGCGCGACTTCCATGCCCGTACTCCCATCGTCTGAGTAGAACACGCGCGCGGCCCAGCCACGCCCCACAGTCGCGAGCAAGCGCTCCGCGAGCCGCACCGCCGGCTCGTGCGCGGCGCTCGGGAATATAACATGCCCATACCGCCCCGCCGCATACGCAGCAGCCAGTGCCAGTCGAGGGTGTGCGTGGCCGACGGCTTGCGTCCACCACGATGCAGAGCCGTCGAGAACGGGCGTCAGCAGCGAGTGCGGCGACGCTGGCGAATGCACCGCGAAAAAGTCACCGTGCGCACTGTCGATCGCCATCACGTCGTCCACGCCTACGCGCGCATGCTGCGTGAAGGGCCACCAGCAGTGCTCGTGTGCGCGCTTGCCGAGCGACTCGAGCGCAGCGATGCGCTGCGTGTGCAGTTCACGCAAATGGCGCACAACGCTGATCGCCGAGTCGCCCTGCTCGCTATGCAGGACACCGAGATAGAAGTGGCGCATGGCGTCGCAGTCCTGCGCGGTGGTCGGCGCACGCACTGGCGGCGGGCCCCATGCACTCGTCGACGACGGGCCGCCCAGCGTGAAGACACGCACGCCGCGCTCGGCGAGGTAGTCGCGCAGATACACGTCGTTGCCGTACACGGGCGATGGGAACAGCAGCACCGCATCGACATCGTAGCCGCGCAGCGTGAGACTTTCGTAGGCGGCGCGCGTTGTGCTAATGCCGCCCAGCCTACTCGAGCCGACCAGAATCGTCGGCAGGCGCAAGGGGCGCAGCAGATCGGCTTGCGACGTGCCGCTCGGCCCAGGCGAGTGGACGCCCCCGGCCGTCTCGATGAGTGCGGCGCCTCGCGCATGCGCGTGGATCCATGCGCCAATGCGGCTTACTAGCACCGCATCCTGCGCGTCCGCCGGCAGCCCACCATCGCACCTCGCTGCCACGTGCGGCGAAACAGGGTCACGGAACTGCACAAGCGTGTGCGCCTCAACATGTGGCGCAAATGTGCGAAGGTGGCCTTCGTCCGCTTCGCTCGCTGCGCCTGTCGATACCGGCTTCAGGTACGATACCGCCTCCCCCGCGGCGTGCGCGTTGAGCGTGCGAGCGGGCGCCGAGCCATCGAGGGGGCATGCCGCACTCGCGAGCGCAAGCGCCGTTGAAAAGATGGTCTTGCCTACATCCGTGTCGGCACCAAAAATCTGGTGCACGCGCCCGCCACGGAACAGATGTGCCATCGCCTACGCCTGGCCATGGACCGCACCGCGTGTCGCGTAGTGTCACGTGCACGAAGGCCACAACACCGATTCCCGCCGCGCGCGTCGTCGCTGCAAGTTTGGATCCTGATGGTCCACACCGATACCGGCGCCTCGAGCGAGGCGCCGCTCTTATCGCCACCGCCCCCTGTCCCTGGGTCATGGGATCGTCCTGCCAAACAAATCTCCGGTGCTTGGTCGATGCAGGCACCGGAGCGCTCTCCAGCATCCGTGCACCGCCAGCCTAGCCTGTCCGACTCGGAGCGCGACATGTACTCGGAGGCGCTCTCGCCCTGGCTGCACGCAACACCCGAGTACCACGGCACAACACTGCCTGAGTGGCACGATTCGTCCACGGACACCATCGTCGAGGAGGCGTCAGAGCCTGAGGCTCCGTCGCCGGAGCTGAACGCCCCGTCGAGCGAACCCGTGACGGACCTCACCGACAACGTGCCTGGGTATCGCTACACATCGATCATTCAGTCGACCATCCCTGAAGAGTCGTTCGAAATGTCGCGCTCCCAATCCGACCTCGAGCCGGCCGCTGAGGCGGCCGCGTCGCCGGAGCTCATTGGCCTCGGCATGTCAGGCACGGTCGCTGGCTTTTCAGCACGCCAGGCTTACCTGAAAGAACTTGGCTACACGTTTCCCACGCCGACAGCATCAGCGCCGGCACCTGCCGCGCCGAAATCGGGCCTCTCGTACCGCATGCCGCCAATCGAGGCGTTGCGCATCTGCAAGCAGGACAAAAATCCAGCGCGCGACGCCTCGACAGCCCCAAGCGCAGAAAATGACGCATCGCGCGCTACGCGAGCCCTAAGTGGTGCCTCGTTCGTCTTTTCACCGGCCACGGCCGAGGCCGAGGCTGAGCAGGCATGGCAGCCATCGCCGCCGCCAATTTTGCGGCCGCGCATCCCGTCCGTGGGCGAGCAGGAGACCGTTGTAACGCACAAAGCCGCGCCGAAGCACCTGCCTGTGCGTCTCCCGGACACGTATACCTACTCGCCGCCGTTGCAAACGATCCACATCGTGCGCGGTTCGCCCCCCCCTGGGCGACGCCTTCGCCGCGCACTGTGACGTTAGAGCTGACAGAGACGCAGCCTGTGGCGCCCAAGGAGCCCGAAGCCGCCAGTGTCGAGCCCGCTCCTGCTAAATCCGAGTCTGCAGCGGAGACCCAAGTCGAGGAGCCCCTTGCGCCTGCTTCTCTGGCCGAGTCTCCGTGCCCTGACGAGGCACCGATCACCCACGAGCCACCGGTCGATGCCGACCAAGGTGCTACGTCGCCTGAAAACTCGGACGTGTATGCAGCATGGGCACAGGATGCTACGCTCGTTGGCTCTTCCCATACCAAACTATCGTCGGACGATCCCAAGCTCAAGGACGTGTCGGTATCCTCGTCGTGGATGGCACCGCCCAGCGACCAAGAGACAAGTGCGTTGGGCTTGCACATCGTCGAGCCTCTGCCGACGCCCCGCGAGGACCCGGAGGTCTGGCAGCCAGTCACGGACCCTGCGCCCGCCTCCGAGGAGCCGCGTGCCCCCACGCCGGAGCACCACGAAGCTCCCGCCCCGGCGCCGCCGATTACAACCGTATGGCCTCTGCGCCGCCCAGCGCCACCGGAGCCCACGACACGCCCCCCACCATCCCTGCAGGAGTACCGTGTGCCGTCCGATGCCCGCGTTGTCGATGCACCATATGCCGCTACACCCCGGGCTGTCTCGTATGGCACAAACGTCCTGGACGAAGCGTACGAGTCACCAGCCGATATGCCTGGCCAGGCGCGCGATGAGCCCAGGTCCAATACCCTGCCGTCGCGCTCGTACCCAGCCGTACCGCGCAAGGCGCCGCCACCTGTCGTTCCCAACGAGCCGCTTCCGCCGCCCATCACTGGTGCGGCGCCTGCGCTCGTTTCGTACATGTCCACGCCAACTCAGAAGCTGCGTGCACCCCTCGACTACTCGGTGCCCTTTCCACTCTTGTTCCAAAGCCGCCGGCACTCGCGCAGCTCCGAACGCGCAGGACGCCGCCTCTCCTCGATGGATGTGCCACGCGAGGCACCGCCCAGAGAAGACGTGCGTGGCCGGGCATCGCTAGACGAGCAGCGCCTGCCTTCCCTGTCTGCTGCATGGGCGTGGCCTGGCTCGGATGGCCCACCTGACTCGCAAGCACGGCCTCCCGTCTCGCAAGCACGCCCAACTGACTCGCAGGCACGCCCACCTGACTCGCAGGCACGGCCTCCCGTCTCGCAAGCACGCCCAACTGACTCGCAGGCACGCCCAGCTGACTCGCAGGCACGGCCTCCCGTCTCGCAAGCACGCCCAGCTGACTCGCAGGCACGCCCAGCTGACTCGCAGGCACGGCCTCCCGTCTCGCAAGCACGCCCAGCTGACTCGCAGGCACGCCCAGCTGACTCGCAGGCACGGCCCCCCGTCACGCAGGCACGGCCCCCCGTCACGCGGGCACGTCCACCTGTCTCGCAGGCGCCTGCCCTCTCGCCCCTCATTGGGTCGCCCCAGGTGCCACCGACCCCGCCGCCCAAGTCGTGGCTAGCGCCAGCGACCTCCGCCGTGCCACGCGCCTCGGCTGCGCCATCATATGCGCGGGACTATGGAGTAATTCAACCAGCGCTTCAGCCCCTGCAGGGCGTCCCGATTGAGAGCAAAGAAGGCCGGCACGTGTGGCTTGATGTCGACCCTGACAACTCGCACCTCTCGATGCTTGGCGCCGTGGACGATTCGAATGATTCGTTCCACTTTGAGAGCTACTTTGAGCACTCGCTCCAGCGAATTCGCGCGGAGCTCGCGCAGATCGGCGGAGAGGCACCGCCGCGACGCTCGGCGGCCAAGGCGGCTGCACAGGAGGCCGCGCGTGTCGCGGCTCGTGCGGGTACGCAGCGCCCCCCTGCTGCGGCGCCGATGGACTTGACACACAATGCACCGCCCGTGAATGTGGAGAATGTCGGCTCGCCGCTCATGTCGCTCGATGAGTTTACGTATGTGATGGACGAGAATGGCGTGGCACTTTCGACGCCGCACCTGGGTCTGCGCAGTCCTAGCGAGCCGCCCGTATCCACGGCGCCTGCGCTGCCGCCCCTTGACACGTACCTGCCAGAGGAGCACGAGGTGATGGGCGACCAGCCACCCGTCGCGTGGATCTTCCATGATGAGGTTCGCAGCGCCTTTGCCGACGAACCAATGCCGACCGATCACCGCCTGCCGCTTGAATTTGTGACAAAGCCCAACTCGGTCCTCTCTCGCGGCCGTCCCGTAAAAAAGACCGAGCAGGAAAGCATCTTTTACTCGAGTGGTCCTGACGTACGCCGCCGCCGTGTCGGCCCACCGCCCTCGGTGCCGACGTGGAACTTTGAGGAGGGCGATGAAGAAGTGCTTACTAGCCCGCGGCCGGCGCCGGCGCCGGCCGCGGCACCACGCGCGGCGTCGCCACCCCTGCTTAACGACTTCACCGAGCCGCCCGTCACCGAGTCGGGTCGTGTTGAGGACGATGCGCGGAAGCGTCGCGGCAGGGAGGGTGCCGACCCCAAGTTTGCGAGCTGGTGGCGCCGCAAGGGGCCGTCACCCGCCAAGGCGACAAGTGCGCCGCCCAGTGATGGTCCTCGGCCCTCGGAGGTGTCGTCCGAGGCCCGCACATCGACGTCGACAAGCACGACAATGAAGTATGGACGTCGTACGGCGCCGCCAGGCTTTGAGCCATCACAGCCTGGCAAGTACTTTTTGGCGGGTACCGTATCGCTACCGACACTCAACATTGCTCGGACGCCTGAGCAGCGCGCGCGCCACGAGACAGGCCTCGCTGAGACGGAGCCGTCGCTGATCCAGAGCTTGCTCGCGGCGCCTTCGAGCTCGACGGTGCGTGCACGCGCAGGTATCGTCAAGGCCCTGCACTTTGACGAGGCGAGCGCGCCGCCTACCGGGCAGGTGATCGTGTCCGAGGAGCGCAAGGTGCTTGTGCGCCCTGTCTTGTAGCTAGGTAGCGCGCAAGGCCGCCAGCTTTGCCAACAGTTCCTCCGCCAGGGGCGTCATATCCGTGCCGGCCAGCAGCACCTTTTGCAGGTAGTCGTGCGCGCGCTGCAGGTCGCCACGGGGATGCGTTGGGCGCGCAGGGCGCCCCGACCGCTGGTCTTGCGGAGAGTGGTACAGCGTGCCGTCAAGCTCGCCCATATCATAGCGTGCCGCCACAATGTAGCTATACGCGAAGCGCGCCGCCAACGACGGATCCATGTGCCCCACATGCTGGTCAATGACCTGCACTAGCAGACAGTGGTACAGCGTCGCATTCGCCGTGTCGCCCTCGCGCTCGTACAGCTCAATGAGGCGCGTTATCGCTTCGACCGACTCGAGCTGGGTCAGCGGACACGTGAGGTGCCGCCGGAAACACGCAATGGCCGAGGCACGCCGGCCCAAGCGCTCGTAGCATACGCCAAGGGAGGCCCACATACGCGCATCGTGTGGCCGGATCACAGCACATTGTTGGTAGTAGTCAATCGCCGCAGACCATGCCTCGTTCAGCTCGTACACCTGGCCCAGGCCGTGCCACGGACGATAGTCGTGTGCATTGATCTCGATGGCTCGCCGGTACATCTCGGCGGCGGCATGGCTGTTCTTAAGCTCCAAGTACTCGTGGCCCAGCAGGATCCACGCCGCCACACACTCGTGATCGAGGCGCAGCGCTTGCTTGAACGACTCGACTGCGCGAAAGTGCTCACTGCGCTGGTTGTAAAAGTTGCCCCGCATGCACCACACCTCGGGGCTGTCATCCACATGCGAAAATTGCTGCACCAGCTGGGCGAGCATGTCGGCGCGATCCAGCACATACAACGTGTTAGAGTACTCACTAATGCCCTCTAGCCGGTACGGCTGCAGCTCGAGCGCGTGCTGGAACGTCTCTGCCGCCTCGTCAAGCTCCTGGTGCAAATACAGCGACTGTGCGCGACTTGTGATCAGGTACGCCGAGTCAGGAAAATGCGCGAGCAGCGCATCAATGCGCGCCAGGTGCGCCGCATCCACCTGCGTCGACTGCCGCTGCGAGTACTCCAGGAAAAAGACACTCATGAACGAGTTCGGAAGCAGGTCCAAAATCTGCTCGCGTTCTCCCCTCTTTAAATCAAGCGTGCGGTCGAGCTCCTTCCATGCACTCCAATTATAGGGGAACGCCTGTACACTCGACAGCAAGCAATCCATCGCTTCTACGCGCTTGTGCAGCTTGCGCAACAGAACACCTTTGAGGAACAATAAAAAAGGATCGCGCGGTGCACGCAGAGGCTCTAGCAGATCCGTCAGCGGCGACGGCACAGCGGCCGACGAGCCCGCCTCGGCGTACGGCAGCGGCGGGAGACCTTCGCCTGAGTGACCCAAGTGCTGCTCGTAGATTTGCAGCTTCGCAAACACCTGTAGGAAGCGTGCACGGTCTGAGAGTGCTGCTTGCTTATCCAGCAGCTGCACACACGCATGGTAGTTCTCACGGTCAAAGTACGTCTTGGCCAACGCGTACAGCTCATCGTCGTGCGCCGCGTCCAGCGCAGGCGGCGGTGGATCGGAAAATCGCACATGCCCAGGCGCCTCAGGTGACGTCAGCGGATCCATCGACGGCGCCGGCGATGCCACTGCGCGACTCGGGCCTGCCGGTGACGTCGGCTCCCAACTCGTCCACGACGCACCGCCCTCACCCAGCCGTTTGGAGTCGCCCCATGTGGGCGATGCCACATTCAATGCAGGCGTAGAGTGCGTCGGAAACTTGGACCCTACATCAGCCGTGCGCGGCGTGCCCAGCGCCGCTGCATGGGAACGGGGCACGCAGGCCTGCAGCTCCAGTGCCCTGATGTAAGTCAGGCGACCACGTACCATTGCGCCGCATCCAAGAGCCCGCGCTCCAAGAGGCACGTACCTGCATGTCCCAATACGCCCCGCACATAGCCAGGTGCCAGATCCTCGACGTCCTCGAGCGTCGCGAACCGGCTCATCAACACAGCGCGCACGAGTCGAAGCGAGAGGCGTGCGCGTGGCTTATTTGCTCACCACGTGGAGAAAAGGGCACGGGCGCTCCGACGCGTCGAGGACGTTGTGACCATGGACGCTGCGCAAGATCATCTCGATGACCTAGTTGCGGCAGTAGCACATGTGCGTTCGTGCATCGCGCGCAGCCCTGACAGGGAAGACATGGTACAAAGTCTCGGGTATTTGCTTCGTATGGAGGCGGCCTGGCACGAAAAGTTCGCGCTCAGCACATCTGTAGCGCCGAGCAACGACGATACCCTCACTCTCTGGTTTTCTAACTGGGCGGCCTGCTGGCAGACCCACAAACCGATGCACGACTGGAGGACCAAAACGGCGATGCTGGTTATCCCCATGCCACAAGATGATACGCTGCCCGGCATAAGCGAGAAGACAGGTAGTGCGCAGAGTCTGCAGCACGCACTTGTCCGTGGGAGTGCGATACTTCTAGTACTACTAGTTACCCTGCTATCTCTCGGACATGCAAGCTACCGACGTGGTCTAGAGGCCTGATGCGATGGGAGCATTAACGCCTCGATTCTCATGCATATTTCCCATAAGCTCACAGGCCCCCGGCCTCTGGCCTTGTAGTTGTAATTCGCACCTTCACGTTGCCACTTCCAAGCCGAAGTGGCCCGGACACCGTCGTTCCCGTCACATTATCGGGAGACCTTGCTTGAATACATTTTCTTTTTCTACTCCTAACAAGATGCCACAAAGCAACGGAGGCGTCGCGGCTCTGAAGCCCGTGGGGTCACAAGATGGCCTCGTGTGCCCGGCATTGCATTTGTATCCCTTGAACGATACCTTTGTCCCAAAACAGATCAACCTGGCACCTCCTAGTTCTCGAAATCGCATTAAGATCGGGCGCTACTCTAACAACAAGTCTGTGCCAAGCCCGGTGAACGGATTTTTCGACAGCAAAGTGCTCTCGCGCGCCCATGCAGAAGTGTGGTGCGAAAATGACAGGGTGTATATCAAGGACGTCAAGTCTTCCAATGGCACCTTTATCAATGGCACGCGTTTGTCGCCCGAGTCACAGGAATCCGAGCCAGCTGAGCTTCACAGCGATGACGTCGTCGATTTCGGTATCGACATTCTGACTGACGATAACAAGGAAATCCTGCACCGACGCGTCGCCTGCCGCGTGTTCCTTGTAATTTCACCCGAGGATGCTCTTAAACTGCGCAACGACTTCACCAGCTTGTATCGCGGTGGCGTGCATGGAGGTACTTTGAGCAATGCGGGTCTGTGCCCTGGCGCCGAGGGGGGCTTCCGTCGTGGCAAGACGGGCGTCAACCTGGACCACGTATTGTATCGACTGCAGAATGAGCTGCAGAAAAGCAAGCTGGTAGGCACGGAGCTCAAGGCCCTGGGTACGACCATTCAGAACATCAACGAGACGTTGGGCGGCGGCGCTGTGCAGCCCCAAGACGCACCATTCCCCCAGCTGGTTCCCGCCAAAGGGACTACCGAAGAGAAAGAACGAGCCAACGCCTCCAGCATGGATGCCTCGGCATTTGCCAGCTTCGAATCCCAATTGGCAAGCACTCACGACATGCTGGCCGCCCATGTTGACAAGATCAAGAGCCTTGAGTCGACTCTCGCTGCTTATGAACATATCAAGGAAGAAGTGGCATCCCTCAAGTTGGAGCTGGAGCAGACCAAGCGCACTGTGGGCACGAGTGACCCACAGCATGACACTAAGGCGTGGGCTGCACTCGGCCTATCTGACCAGGTGCGGGTGATGCCAGATGGCTTTGACGATGAGGCGAGTGTCACAAGCACGGACACTGAGGTACCAGTGTTAGAAACGCCTGTGCCCGACCCTAGTCATGCGGCCCATGTGCCCTTGCCGCGTGCTGAAACATTGGAGCCCACCGTTGACCATGAGAATCTTCTTATGCGTATCGAGGCGCTGGAACAATCCCACCATGCTCAATCTCAAGCGTCCATGAGCCAGGCGTCGTCATCAGATACGGCAGATCTTTTAGCCCGCCTGGAGCGCCTCGAGAAGGCCGTGCAGACGCAGCCGCCCGTGGACGCACCACTGTCGCCGGAGATGATCAATCCGTCGTTGGCCGAGTGGCGTGCTACCTTCGAGCAGCGCTGGAAAGAACAGTCACAGGGCTGGGAGGCGGCGCAACAAAAGATTAACGATGCCATTGTGTATTGGAGCAACCCTGCCACACCGCGCATGGTTTCGTATGCCTGCCCAACTGTCGACGCGAAAGGGTCAGCGCGGGAAAAGCCGAAGCGGCACTGGATCTATAAGATTGTGGATCCAGCCTACCAAGCACTTGGTGTGACTTTGATCATGGTTGGCATGGCCGTGCCGACTGTGCTGGCCTACTCGGCGCTGAAACACCTGCTCCATGCTCTGGGCCACTAAGGCCTGACTCGCTGCCTTGTCTACACCATACCCCTCACCAACGTAGGCAGTAGGTAGTACTGTAAAGCCCCCATATACGCAAGTTTGTCAACACTAGATCATTCGGGGGAATAGCATATTTTGGTCTGGCTCTATGTACGCCAACGACATGAACTACGCTTGGTATGCGGTCCAACCAGCAGTAGCGACGTAGTATAAATGACGATCCGCTTACTTCTTCAGCTTCTTCGCGTCGATCTCCTTCACGTCCATACCTGAGAGCGTTAGTCACTGTGTGCACAACGTACCCGGCGGGAGCGACTGCTTCAGCTTCTCGGCCTTCTCGGCATCATCCACAACGAGGGTGTAGAGGTAGCGCGAGCAGCGCAGCTTGAACTTGGTCTGCACGTTGCGGTTGGCAAGCACTGTCTTCTTGATGCGCGCCATCTTGGCGTCAGGGCGGCGAGCGATCGCCAGGAAGTTCTTAATGTCCGTCACCTGCTTAGGCTGTTTGGTGTCAGCATCGTTTCCCTAACAACAAGTTTATGCACATCATGGTAGCAAAGGCGCTATTTTACCATGACTGTGCACACTCAAACTCACCATCCTGTCGATTCGCTACTGCGTTAGGGAAAAAGGCCCTAGGCCCCCGCCCCAACCATGGCGCTTCGAAGCGTCGCTAGCACGCGAATAATTTTAACACGTGATCAACTATATCATACACGTGATACATCTGGACGGCCTGGAAAAGGTGCGAGGCCCCAGTCTTCCACCAGTCCATCGTATTACGGCAACGTACGTACGGGCAACGCTTGCTGGACAGTTGCTAACTGCTGATAGATGGCGCCTAAGGTCCGCTCCGACAACCAGGAAGTCTCGCTCGGCCCCAACGTCGACGACGGCAAGATCGTTTTTGGTGTGGCCCAGTACGTATTACCGCAAGGGCATGATGTGTGCATACTGGCGGACAGCATCGCCCTAGCCGGATGTTAAGTGCGGAACTAACATACCCACAGCATCTACGCCAGCTTCAATGATACCTTTGTCCATGTAACTGATCTCACCGGCAAGGAAACCATTGTCCGTGTTACTGGTACGTACACAACGTCGCTCGAACCGTGCTAACACAAACAGGTGGTATGAAGGTTAAGGCCGACCGCGACGAGTCGTCGCCGTACGCTGCGATGCTTGCTGCTCAGGACTGCGCTGCTCGCTGCAAGGAGGTCGGTATCACGGCTGTGCACATTCGCATCCGCGCTACGGGTGGTGTGGGCTCGAAGACCCCTGGCCCTGGTGCTCAGAGTGCTCTGCGTGCGCTGGCCCGCGCTGGTATGCGCATCGGCCGCATTGAGGATGTGACTCCCGTCCCCTCCGACTCAACCCGCCGCAAGGGTGGTCGCCGTGGTCGCCGTCTGTAAACGGGTCGCTCGTGTCTCGTGTTCGCGCAATCCTTTGCGCTCCGGTACCGCAGTGTGCTACTCGTCATACCTGTCTTGTGTCTGTTACAGTCCATGGCAGTTGTACCAGATGGCACTTGGTCTTGCGAGACCGATTGTCATTATATCGGAAGCCTGTCCAATTGCCAATACAAAACTAGAACTCGAAAGAGGTTTTGATACGCTATTTTTGTGTGTTATGTAGGACTGTTCATCGGAGGCCCCTTTCACAAGGGGGAGCGCTATGGTGCTGATGGCGCTCTGGCCTGTTTCATTTGCTGGTGTGAGCGTTCATGCCGCAGTCATACCCGCTGTCGGTTTTCAAACTAAGATGAGTGCATCAGATGGGGCTGTTCACATCTTTACGTACCATCATGCGTTCCACCATCGTTCTGTTGCGTGAGTGGCTGTGACCTACCGTGTTTCGCCGTCCAAGTCCGAGAGTTGAGAGTCTTCCGGCGTCAATTTCGTGGTATCAATTTGAGGGTGGTGCGTGACCACATGAGGCCACCATTCGTTGCCATTTTCTTTTTCCAAATAGACGCTGAGCATTTGACCGTCATCTGAGATTAGGTTGCAGCACATACCGATCGTCCATGTACTACCATCCAGTTGGATAGGTCTGTATAAAGTGCCCTTCCAGTTAAGATTTGTATACATACCTCAACAACCACATTATTATGGACGAGAACAGACAAATATGTGCGCTTCAGCGTGACCTGGACCTGACGCGCGCGCGTTCCTGGAGGCACGGGAAACGACATCTCAACATGGTCCAATTTTTGGCCCCATGCGTATGGTAGAGACTCTTGCTCTTTCCGTATGCGCTCCATTTGTACTTGGTCTTCGACTCCCTGTTCGTCCCGCGAAAGTTGGGAGTACTCGTCCGCCGACAACGCAGACATCGTATCAAGGATCAGGTGCTACGACCAAGCCTTGGGCGCTACTATGAATGTGGAGGTCCGTCGACTACGCAGGATGAGTGCCAAGGACAGGGGCTGCTGGCGGCACCGTTGTGGTATCTGGTACAGGGCCCAACTCCGGCGGCTTTACAAAAACATAACTAAGTTGACCTCCTAGACCATAGGAGGACTGTATGTGAGCATCATTTAACGTACTGAGACGGCCGATGTTCGAAGGTACTTTAGTAACAACTGTTCCAAAATGTCGGTGTCATTATCCACTGGCGTTTGTAGGCGGTCCTTACAAATCGTAAGGTCCGGACTGGGTTCCTGTTCTGAATAAATGTGCGTTTGATTTGTTTCTTCCTCCATAGCGCGAGCTTGCCTGAGCATATCGTCACACGAGAAAGACGCGGCGTGAAGGCCAAAATCAAAGTGCAGGAGTCCGGTAAGCTGCCGAGCCAATTTTCGTCGCTGCGTCCTGTTATAGTCCACCTCATTCGAGAGTTGCGCTGCGGATATAAATCCAACGTGCCGGATCGACGAGGCGTCGGGCTCGGGACTATCGCCCCGATCCATGTTCGGCTCCACTGGTTCCACGCCGCTGCCGTTGCATGGGCACCCAAGCAGATCATGGGTGAGACATTTTGTCTCAGAATGGTAATTGAAAATGTCCCTCAGTTCTTCTTGTGAGAATGAGTCGCCCGTTGTATCATTGGTATCATTATCATTACTGCTGTCCATCAGTGCGTCACTGAGTCCGATCTTGGTGACTTGTCGCTGATAAATTTTCTCGTCCATAGATCCAGCTAGGAGCATTCGATATATATAGCATGGCTTTCTTTGGCCATCACGATGGATTCGAGCCATGGCCTGACGGTCGGTGGCTGGGTTCCAGTCACTGTCAAATAGAATAAGTCTGTTGCCCCCAATCAAGTTTAGGCCCACACCTCCCGACTTTGAACTTAAAAGGAAAACAAATGGATCAGCATCAGTCCTGTCGTCAAGCTGCTTGTTAAATTGATGTACGAGCTTAGAGCGCGCATCTGCCTTTGTACGCCCATCCAGACGTAGCGTAGTGAAGTTTTGCTGTACACAGTAACGTTGCAACATGTCCAGCGTAGTGGTATAATTCGACACAATAATGACACGATCTTTGGTGTGTTGGTGAATTGACGTCAGGAGTCGATGCAACACCATCATCTTGCCACTGTTGTGTAGACTGTTAGGGGAGGAAAGTTGCTTCTGATCCAAAAGTGCCTCCACGGCTCGCGCTAGTGCTTGGGCCTTGGATTCCGTCTCACGCGGAACCATAGTGAGATCTTGTCGAAGCAAGTCAGGTGCATTACAAAGCTGCCGAAGCAAAGTTATGTATGGAAGAAAATTCCGCACTTCGCTTAAAGCAAGTTGATTTGAAACAAATTCCGAACATAGGCCATAGACCCGTCGCTGGATGGGAGTCATGGTACAAAACAGAACCATCTCATATTTGGGAGGAAGATATGAATCGAGCAAGTCGGCAGTACGTCGGATGATAATGCCCTTTGTCACTGTTGCTAGCTTTGGTCAGCTCAATATACGCACCGCCTTGTTACGCGCACGTCCCAATCTCAAAGTTTCTTCCGAGCAATGTTGGAGGCGACTTCGCATTATCGGATCTTCGAAGATGCGCTTGAAGACAGAGTATTGATCAAATAGACCAGGGTATACAAAATCCACCATGGTGTAAAATTCGCGCAAGTCATTTTGGATCGGTGTACCAGTAAGTAAAAGTCGTCGGCGTGTCGGAAGCAAGTCAAAACACTTCGTAGTCTTTGTGTCTTTCGATTTAAGACGATGTCCCTCGTCACAGACCACCAGTCCCACAGATGGGAAGGCTTTGGCTAACTCATTAACACAGTTGCGCAAACGCTCGTAGCCAAGGATCAAGATTTGATACTGTCGCCCAGAGACAAAACGTTCCACTTCACTACGCCCATCACCTTCAACAGCTAAAAGTCCAACAGAGCTGCGGCCAACCCACTTGCGAAATTCACGCTTCCAATTCACCACTAGCGTTAAAGGGCACACAATGAGTACCTTTTCGACCGTGCCTGTAGTAACAGAAGAGAAATAGCAGTTTTGCCCTAGCAATGTCATAATCAGGGCAATGGTTTGAAGTGTCTTACCGAGCCCCATTTCATCTGCCAGGATGGCACCTTGCCCCGTAGATGCATGACCGTAATCCACGGAGGTCATGCCTGTCACTGCCTCATACATAAACTTTACACCCTCGATCTGATGTGGTCGCAAAATACGCGCAAGTTCAGGATCCAATACCACGTCTACCACAGGTAAACCTCGTCCAAATAATTGCTGATGCTTCATGCTGGGTCGTTTCATTACCACTGCTCCTGGTGCATTTGGATCATAGCGAGGATGTGGCTCTTGGATCATTTTTAAAGGCATGGGATCTGTTCTCTTGGTCAAATTAACTGGCGTTTTTTGTCTAGGTGTAGAATAAAACTGAGACGATGGGATGGGACGCTGCTGCAGTCCCAGCCTTGATCGTGGCGTATTCAAACCCCACCTTTCTCTTGAGTTTCCTTCTTCGTATGACCCTTGAAAAATATCAGCAGACGATGCTAGCATGCGTTCGATCACAATTTCCTTACCGCCAACATACAGTTCGTCGCCCTCCTGCACGTCACTTTTGCGGAAAGCAGCGTTTGTCACAATCATCGAACCATCATGGATCGAACGCAAAGAGCATGTAGTCTTATTTGCATGTAACATCAAAATGGCATCACCATCCCAAGTTTTATGTTTTCGTGTTTGAGGTGCTCGCCATTGACACAAATAGCTAGGCTCACTGGCACTCGGCAGTAAAGGCACAGGTTTTGACGGCAAAGAAGTAGAAGTTTTTTCATTATCCGAAGATTCTTCGTTTTCCTTCGACTTTCTCTTTAAAGGGGTATGGAACTTTCGCAGAAGCTTGCCTTGAGCCTCCTCAGACGAGAATGTCGCCATGACAACTCAAAGTGGTCATGCAGCAAGCTGCTGTTCTGTGCACGTGATGGCAGTTCACGACGCTTGGACCACAAGGTCCCAACTATAGGAATTCTAAACCAATGCCGAACTGCAGGCCTTTGCGACTGCCGTCGCCCTCCCGGATCAGAAGGGGGAGTCCGAAATTCAACTCGAGTCGAACAGGGCCTTGTTGGAAAAGTAACCCTGCTCCCACTGAGGCCGATGGTTGCCGCAGTTCGCGGAACGAATACAAGCCAACGGGAACACGTGGTTGAACCTGCATAAGCTGGCCCAAGTTAGCAAAGGCATGGAGTTTCAGCGGCCACTCTGGTCGTGTAGGGATAGGTGCGAAAAGACTTGCGCCAGCTGCCCAATAAGCATTGCCACCGAGAGAGTCCACTAAGGTAAGATGCTTCCCCACGTACGTTTCTGTTTGGGACCCAAGCTGTTAAGGCGGAACATGCGTACACATGTCGGTCCACCCAGCATAAACCTATCATTCAGATAAGGAGCTTTCCCATCCAGGGTTGCCATGAGACCTGTCCTGAATCCAAGCGACCAAGCCTATAATTAGTGAGCAAACGTACACAGCCTTCTGCAAAGGTATTCGAGACAGATGCTTGTGTCTCGGTTTTTAAATAGGAAGTATCGCCTCCTAGACCTGCATATTCCAATACAGACTTGAAATAAGAGCCCACCATGGTGATATACGAATTGTCGCGCGTGTCGCGCTCGATGGTATAAGAAATTGCAGATTTGATCGATGGCTTTGCTAGACGGCGGATGCTAATGGTGAGTGACAATATACATACGAGACAGAAGCTTCCGGAGATATATGATGGAAGTGACGATGACTAGCTTCGTAGGCTAGCTCATGACGTGTACCGCCAGGGGCTGAATACATCAAAGCAGAGCGAAGCATATGCTGCCCTTCGTGTGCACTGATAAAGTTTGTCAGATCGCGGTGTTGCGAAATAGCGGAGATATTTGCCCACAAATCAGGGCAGGCAAGCACAGGGGTAGTGAAGGAAAGCTGGCGTAAGAATGAGGCAACGCACATTGTAAGAATGTTTGGTCCGGGTACCTAATGTTGCACTGCCCTCCAAACTCTCTGCACCTCCAAATAAATTGCGCATTTTACCTTGTACAGAGGCTGTACCTTCACTGTTTCCAACACTAGTACTAGTCTTTAAAAAAAAACGACTGGCTGGCTGGATTCGAAGGACAACGTCCACCTCTTCAGCCTCATTTAGAACGGGTTGCCGAGCTGGCTCAAGTTGAACCGAAATATCCTTTGCAATGTCCATCCTCGAAATATCAGCGCTAAAAGCCGTTGCGGATTGGATAATTTCAAAGATAGTAGTGGGTTGGCCTGGCATTGGATATCGCGTGCGTTGGCCATACCTCCAATCCGCCAGCAGTTCCTCCGCTGCTGAAGGATCAACGTATGGACGACATACGGAAGCCATAAAACCATGTCTCGTGTTTTTCAGCCCTTGGATGCGTATCGCATTCAGTCTTAAAATTGGTACATCATCCAGGTTTAAGAGAGACTGCTGTAATAACTCCAAAGCCTTTGGAAGATTATGTTCAACGGGGCGCTTTTCTTCAACCGACTCCCTGGGGTTCTCTGAAACATTTGAATTGGTTTTGGACTGATTTTCTGTATGTGGCGGGACGAGTGAATGAGCTGCGTCGCTCATAACATCTTTGGCGCTCATGATGATGCCCTTGGCTGCAGGCCAGTGCGTTAACGACGCCGCCCACATGTGCTGACTGTGTCCATACCACGTGACACCTGTGGAGGAGAAAGTTGGACGGTGCCGCGGCTGCTGTCATCTTGCGCGACACGGTGTGTCGTGTCTCTGAGTCAACGCACCTGTGCAGGCGCTGCCAGGAGGCGAGCGCTTGCGAATATGTTCATCTTGTCAGAGATAGAAGTATGTGATGAAGTACTTATTTAAGGATACCATAAAGGTGGAACCAAAACAATTCAATAAACCTGCAGCAAAAGCCATCACGGAGCAAATAAATCTGAAGTATGCAAACAAAGTGAGTTGTGTTGCACTTACAGTAGGTGTTGCAGGATGTGGGACTATGTATCTGTGCTCATGATATCATGGACGCCAGCGAGGGCCGAGTCCGCTGGGGTGACGGATGCTTATACTACACTGTACTGTTTCGCCTAGTGGTCTTCAGGCCATTTAATAATGAAGTACTGGTAGGACGCATATCCTCTTCGTCAAGTGATGCAATACGTGTTTCGATGGGATTCTTTGATGATATATTCATCTTGCCGCATTTGCTCCCGTCTCCGTGTGCTTTCGACTACCAAGAACAGGCCTGGTTTTGGCTATTGGATCCTGCATCAGATGCACATGTAGCTGATCCCTTGTTATCTGCACCTGAAGAGCGGATGTATCTGGATATTGGAGAAACCATACGATTTGCTATTGAGTCAGATGAATTTTATGACCTTGAACCTGGGCCCGCCGTGGGCGAGGGCAAGCTGGGTGAGACGCCGAATCATGTGGGCAATATCCCTGGAGCTCCTGGCTCAAAAGGATCCACTGCAAGTTCTGCTTACCGGATTGTTGCTACTATTGCAGGACAAGGATTGGGGCTTGTTTCATGGTGGGCAGGGGCCGAGCAAGTCCCAGTAGAATGATCTGCATTTCAAGTACCTTTGCTACATGGAAATGATCCGAGTTCTAAGAACAGTAAGCCCAATATATATCCCTCGCAAAATGAATAACAGTTGCCATTATCCCAAATGACCCGTAATCAGCCTAGAATAAGTTCAAGGCAGTGATTTTGGTGTTGAAAGAGTAAGAACAACTTTCGCAAACTTCATATTGAGATCATCGTGTATTGAGCCAGGATTTGTATCGTCGGACAAGCGAGCAGGTTGACCAAGTGAAACTTTAGAATCGCTTGACACATCTGGCGAAGTATCCTCTTTCGGCATGAAACCAAGCGTCTTTTGAACGGGTGACCCATGAGGATGAGGTACAGAGCTCTCCGATTTCGAGGAAGGCATGACGGGACCTAATGCATCCATGACACTAGACTGTGATGAAGCCGATTGCCGATCCATGGAGATAGCAGGACTTATGGTCGAATAAAGCTGAATGTTTCCTAAAGGTAGTGCAGGACTTAGATGCGCTTCATGAGGTGGCAATGATTTAGGTGGTTGCACGAACTCTGAAGAGGAATTTGAGTATCGAGAAGAATGCTTCGCCGAATGGCTTTTGGTAAGCGGTGGCCTGCTGGCGGTGGCTCGGCTTCGTTTCGACGCTCCAGGAGTACCAGAAAAGTCCGGTTTCGACGCTCCCGTGACCAAGCATTCATCCGAACGCACAGGTGAAAGAAAATAAGTATAAGGATGTTTGGGTTCCATCTCATCTACCCCATTGCTGGACACTGATCGTTCAGGCTTTAAGGTAGATGTGGGTGGGCTAACTCGGATGCTTGGATGACGCGTTGGCTTTGACGCTCGAAATTCTTGGTTCTTAGGTGCGTCTGCAGCAAGAGAAAGTCGATGATCGTCCATGCCTCCATATGTGTGTGAATTTGACCGCCTCCGGAAAAACGTGGATGTAAAAAGGGGAGATGAATGACCTGGCCGGTGAGGCGGTGTACCGTGACCCACTGTAAAATTAAAGTTTCTGGGCTCCTCTTCCGTAGGAGTTGTTGGCAGTCGATCCATACGTTTCTTCCTTTCTAATTTTCCAAAAAGCTGATAGGAGGTTTGAGGCTTTGCTAACAAGGAGCCGCCCCCTAGATGTACCTGGTATTCCGATACTTCTTCATCAGAATCCGAGGGAACAATGACATAGTCTTCAATTTCAGGGGGAATCTGTGTAGTGAGATCTTCAGGGGGAACATCCTTAGGAGGGGGCTTCGACAGTGCCAGAACAAAATGATCCTGGTGCTCAATAAGGAATTCAATCACTTCAACCGCAGCCAGATGCTCATCTTTCGACCCAAGATGTGGATGACTGAGGATTGATGGTTGGAACACGATGGCTAGGTTTTGCGCAGTCATTTTATTCTTGTCAGAATTGTTTTCGACAACAGCCAGCAAATCAAGTATATATAGAAGTAGATATTGGCTCGCTTGGGGAATAGAAATGATGAGACGACGGTATTGCTCAATTTTGGAACCCTCTTCAAGATCGCGCTTGGTCATAACTCGACAGAATTTCCTGGACATACTTCTTGGAATGATGGGTTCCTGAAAATTAGAATGACACACATACAGGCATTTGAGTCAAATAACGTCTTAACAAACCAGCAGCGTCGTGCACTGTGTATGGAGACCAATCAATAATTTTTCCATACTAAATGTAAGCAAGACACGGTCATACGAACATTAGGGGGTGTATCAAAAATATCCTGGAGTTCTCGTACTCGTTTTTCAGAGCCACCAACACGAAAAACACCCTCTACATTCAATCCTGACCTGTTAAAATCACCCAACATACCATGTTGTTTTAAATAAAGACCTGTTTTGGCCACAACCGCTGGTATATAGCCCCAAATATATGGCTCTCCATTAACATCAGCCAAACGAATGGGAACGCTGGAGCACTTTAAGACATGATGCAAAGGTTGTCCAAATATGGATCCAGATGAAGGACTGTTCAATGAGAACTCTGGTCGCTGAGGCGATATCGCACGCGTTCCGAGCGACGGCCACCAAGTTTTAAAACCGCCTGAATTTGATGATGCATCATCGGCTCTTGGGGAAGCCATCCTACCAAAGACGACTTGTATGCCCCAGTATGGTGAATTACGTTAAAAAGACAATGCGAGATCCTTTAGCACAGGTACTTGTCGAAGGTGGCTAAAAGAGGGCGCTCTGCGCGTCTGCAAGATAATGATGCATGCAATAGGAGTGAAGCAACGCAGTGATCTACTTTCACTTATTAGTCCGGCCTTAGTTGACTCCCCGGATTTGTCCCGCGCGGATTAAATTTATTCGCTTGTGCATACATACATGCTTGGATTTGGTATTTTTGAAATTTAATATTCCCTATGCGTCAAGCTGGGCACCTAATGCAGTTGATGACATGCAGGCTATTGACGGATGCTCGCAGTGACCAAGCTAACTCGCATTACCATACTATACGTCAGGATTCTCGAAGCAATCATGATGAAAGAGGTGACCACGAGACGTAATGATCAGATCATCATCTCCATTGAGATCTCCAAAGTTCAGTGTCTTGTTACATCCTCGGCAGCTTGACGTAGATCCATACACGAGCCATCCAATACTGCGTTCACGAACTAGTTCATGAAAAAGCCGAGTAACATCCGCCATAGAAAGTCGCGCACTTATATTGAGCAGGTCGCACCGAAATCTGTACGCTGTAATCATTGCATTCATAAGTTTACGCATTTCGTAAAATGAACGCTTCGAACTTTTTGGATGCTCACCCATTAAGCGGTTAAATAATAGAGGAAAAGACACAAGTTCAAAAGGAACTGAAGTCACCAAGGCTGCAAGTACATTTTCAATGAGTGTTTCACAACGAGATAAAGTGAGCGCCAACAATTCACCTGATGCAGAGGCAAAGCGTGTTGTTAGCATATGTTCTAGCGTAGTAACAGCATTGAGAATTCGGAACCATTGTTCCCGCACATCATCGACATTCAAGTTATCTCGAGTAGAGTGTTCAACCCCAATACGACAAGCCATCTCCACAACATTGGACAAAGATTGGCAAGTTTGTAGACAGTCATTCCAGTAACGTTCACCCACGGCCGTAACGGCAGAACCGGCTTCTCCCTCTATGCATGTTTGCACTTGACATGCCGCACGATCAACAAAGTGATCGAGAACATCCATGGCTCGATCGCTTTGACCAAGTCGGTCATACGCCCAAATGAGAGCGTCGCCGAAACCATGTTGCTTACAAACTTCGCAGACTTGATCCAAATCAAAAAATGCAGCAGGATGACTATCCAGTTGGCGAATTAAAAGAGCAGGGCAATATTCAGCAACCAGATCGATCCATTTAGAGCGTAAAATCATGGACGTTTCTCTCGCAATGCCATTTTCGAGAATAAAAAATGGTAAAAGGTATAAGTATTGGTGGTGAGGTGTATCAGAAAGCTTCTCCAATACTGAAATATCGCAAGAACAAAAGTAAGAAATAACAATCCGAGTTACATCACTAAGAAGCGACTCGGGTACATCGGGGACACTTTCAAGAAAAACGTTTTCCAATTTTCTCCAATTCTCGTGTTGCTGTAAAGCAGGTATGCTAAAAAGATTGGTGACGCGATCAAGCAGCTGTCCCGGTTTATGGTGTTCCCCATCTTGGTCGAGCATGTAGTGCTTTATCAAAATATCATACTTCTTCATTTTCTTCAAAGCAGCTTCATAAACATTCCAAAAGCCGTTGTGTTCCAACATATTCAAATGCGCCTGGGTAAATGTGATCGGATGGATGGAGAGCAAACATTCTAATGCGAATTCACAATCCTCTTGATGAGTTCCTGCATGAGTAAGTGTATTGAAAAGCCAATCTGCATGGGTGTCTGATACAGACAAGAATTGTGGATATTTGGCCGAGTTTCTCGCTGCAAAGAGTGCTGTAAATAGTACCGAAGAACCAGGAAGTTCATCGGTCAGACATAGATGGTATAAAATATTCATAATGGCACTTCGAGACAATAGTTCTGATTCATCTTCATCGCCGAAGAAGTCATGCTCGAACGATATATCAAGAACATTTAGGAAGGCTTCAGCATCAAAAATCATTATAATGCGCAAATAAGGATACAGTTTCTCTTCCCAGGTATTGACTGATTCTTCATCAGGTAGGGCAATAGGATATTGTGAAAACAGCAACTTATTCAGACTTTGGACAGCCAGCACAGCCATCTTTCTGGGCAACGGCTCCATAGAAGGATACTTCAAGCCCCGATAACGTGCTGAAATGATATGGAAAATAGCATAGACACTTTGTTCTGGTATACTCGAAGACTTGAAAGGTTTGGTTTTTGACTCTTCGTCTGATACAAACATATACACTGAATGAAGGTGATGCAAGATCCTCGCCGCCGGGGTAGCGTAATCCTGCAACATTTCTTCGCAAATATAGGCCAGCCCATCCCATAAATTGTGATTGATACAGAGCGCCATTGTTTGATCCAAGTCAAGGTAAAGTGGATCAACATGTAAAATTAGTTGTTCCATCTTAGAATAGTCATGAATCTCGTCCTTGTAAGTTAAAAGTTGCTTCATAATAGAAGGGGATGGTGCTCGAATGTATCCAGAAATGATAAATTCTTCGATTTCGTGAACAAAGGTTGCATCAAGACTGTAGCTCTCGTATATTGCATATAATTCACCGAATAAGTAATCAAATTGCTGAGTGGCAATAGCAAACTGAGCGCATAATCGCACAAATTCCTTTGCATCTTCCCGGTGCGACAATATTTGCGGAGCAGCTTTGTTTATCACATCTTGAATAGTGAAGGCAATTGTAGCTTGTTGCTGTGATGGAGGATCAGGGAGACCAATACCTGATCCCAATTCGGTTCCATCGTACAAAGCTAGGCCAAGCCGGATTGCAGATAAGTAGTCATGGTCTTCTTCCAATTCCCTAAGGCGCGCATCCCAAGGCACAAAGTCGCCAGTATAAAGACCATCAGCTAATAAAAAAGCCTTACTTCTCCATATTGAGAAACCTTGAGTTTGGCAGCCAGCTTCATCATTTTCATGAAGAAGTGGATCATGGGGTTGCCATTCGGTGTAGCATCGTTTTCGAAAATCATAGAGATACCAAGCTTGAGTAGTCACCACCAGCAAGAGAGAGCGGTGGACCCAATGGATACCTGTAATCGGGTCAGGAGCTGGTGTTAAAGTCTCTTCAGATAGCATAATAGCCGAAGGAAGGAAGTATGGATTTTGATTTTTTTTAACACGCACTGAGCGCACATGTAAAACGCGCAACTCATTTGCAAATGAAAAAGCCAGCATAGGATGACATACACGCCCGTCAATTAAAGTGGTTGGAAACCATGCCATAGCAGCTGTTTCTCCAGGTCTGTTTGCAACAACACGATACCACGTCTTTGCACTAGGTTGAAGGCCGATTAGCAGCATTTTGTCCTGTAGTAAAAGTGCAATAAAATTGTAATCATCAGAAGCATGCTTTGTATTCCCAACTGGTAAAGATAAAACGCTGGAGATAGGGGGGGAACCGCGATATTGGCCATATACACGAAGCGTATCATTGGAGGCCATGCCAAGTATTCGACCCAACGAATGATAAAAACACACACCGTTGGCGTCAGCGCTAATAAATCCTGTTTTTCTCGTACCCACGAAGTGAATATGCAAAATTGGTACACCAGGTAAATGACCTTCTCCGATTCCAGTTGCTAAAGCATGTGTATCGATTGGAGGAACATGTCGAGCTGGTTCCTTCGGTTCAAATAAGTCATACAAAAAAATATGCCCGGAAGCATGGCCCACTGCTAGGAACGATGCATCGTGAGAGATATCAAGCGCTGTAACTTTATGTTGGTTGTCCCCATATGCATCTTCAGAAGCACAAGTGCAACGAATACGTTGTAATAGGTCAAAAACAACAGTCAAACCCGAGTCAAACCCGATTACAATTATACCTCCTGAAACACAGAGATTTGAAACGTTACCATACCTTTCACATTGTGCGGAAATTTTCCGAAGTGGGCGGAAGTTTAAAAATGGTCGCGGAATAGGCTCGGAATTAATATGAGAGTGTGAATCGGTGGTAGACGTGTTGTCTATGATGTCTGAAAATGAAATGTCCTTCACAGATTCAGGAAAAGTCATATGCTCAGAATTTGACGAAAGAACAGATAAAGGCCTTGAAGAAGGACTTCTTTTGGTATTCCAAGGCGACCGCAAACGATCAAGCGGTACAAATTTAGGACCCAAAGGCCGTTCATGCAATGCATTTTTGTTTAAGCCACCCTGGAATTCATTCGAGAATATATCGTTTTTGCTTAGGCCTGGCAGAAATATTTTGGATTTACTTGAAGCCCGTGATGACGATTCGCCTGTGGGAAGATCATTAACAGTAACAGAAAAATTTTGCGTCTCAGAGAAGGTCTCCTTAACATTAGACTTGTTAAAACTTGAATTTACAGTATTCGTTTCATCTGTCAAACTAAATGGTTGCGGGTCGATTCCAGACATGGCATTCCAATGCCCGACCACGAGAGTCGATGTATGATCACCACTTAGAACAGTAGGCCTACGCTATGTTCTCAATACGCAGATGGTGTCACGTGCTGCGCACGGGCATCAGATATCATTGTTCTTTCGCTATTTGGGGTCATTCCAATTACGGAGGAGGCACGTCGCTCCTGGAAGAAGCCAGCTTAGGGTCAGGATGCAAAGTCTCGGAAGGACCAGGTTGTTCTTTCCGAAGACGTCCTTTCTTGTCAAGATATTCATCCGCTTCGTCAGCCTGTTTGAAAGGTCGCTTGCCAAGCAGATTCGTCATATCCTCACGAGTTATAACTTCCCTTTCGAGCAAGAGCTTCGCAACTTTTTCCACATCTTCGCGATGTTCCGTCAAAAGATTTGTAGTACGAGCATGTGCTTCCATTACCATGGCGCGCACTTGCTCATCCAACAATTCACCGGTACGCTCAGAATAAGGTTTGTGCATCGACTCTTGGTCTGTACGGTACGACACAGGACCAAGCTTGTCATTCATACCGTAAGATGCACAAATCTCAAAGGCCATACGGGTAATCTTGGAGAGATCATCTTGCGCTCCGGTAGTGATGCGTCCGAAGAAAATCTCTTCAGCAACCCGACCACCAAGCGTCATACACATGCGGTCAAGAAGCTGCTCGGTACTGAAGAGGAAACGTTCTTTTGGAAGGTATTGCGCATATCCCAGAGCGCCAACACCACGCGGGATGATAGACACCTTCAGGAGAGGGTCAGCGTGTTCCAGGAACCAGCCACAAACGGCGTGACCAGCTTCGTGGTACGCGACCGTAGTTTTTTCCTCTGGGCTGAGGACGCGTGACTTGCGCTCCAGTCCTGCAATCACACGTTCAATGGCCAACTCAAAGTGATGCTCATCGATGGAAGGTGCTTCGGCACGTGCAGCAATGAGAGCGGCTTCATTGCACACATTAGCAACGTCGGCACCACTGAATCCCGGGGTGAGCGTGCTAAGCTTTTCAGCAAGAAGATCCGTGTCGACGTCCTCCCGGAGCTTAAGTGGCTTGAGATGCACATGGAAAATGGCGCGACGTCCACTGATGTCAGGGCGATCAATGGCAATGTGACGGTCAAAACGACCCGGGCGCATCAGCGCTGGATCGAGCACGTCAGGCCGATTAGTACCTGCAAGTACAACAACATGTTCGTTGGTGCCAAAACCATCCATCTGGACAAGTAGCTCATTGAGCGTACTCTCACGTTCATCATTGCCTCCAAAATTACCGCCCTTTCCACGTGATTTGCCAATCGCATCGATTTCGTCCACGAAGATGATACACGGTGCCATTTTCTTGGCCGTTGCAAACATATCACGCACGCGAGATGGACCAACACCAACAAACATTTCCACAAATTCAGATCCAGATACGGACAAGAATGGAACACCTGCTTCACCTGCAGTAGCCTTTGCAACTAGCGTTTTGCCTGTACCGGGGGGTCCACTGAGGATGGCACCACGAGGGATTTTCGCACCCAGACGCTCATAACGCTCTGGATTTTTCAAAAAGCTCACGAATTCCATAATTTCCTGCTTGGCTTCATCCATACCGGCAACATTTTCAAACTTTACTTTGACATCAGTTTCCTGGTTGAACAGTTTAGCGCGACTCTTGCCAATACCGAATATACCACCTGGTCCGCCGCCGCCACCACCCATACCGCCACCTGCAGCGCGACGGGTAAGGTAGAATAGCAAGCCTGCAATAATTAGAGTAGGCGCAAAGTGCAGTAACGTCGAAGCCATACTGATCGATTCATGGTATGCCACAGGTATACGCTCGTTTGAAGGAATACCAAGCTCACGTTGAGCATCTTCGAGGTTACGCTCGAAAGCTTCGACGCTTCCAACACTGAACCAGTACTGTGGCGTGCCCAATAAAGCACCCGGTTGGCCCGAATAGGAACCACCAGTCGCATTGCTGTGAAGATACACATTGACCTTGGCACGGTTTACCACAACGAGACGTTCGACAAGTCCACGGTCTAAAAATGCTGAGCGGAATTCTTGCCAAGTAATCTCCCTGGATGAAGATTCCGGCGAAGTAAAGCGGTACAAAATGTAAGTTGATATAATTGTAGCAATCAACATGTTCATATTTGCACGCATGTCATTGTTGTTTTGGTTGTTGTTATTCTGGTTGTTGTTCCCAGAGAATCCAAAACCTTGCTTCTTGTCTTTCCGAGGAGTTGAATCCTTCGAATCGCCATCCTCAGATTTGTTCTGAGGAGCTGAGTGTTTCTTTTCGCGGTTAAAGAACTGTTTCAACTCTTCAGGAACATCGTCCGGGTTAGTCTGTTTACCTTCCTTTGCCTCCCTAAGGCCACGATTGATTGATTCATGGAACTCTTTGTCCTTATCGTCACGATCAGACCTGTCGTTTCCTGGGGTGGCAAAAGTGCGAGCGGAAATTTGAAAGAAACGTGTGTTTGAGGGCACTGGTAAAGCTTTAAAGGGCTTTGGTACATATGTAAAGCGCGATCGTAAGATCGCGCCCCCCGTCAAAAATGGCGTCGATCGTGACAAGGCAGCGCGAGCGAAGGCGCCGTTGCAAGTAGCGTGTAGCATGAAATACTCACAGAAAGCCTACGCTCTCGAGAGAATTGGGTAAGTATATAATAAAAATTGAATTGGTGCACAATACTAGTGCCGGTATGCACCGCGCCACTAGATATGAATGCAAGAACCCGTCACTCCAAGATCAAGGACTGAGCGGTGGCGCAAGGGCCTAGCGCTACGATGGACGACTCGATCGGGGTAGTGCTTCGTCACGTGTATTCGGCCGAGAATACGACTTCTCGCTGTGATTGAACAACAGTGCGCGGTTTGACACGACCGTTGGCTCCACGCGCGACGACCCCACGAGTATCTCGTGACGCGCATAGATCACGACGTTATCGAGTGGAGACAGAGACAGTTGGCTGTGTGTCCGCTCTTTGTATCCTTCCCTCGGACCTAGGATTATCTTAGTCTCTCAGACTACCGCATCGGGCCTCGGAAGGACCCAGGGCGGTGACAATGGATTTGTCCACATGGTTCAGGAAGCACGCTGAAGTTCAGCAGCAGCAGCAACATCAACAGCTGCAGCAGCATCAGCAGCAGCAGCAGCAGCAGCAGCAGCAGCAGCAGCAGCAGCATCAACATCAGCAGCATCAACATCAGCAGCATCAACATCAACAGCTGCAGCAACCATCGGCTCAGGCGCATGTTCATTTACACCAGATGCATCCCTCGTCTCCGAATAATGCTTCATCAGGGTCAGTGCAGCAGCCACAGACACAAAATGTACCTTCAGCTTCATCACATAATTCTCAAAATGTCATGTCTCAACCTCCTCTGAGTATGGGTGTGAACGCCGTCAACTCTGAGAGCAAGGTTGCTATGAATCCAATGACACCCAACCTTATGAACCAAGCCACAACTGTGCCGCAACAGCAGCCCACACCTGGTCAGTTCCTACAGAATATTCAGGCGAATATGAATGCTCTTCAGCGTCAATGGGCGATGGTGAACGCACAACCAGATGGGCCTAATAAGACGGCAGCACAACAGTATCTTACTGGTCAGATGCGCCGCCTCATGGCGATGAATGAATCAACTATGGCAACTGTGCGAAATGCCGCGGGGGACGCAAGTCACTCCATGGGTTCACCCATGACTCAGATACCTCCCACCTCAACCTTTGTATCTAACCAGGCACCTGCTAATATGGTTGTGCCCCCACAGATGCAAATGCAAATGCATATGCAAACCCAACCATCTCCATCGTTGATGCCACAAGGGAGTGTGCAACGGCTTGCAACGCAGATGATGGCACCGAATGCACCGATGCAAACCTTCACTGGTGTGCAGCAGCAAGTACAGCAGCCGCAGCAGACACAGCCGCAGCAGGTGCAGTCACAGTCATACCAAGCGTCAGCTTCCCTAGGGATTCCTTCTATATCTTCTAATCCACCTCATTCATTAACTGATATCAAGCATACTATGGCGCACAACACTTCGCCTCAGATGGCATCCTCCCCTCAATTTCAAAGTAATATGGGAACACAAGCGCCCCCTCAGCACGATTTTCCATCTGCTGTCCGTCTCTTCATGTCACAAAGAGGAATTAATTTGCCTGTGGACTGGGCGACACCTTTCGTTGGGCCTGCAGCAGTTGGTGCACCCGGTGAAACAAGGTCCATTGATTTGCAACGCCTTTTTATGAAAGTTATGTCACTGGGTGGATCTGAGCAAGTCTTTTCGATCCCAAATGGCTGGTCCCTTGTGGCACAACAATTGGAGTTAGCAGTAGGCTCCCCTGGTGAGCCACCTATGCCGGGTGCCATCATCAAACCCAGCGAGGTGCCGGGTCGGCTGGCTGCGTACTACACGCAACGACTATCTCTATTTGAAAAATCCTGGATGGCTACGCAGCAGCACGCCCTGCAGAGTAACGCGGGCACACCAATTGCGTCGAACGCTCCGACAATGGGTGCAATGTCGTCTATGACCAATACAATGGCAACGCCTACTAGAATCGGGGCAGAAAATCGTGCCGAAACACCTTCTGTGCACGAAGCAGCGACCGGAGAACGTGCGCCTTCTGTGGGACCGCCCCCTGTGGCACCTGCCACCAATGCAGCAACTCCATTGAACCCGTTTGCCAACATGGATCCTGCTCAAGTACAGTTTGCGGTGGGGAAGCATTTTAGTCAGTTGCAGACACTTGTTTCTTCCGGACAGATGGCGCCGCAGGTGGCTATGGCACGCTACACAGCAATCCAACAAGCACTGCAGGCGTACCATGCGAACCGTGCGAACAAGGATTCGGGGATGAACATTCCTTCTACCTGGGCTAATACAGTGTCCTCACCACCGGTGCCTAGAACCAGTGTGGTAGGGGCAAATGTGCCGCTTCCTCCGATTATGCAGCCAGCCAGTGTGACCCAGCCATCTATCCCTGTACCAGCACCTCAGCCAACTACGCAGCCAACAGGCGTCATGTCGCCAGTAGGGATGGTGCCACCTAGCAACACCATGCCGGGGCAAAGTCATATGGCCTCTGACACAAATATGCCGATGATGAACGCGAACAACGTGCCAGCGTCGATGCCTTTGTCAACGCAGTCGAATCGAGCACCTTCTGTGGATGCCTCGTCCCCAGGTGCTGCGACTCTACCCAGAAGCAGTGCCTCCCCTGCTCCAAGACCGTCGGCGTTTGCCGGTGGCATATCTGTGAGTCCATCGCCCTCGTTGGGTATGCCAGTTAGACCTGCTCCCCCAGTTGGTCCGTCGCCTGGGATGCCCTCAGGACCCATGACTGCGCCTAGTCCTGGGCCTGTGCTACCCAGCAGCGCAGTGTCAGCCTCTGGAACTACGGCGTCGGGGCTCGCTGCCAGCGCAGTCTCTCCAAGACAGTCGCCTGTTACCAACACAGTTGGTTCGAGTGAGGCCCGAGAGAGCTCAGCAGCGGGACCAGGACCTAATATGTCGACTGTTGCAGCTTCGACCGAACAAGAGCCGACCAAGTTCAAGATTGAGTATGTGCCCACCAACCTAGAGATGCGTACACATGGAGGACGTGACTTGGACCGGATTGACCGCGAGTTGGTGCCACGCATTGCTGCTCGCACGCGGCCACGCGGTGTGCATGAGCTGGGCAAAGTGGATGTCTATGGACTCATTATGTCGTTACAGTCGGAGTTGGCGCATGAAGTGTCGTATGCACTGAATACTTTGTTAATATTGTCATCTGGATTGGATGCTCCCGCGCAATTCCAATTCTTGATGGCGCCCTGTGAAAACTTGCTGGACGTACTGCTGGACATGCTGATGAGCGGAATGGGGGGCAATGAAGAAAATACCACAGCCACGGATACCCTGTTGCGTAAGGACCTGACTACCTACTGTGAAGCATTGGAGCTTGTACTACAAGATGAAGCGGCTCTGCGGCTCTGGCGCCGGCAAACTGGCTCCTCTGTGGCAGAGCAGGCGGCGAATCGCCGCGTGGCTATCGTACAAGCAATAGTCACTATCCTGCGCAATGTGGCTGTGATGCCGGAAAACAGCTCATTCTTGGCGACGCATTCACGTTTTGTACAGAGCCTTGCATGGATGGCACGCACGATTCAAGCCGACCAGCGCTGGGGCGGCACTAGCAACCAGCTACAGTGCTTCTCGTTGAATGAGTTGCTGCACCTACGTAAGGACTTGATTACGATCCTACTGGGTATTTCTGGCGAATCGCTGGATCTCAGCGTGCACACACCCGCCACAGTGGCATCGCTGTTTGATTTGATACGGTTCTTTGTGCTAGATGCGGCGGAATTTGAGCACCGAGAGGGAGCTCCACCAGCCCTGCTGGAGCGTCTACCGGCACAGGTGCCCCAGTCTCAGGTGCTGCTGTACCAGGTGCCGCACCACGTACAATTGGCCCTGCAGGCCTTCTCGTGCTTTGCGTTGCCCGATGCAAATCGCGAAACCTTGGGGCGCGAGGTGCCAGCTGATGTGCTGCTGCAAATCTCCGAGTGCCTGCTGGGTCTTTTGCCCGTGCAATTGAATGATTTTCGACGCTTGGTAAGTTCGACGCGCCTCGAGTATGCGGAGACTGTCGCCATGTGCCTTTACAATGTGGTGTATCTCGCCTCTCCTTCGATTAAGACCACAATTCGCGACACGCCGGGGGCGGTAGGCATACTATTCCGAGCTGTGAAGCAGCTCCTGCAAAATTCACAGGACTATGCACGCAATCCGTATGGTCTCTTGTGCCGACGCCTCACGGAGATTATGCGCCTGCTAAGTGACGGCAAGGATCAGTTTGGCGAGCCAGCCTTGCTCGGCATGTACTGGCCATCGGAAGAGACCGCTGAATTGGGTGAGCGATCCGGTACGGCTCCATCGGGACTCCTGGCTGGCCAGGATGATACTGTTATTGACATGCTGACGCGCACGACGAATGTCGATCCTAGCATGGCCAATGAGCTGCTATCTCTCGTGTCTGCGCGTTAAACACCTGTTTACACAGGTGCATGCCTATGACTCGTCGATCGCCTCGCTTCCAGGGTTTTTGCGCAGCACAACAAAGCCCTCCATAACTAAAGTTAGTCCCTCGTAGATACGTACTGGGTGTGTAGGATAGGTATTCTTCGGTTGCCAAGACTCCGCGTTCACGCGATCCGAGGCGTACGGGCGTATTGTGTGTTTGGAAGCCAGAAATCGTTCGCGGTTTGCCGGCCTGCGCCACTGTGTCGACAGCCTTACCCACACGCACTGACACAGGTAAAGGCTCCAGAGATTCGTCCAGTGTAATAAGGAAGCGTGGCCGCATTGCCGCCGAGAGCCAGAACAACATCCAGTGGGTGCGGTCCAGCACAAATCCACGTGCATCCGTAAAGGCCAGCAGCGTTGCAAGCAGGCCAGCAATCGCCGAGAAACTGAACAGCTGGCGATCCGTGTGATATGGATCGATGCCAATCGTGCCCTTACCCATGTGTACTAGTCCTTGTGCCACACGCACGGCAAACAGGCAGTCGGGCTCCTTGGCATAGTAACTGGCCAACTGACGCAGGCGCTGCGCCAACCGCGCATTGTTTGTGCCGGCGCCGACCAAGCCCATAGCAAAGATCGCGTTGAGTGCCACATCCAGGTCACTATCGTGCGAGTACTTGCTCAGTGTGTCGAGGACTGTGATCACTGGGTTTGAAGGATTCAGAAGCGCCAAGGCGAGTGGCACCGTACGTCGGATGACCGGATCACCATAGTGCATGAGGTGGGACATGTGACGCAACGTCATTTCCGCACCAACGTCTTCTCCCATGGCAATAAGGGCAATGGCCAGGACCGCATACGACTGGTACAGGTCGTGTGGCTGCTCATCGGTTTCTCGCTTCTCGTCAGTGTCCTCTTTCTTCTCTGCCGACACATGCTCCGCACAGTAGTGCAGCAGCGTCTGGATTTTCAGCACATTGCCCGTCCCTGCGTAGCTGCAGGCATCCACAAGGATCTGTGCATCGCGAGAGACAGGATGTTCGATCGCCTTGAGCGTCTCGATCGTAGCATCCGCTTCATCTTGCTTGCCTAGGAACAGCAGCGCCAATCCAAGCGCCATGAAACGCATCCATTTGTCATTTAGGTCCGAGGGCTCTCGTTCCATCATGGTTTGAAGGATACTGGGCACAATTTCACCGTGCGCGGAGCCCACAAAGACAAAGCCGAGCGAAAGTGCACATAGCGCAGCCGTGTCCATCGGCGTCGTCTCATCTTGCACGTACGGCAGCAGCAGGGCCATAAGCTCCTCGCGCGCCTGGCCCGCATACGCAAGACCCAGACCCACAATCGAGGAGTGCTGCAGCGGTTTGCTCTTACTCTCGACGTGCTCCGCCAGCAGTGCGAGCGGGGCATCCATCTCGGTGCGCACTCCCGAGTGCAAAATACCATACGCCATCATAGCACCAGCCCGGACGTGTTCATCCGACGAATACGTAAACTTGTCAATGTGGCTCAGGCCAAGCTCCGTGTCCCAGAGCAAGCACATACCCGCGCTGGCCGCAGCTGAGAGTTTCCCGTGGTCCTTGGTCTTGTACACATAGCTGTCGCCTTCCTCGGCATTCACAATCAGCGTATCATTGCCAAAGCCCGCATTCACGAAGGCATTCACGAAGGCATTGGCCAAGTTGCCGCGTGCCGAGTCGATCGATGACACGCGGGCCGTTTCTAGATGCGTTTTATACACATCCTCCGGTGTCTTGGGCTCGTAGATGGATAAATCCTTGCCGAACTGGATAAATCGCGAAGAAAGTTGAGTTTGGAGCAGGCAGTCAATCAGTGCTTGATCCGTAATAGGGTTTGACTCATCCTGAAGCCATTCAATGGGGATCTGCTGGCGCGCCAGTACAAACGCCATTTGCTTACGCATGGACTCATTGTTGGGGGACAAAAAGTCTTGACGGATGCAAGTAGGGTCCATTAGACGAATGCTTATCACCAATGCCTCGAAAAAGCGGGAGTGCTTACGGTAGATCTCGCGCGCCGTGCGCAGAAACAAGACATCGTCGGGTGGAACCAACAAATTCACACAGCTCACCAAGTACAGGCACACACGCTCAAATGTGTCCTTGTCGACAAACTGAGGAAGCTGATCCACGGCCTCCATCTCGAGCAGCAGATCCACGGCATCGACCTCAGCATTGTGCTTCAGACTGAAGTCGACAACGAGGAGCGCAAGACGCATCAACTCTTGCACATCTTTCTCATCTTCGCCCGTAGCATTGTACTCTTCACCGAGCTCAGTGCACAAGTGGCGCACATATTCGTGACCCCAATGGCCCAGATCTTCGGCCGTAGTCGACGCTCGCAACTTGTCCGCTTTGAGCCGGAAAGCCAAAGTCTCGCGTTCTCCTGTATTTGAGTACGTCATAGCAAGCACACTGAGGATCTCAGCAAACAATGCACGATCCTCATCCTCTACAGTCCATTGGTTGTACAGCGACTTGAGGTGTGCGTAGTGCGGACGCAGGAACTTCAGTGGCTTCGGCACAGACGTCATGGACGACGTGCTCGTGCGAATCAGATTCCGAAGTGCCTCCAGTGCTGGACGGTATAGCTGTTGGTTCGCTTCTCCCAGGCGCTCAACTAGCATCTCTAACTCCGTCTTCAGCTGCTCGTCTTCCTCACTGAGCTCCTTGAGCTTGCCTCCATCTTTGGATGTCTTCCGCTCATCCTTCGTATGATGAGGCCTCTCGTCCTCTTTCCTTTCTGGGTCTCGAGAGTACACGCGGACCGACGCCACCTCCGAGTCGTGCCGGACCATGCTGGTAGACGCAACAGCGCCGTCGGCGACGCGCAACCCTGCGGTGATCTTGAGTCACGTGATAAGAACTTGCGCTGTGGGCGCCTGGCTTGCTGTCCGAGCGGACGCGGTCGTGTCACGGAGATGGGCTCCACAGCCAGCCCCTCCGAGCCGCCGTCTATAGATGTGAGTGTTCTGTATGTACATCCGGATGGTGTGAGCATTTGCGTGAATACAAAGTCGTGTGACCAGTATGCCTCGGGTACTCTGCATCGGTCTTTTCTCGCAGGAAAACGTGCGCAGGCAATAGCCCCTTCAGTGTGCGTTGACGGTGTGGCATGGTCCCAGCTAGATTGGCCACAGCCGCATATCCTTCGCATTTACAGCCTGCCACAAGGTGCGCACTACGAACTTCGTGTCGTGAGGGACGGCTCGCAGCATGCGATCCACCTGCTGTCGCCCAGTGCGCTGGCGCGCGAGGGAGAAAAAGGCGTGCCTTGGGACACGCACACCCAGCAAGCTTTCCAGGACATCGAGCGGACGAAAGAGAGACTGGCATCCCAGGCGCTTCGTTGGGAACAGAAAATCGAGTCTCTTCAGGAACAGGTGCAGCTCCTAAAGGCGGACGAAACAGAGAAAAAGGGCCACATTGCGGTGCTCCATCGAGCGGTCGCAGAGGCCGAAAAAGAGGTGATGGAACATCAACAGCAGCAGAAGCACTGGGCCCACGAGCTGCAGGAACGCATGTCCGCCGCCGCCGCCGCCGTGGAGCTGGAGAAGCAGACCCTCCACGAACTCGAGCGCGAAGCAGCGGAGGCAGAGCAGGCAGCGCACGATAACCAGGCCCTTCATGGAGCCCTGCAGGCGGAGCTTAGGCAGCTGGAAGCCCAGTGGGCTAGGGAGCGCGCAGGCGCCCAAAACATGAGGAGCCCTCAGGAATGGCGGCCATCGCCCATGCAGGTGCACACGCTGCAGCTGCACCGGCGCACCGCTAGCCTTCGAGAGACAGCACATCGCTCGCTGTCAGAAGGCTGGCGGTCTAGTCTTCCGGTCCAGGCTGCACAAACGCCGCGGTCCGCCTCGTTTCATTTTCCGTTTGCGCCAAGAGATGACATGGAGGGATGAACACTTGCACATACTTAGCCCTCAATCGACCACATGAACATGCAGGCCACCGAGCGGAAAGGGGCCCACGGCTCAGCAAGCGCGGCCATCTCGTGCGGATCCAGATACATCTTTCTTGCCGTCTTCTTCCCTTGCGCGCGCAAGCGCAAGTCCTCGAGAGACAAGGTCGACGCTGGAAATGGGCACTTGGACGTCTGGTCGGCAGGAACGTAGCTGCTTTTCCGCTTCTGTGCTGATACGATGAGCCCAGCGGTATCGGCTAGGTAAAAGCGGACAATGCCGCGCTGCACGCCCAAATCGCCTACAGGCAACACATCTGGGCTGCGCAACGCAAACATGAGAAGCATTTCGGCTGTCCAGCGGCCTACCCCCCTGACCTGGACAAGCTCAGCGATGCAAGCCTCTGGGTCCATGCCGACAATCTTGCGGACATCCAGACGGCCATCGCCAAACCGCCGAGCAACATCACGTACATATGTGATTTTAGCCGAGCTCAGGCCGGCGCTTCGTAGAGATTCGTCCGTCGCATCGAGCACCTGGAGCGGTGTGGGAAAGGGTAGTTTATCCTTAGGTAGATGCTCAAAATCAGGTTGTAACGGCAGGCTAGGATCAAATACGCGGCAGAATTTGTACATAATACTGCGTGCTGCAAGCCAGGAGATCTGCTGTCCGAGGATGGAGGTGGTCAACACGCGGAAAAGATTGAGTTCCTTCACCTGTCCGTCGCGCAATTCCTCATACATCTTGAGATCCATCTGAGCAAACAGGGTATGGAAGCGAGGATCTACACGGCAGAGATGCTCTTGAGCTTCCGCAAGGGAGAAAGGAAGTTTCGGTTGGACTAGGGTGGTGCATTGGGCCACCTCCTCAGCAGGCAGCAAGGGAGGGAGTGTGTTGGGAGACTCGGACACGACCGCCTTGCGTCGCTTCCGTGCAGGAGTTGGAGCGACTGAATCTATCTTGGACAGTTCAATAGGCTTGCTGGTGCTTGAGAGCCGCATCGAACGGCGCACGGGCGCGGGCTTGACCACAGACATGGCGGTCGGACCCTGCGGTGGAGTTGCCTCTTGGCTTGTGCGGTGGAGATGGATTTATTATCCTAACAGCCTCGCGGCGAAAACTACAAAGTGGGCTATCAAGCGGCGCTGCAGCTGGTGAAATGGGGAAGAGCATTAAATGCGCATGGCGCCGAATTGGGCCCTCTCTGACTCCTTGTGATGACTGAACCATGCCTGCATTGTCTGCATCGGTGAAGATAGAGAGATAGGTGATCCGGTCACGTGGCCCTCAGTGTGACCCGTCTCGGTGGTGACCGACCGGGCCATCACACTAGAGCGATACGAGGACGATCGCGAAGGTGGTGTAGGCAAGGGACGAGTCTGCTTTGTGACAGGTGAGCGAGAGACATAGTCGTCCACCATCGCATGATCCATGTCAGAAGGATCGTCGATAGCGTAGCCCATGGCTTCCACGTACGTAGCCCCTGACATGTTGCGCTGGGCCTGCCATTCGCGCTCCACGTCCACAGAGCGAGGTGCCAAGACTGCTGCATTCGGGTTGCGGGGGCTCGCTGGTGCTTCGGCCTCCGGCATGCGAGGCGAGTCAGCGGCGTCTCGGTCTTTCGATACAGCACTGTGGTTTTCGACCCAAGTGATCTCCGTCGACACCGTCGTGTGAGAGTTGTGCTTCCAGTTGGGCGAAATCTCGTTCGAGAAACGCACCGAGCTGGGGAACGATGAGCGTGACGAGTTGGAGGTGGCATAAGAGGTCATTTGAGGCTGCGTTGGTGTATCGTTCATTGGAGCCAAGCATAGCTGGACATCCGTAGTGGGGGCCGACGGCGTCGAGGCAAAAGGTGCCGGGTCCTGCGTCAGCGCAGGGTGTCCTAGCGGCGAGGGTGTCCGTGGCGCGTAGGGCGAAGCACGGGCAGGACGCGCCTGGGGCGACGGCGTGGGCAAGGGCAAAGAGAGCTCCGTGGCCTGCGATGCGCGATAAGACGCCGAAGCCGCTTCAGCGTCGGTCGGTACCACCATGGGCACTTCAGCAAACAAGCTAGCACCACGCTCTTCCGATTCAGGTGTTTGGGCTGTGTCAGCGAGCGGGGGATCCTCCGGCCCAAGCCAGTTCTCGAGAGTGGTCTCGGCCATAAACTGGGGGCGAATGGATGGGATCCGCGTCAACGGAGCAGGTTCCGTGCTCATATATGGCTGGAGAACCTCACTCATGGTCGTGTGAGTGTATACTGATTCGGAGCCGGTCGAATGGACAGACGAGCGCGTGTCTTGACGGCGCAAGGCCGCCCTGTTCGAGCGATACTGGGACAGAGAAGGCAGCTCTGCAACAAGAGATACGGCATCGTCTTCCTCTGGAGGCGAGGCATTCATACTGCTTTCCTGCCAGGCCCTGACCCGCTGCTGCAGCATATCACTCGGTTCACTCTCTTCCGGCTTTAGTAACGCAAGCGGCGGCGGCGTAAGTACCGTCGACAGGCCGTCGACAGGCGCTTCGCAGCCGTCTTCAGGCGTACACACGGATGACGAATAAGAGCTCGAGTCGTACTGGAAGCGGGGTTCTTTGCGTGTCAGGCGCCGAACCATCGGGATTTCCTTTTCAGGCATTCCAAGAGACTCGCCTGACTCAAGAGAGACGGGCCGGCTGGACCTGTGCGAGCGGAAATGCGATGGTAAGCGCGAGAGCATCCCCTGGCTCAGGCGTGAATAACGCTGACTCGCCTGGCGGATAGACGACTTGGGGGAAAGGGAATGTGGGAGATTGAGTTTGTTTCGGAGGGACTGCGTCCGAGGCACAGCGTGCTGCGACGCAGAACGCTGCATAGATGGCATCTCCAGCGACACCGATGAGCTGGGCGCTTCAGCCGAGACATGCTTAGGGAAGCGCACAGAATCTTCAAACGATGATGCTGAATTTATCTTTGATGGTGTAATGGCAGGGGGTGGCGCGGCCGGGACCACAGCAGTGCGGGGGGGAGAGACGTAAGAGCCCGGGCGCAGGATGGCAGGAGTGGTGGCCTGTGTGTCGGGCACCTGGTACAGCGTGATTATCTCTTCATCCGGTCTTGGTTTCTTCGCCAACGAGTGTTCAGAGTTAGTTAATGGATACCAAGTCTGCAAACGAGCTTGCTTCAGCGATTGCTCGCGCTTGGTCAGCCAGCTCCGCCGCACCAAATAGCCACTCACCAGGCCCAGTGCGCAAATGACCAGCATCCCGCCACCGATACCGACAGTGAGGGCAATAATGAGACCAGAGGGAGAGATGGATTCGGAGGACATGAAAAGAGGGAAGGGCGAAAGAGGGTCAAGGTATTCGAGGGGGTAGTAGGTGCCAGCACCTTTGCACGCCAGCGTGCGGTTGAGAGGGGAGTAGGTATAGATATGTCAGCACCAGCGCTGACAGTAGGACAACAGAAGGATGATGAGGATCGCGAAGCACCGCGGCACCGCTAGTCGATACTTTCTCCGCCGTAGAACTTGTCGATCTTGTGGATGTTACTATATGCACGCCACCGATCTGCGCGCGCAACACAATGCTATGTGGAGGGTATCTCTAGAAAGACGGGTGGAGGGTGTAGACCGTGCCCAGAATGGCGAGCACCGAGGTGACGCCGAGGAGAACGAGGTCCGCAGCCTGCGAGAGACATTTGCGCTCTGCTGCAAATACGACCATGGCAGCGAGAATCGGTCCCAGAATGCACGTGTTGAAAGTCAGAAATGCGCCAAGGAAGCCCATCACACGCTCGAGGCTCGGGAGGGCCACGGCCATGCACAGGACAGCGATAGCGACCGTAAGAGAGAGCGCTAGACGAGCGACATGCACACCAAAACGCGAGTAGATATGATGCAAGCCGGGGACCCGTGACACGGAAGGTGTGTCGTGTGTCGGGACAGCACCCGGTGAGAGGAGACGCTGCTGTTCCTCCGGCTCCGCGGCAGGGATGGGATCCACAGAGAGACCAAGAGCGCTTTCAAAGAAGTTCTGCACCGGCCTCAGCGCAAGCGCAAACTTGGACATGGAGTTCACAATGATCAAGACCACACATGCAGTCGTAAGAAAGAGCGGCATGCCGCGCGTACGCGCCAGATCACTAGTCACCTCGTCTGAGACGTTCGTACCGAACATGATGTACCCAACGACACCCATCGTTCCATAGAGCGCCGCTGTAGCCAGATATGCCAGATCTAGCATGCGATTGAACTGCTCGGGATGTTGCATGTCACGGTATAAAGATGGTAAGATCGGGTGCGAGGCAAAGCCCGACATCAGGAGGCCAAAACCGATACCCATGCCCTTGAAGCGGGGTCCCAACTCCGTGACAGCCGGATCCCAAAGGCTCCCTGGTGTTGTGCGCTTGACAATACCATCGATAAAGAGCACAACAATGGTGAATAGAATGCTCGTGATGCCCACCAGCGAGATGGGCGAGAGGAACGACAGGGGCAGAAACACAGTGGGCAGGACAACAACAAAGCCGATCACCTTGAAAGCAAAAAGCGCCCATGCGTCAGGTTCCTGGTCCTTTCCATAGTATAGCACTGATGCACTATCCCCCAACAAGATGACTAGCGCCATAGATACAAATATCATCTCGGCACAGAACATGATCGCAATCCAGTACCGGGCACTCGGTCCAAATGCGTAGCGACCAATATCGACGTAGGTCTTTAGTTGCGGATCATGCGCCAAGATGCGCGCAATCAACTTGCCCGTGTAGTTCGTGGCAAATCCACACAGCAAAAATAATAGCGCGCCGCCGAGCCATCCCGCCTGGCGGAGTACAAGAGGCATCGAGAGGATGCCGACGCCCACCAGCGCGTTCACAGCATTGAACCACGTCTGCCAGAACGTGCTCTTCTGGCGCACATAGCCGGTCTTTGTAGGTGTTGTGGGTTTATGCAATCGAGAGGCCTGGTAATCCGATTCGGTATCGGGCAGCGTCAGCAGAAGGGTGCGCTCGTCAAAGTGGTACGGATCACGCAACTGCGGAGCACTTGCACGCAGGGGCGTTCGCTGCCGCTCCCGCGACCGGCCGGCATGGGGGCTCGGGTTCATGGGGGGACGACTGCGTGCGCGATCCTGCGCAACATAGTTCAGGCGGTTCGGCTGCGGCTCGGTTGGAACATCCGGATCCATGCGCTTCGGGCTCTGACTGTGGCTCCGGCTCGAATCGAGGTTGTCATCGCTGAGACCTTCGTCAAAATCATGGGTAGGCGCGCGCATGTAGCTGGGTCGCTCATTCCGCACGGTAGACCGTGACTTGCTCCGACGACCTGCGCGCTCTGACATGAGCTCACTATCGGTTCCAAGATTTTGCCAATACTTTTGCGTGTCGAGTGATGCCGTCGGACGGTCGCGCACGCGTGCGGCAGGGGAGGTATCGTCGTCCGAAAAAGTATCATTGTCTGCGGAATACTCGCCATCAGTGAAATCAGCGCCAGAATTTCGCGTATCGGTGTCTTGAATCGTCTCAGTTTCCGAATCGCAGAGCCCACTCGACGAGCTGTCATGCCAGCGACGCTCGACAAAGCTGGGAGAACTGATAAGGTTATCACCAAAATAGGCCTGGGAGCGCGAGTAGGACCACACAAGATCGCTAGGCCGTTAGTTTCAGTGGTACATACAGACTGCTCCTCCACGGTTGATTCATGGCATGGTCTTGCCTCTGCGCGTTGGCGCCTTGGCCGGTGCGATCACGCACAGGGATAGTACGTGTAGGCATCGTCAGGGAACCATGCTGCGTCTGCCAAACGCGTAGGGATAGGTCACGTGGATGAGCGACACGCCGCGCCCGCCGCCCGCGGCCAACCTCGTCTCCAACGGCGGACACGGGGATATGTGTACGTGCTCCCATTTAACACAATACAGCTTTCGGAGGCGGTGCGCCCGCCTCATTTTCCTTCGGTTCGTCCGATAAGAGTAGGTGCCATGTTGACATGCTTACCCTAGACGCGTCAGGCAATAAGCCGACGTTTTCGTTCGGCACACAGAGTATGTGTCCTAGACTCACCGCAGACAATTCACAGAGTGCCACGACGACCCCGTCGAAACCGCTATTTGGGACGCCAGGCGCGGCATCGACATCCTCGACGCCTGCCTTCTCGTTTGGCGGAGCGAGCACTACGCCCAGCACGGCGACTGGCACTGACCAACCGAAACTTAGCAGTGGCTTTTCTTTCGGGGGTGCTGCTGCTTCAACGACGCCTGCTTCTCAGCCTCCGACAAATCTCTTTGGCCAAAAGCCGGCCGCCAGTGGTCCTTCCTCGGGCTTGTTTGGTGCGCCCAAGCCGAGTACTGAGGGCGGCACAGGCGCCTTTAGTTTTGGTGCTAAGCCTGCGGACACCACGCCTGCCGCGGGTGCATTTGGAAATGGCTCCTCTGCGGCCCCGTCCTCTGGTGGTTTCTCGTTTGGTGCCAAGCCTGCGGAGAAGAAAGAGCCAGCTTCCACTGGCTTTAGTTTCGGCGCCAAGCCTGAAGAGAAGAAGGACGAGCCAAAGTCGCTAGGTGGCTTTAGTTTCGGTGCTCCACCCGCTGAGAAGAAGGAAGAGCCGAAACCTTCGGGCTTTAGCTTCGGAACTAAGCCTGACCAGAAGGCCGAGAATAAGACGGCAGGCTTTAGCTTCGGCGCAAAACCCGAGGCCCCCAAGACGTCTGGATTTAGCTTTGCGGCACCCGAGAAGGATGGACCAAAGCCAGCGACCGGCTTTAGCTTTGGCTCTAAGCCAGAGGAGAAAAAGGAGGAGCCCAAGACAGCCGGCTTTAGCTTTGGCGCACCGCCCGAGAAAAAGGACGAGCCCAAGTCGCTAGGTGGCTTCAGCTTTGGGGCGAAACCCACCGAGAAGAACGAGTCCAAACCGTCAGGTGGTTTCAGCTTCGGCGCCAAGCCAGAGGAGAAAAAAGAAGAGCCCAAGCCGGCAGGTGGCTTCAGCTTTGGCACCAAGCCAGAGGAGAAAAAGGAAGAGCCCAAGCCGGCAGGTGGCTTCAGCTTTGGCACCAAGCCAGAGGAGAAAAAAGAAGAGCCCAAGCCGGCAGGTGGCTTCAGTTTCGGTGCCAAGCCCGCCGAAAAGCAGGACGGGCCCAAGCCAGCGGGTGGCTTTAGCTTCGGCACCAAGCCTGAGGAGAAAAAAGAAGAGCCCAAGCCGGCAGGCGGCTTTAGTTTTGGTGCTAAACCTGCCGAGAAGAAAGACGAGTCCAAGCCAGCAGGTGGCTTCAGTTTCGGTGCCAAACCTACCGAGAAGAAGGACGACCCCAAGCCAGCGGGCGGCTTCAGTTTCGGCGGCGCGGGTGGCAAGCCGACGGAGTCCAACCCAGCTGGACCGAGCGCTAGTGCTACGTCTGGGACGGGCTTTTCTTTTGGCAAGCCGGCAGAGACAAAGTCCAACGATACTGCGCCATCGACGAGTGGTGGATTCTCATTTGGAAAGCCTGCCGACTCTGGCAGTGGAGGATCCGCTCCGTCTACCAACCTGTTCGACAAATCTTCTGCCGAAAAGACAGGCACGTCGACGGCTACCGCTACAAAGCCTGGTGCTGCGGCAGCGGCGGCTCCCTCGCTTCTTCGAGGAAAGAGCATGGAAGATATTGTGAAAATGTGGCAAGATGAGCTTGATGCATCGATCAAGGAGTTTAGTTTGCAAGCCGGCGAGGTGGCGGCCTGGGACCGAGTGCTGCTCAAGGGCGCCGACGAGATCTCCAAGCTTGTAACACAAGTGTCTCAAGCTGAAGAGCGACACACAGGGATCGAGCAGACGCTGGACCATGTTGAGCAACAGCAGGCTGAGTTGAATGCTCTGCTGGATGCCTACGAGGCCCAGCGGAAAGACCTCCTGCAGTCCGCAGGAGCACAGCCGCGCGGCGATGTGGGCACGGCTGATGTGGAACGTGAAAAGGCCTATTCGCTGGCGGAGAGTCTCAATGCGCAGTTGGACGACATGTCGCGAAACCTTGTGTCCATGATTGAGGAGGTGAATCAGATGACAGCCCCATCAGGCTCTTCGACGAGCACGCGCGATCTGGTGGATGCCTCTCCACAAGCACTTAACTCGATGCGCATCGGTGGTCGGGAGACGAGCGTCGGATATGAAGATCCCATTATGCAGATCTCTGCGATTCTGAACGCGCATCTCGGGAGCCTCAAATGGATCGATGAGCATACCACGTCCCTGCGTGATCGTTTGGAAGCATTGCGTCGCGGACAGACAGAAAAGGCTGTCTCTCATGACGCCTTGCGTTCCAGTGTGGGCCCCGATGCGCCGCGCAGCTCGACACCCAACCGCTCGCTTCGCGAGTCCAGCGTGGCTTGGCCGCGCCATGTAGGCTATTAGGTATCAACGATCTGCCGCACGTGACAAGCGTCGTCAGCGTCCGAGCGATCCAACACGGCTTGTGCCTCGCTGACCATGTTCGCCTATCCGGGCCAGACATGGAGCTCGCAGCCGCATGTGGACCAGGTGTCTTCTACTAGCTGTGTTTGGGGACTAAACGCACCGGCTAGTCAGCCAAAGGATGCATTTGATGACGCTCGTCAAAAGACACAGTACGTACTGATGCGCCGAGCTTATGCAGGCAACCCATTGTGACGGGTACTTCGGTGCTCGGCCTGCAATACAAGGACGGTGTCATGCTGGCGGCAGACAATCTGGCTTCGTACGGATCTCTGGCGCGATTCATGGATATTCGGCGCCTGGAGCGCGTAGGCGACAATGTGGTGATCGGTGCCAGTGGTGACATGAGCGACTGGCAGAATCTCAAACATACTCTGAACAAGCTGATGTACGTCGATGGAACTAACGCATCAGTGAGAAAGAAGAGCTCGAGAACGACGGCCATGCGCTGACTCCCGCGCAAGTGTACGCGTATTTGTCGCGCACCATGTACGAGAAGCGCTCCAAGATGGACCCCCTTTGGAACGCGCTGGTGCTCGGAGGCTACGATGCGAGATCTTCCGAGCCTTTCTTGGGCTATGTGGACTTGCTGGGAACGACCTACCAGAGCACGACGATCGCCACCGGCTTTGGTCTCCACCTTGCTCAACCGATGCTGCGCAAGGCTGTAGAGGGCCGCGAAGCTAGTCTGACCGAAGAAGAAGCGCGCTCTATTTTGGAGGAATGTATGCGTGTGCTATGTACGTCATGCTTCTCACTTACCCCAGTCTACCGTGACGCGCGCAGTTTGAACCGTGTATGTGTCACCCACTGACGCCAGTTCCAAATCGCTAAAATCACGAAGGACGGCTCGCATATTTCTGAGCCATACAGCGTCTCTACAGAGTGGGGATTCGCCGAAGGTCTGCGTGGTTATGGACCGCAGACACAATAGACGCCGTAGCCGGCCCAGCTCCCTTCTCGCCGTGTCCCGTAGGACGGCGCCTGCGGCGCGCGGGCGTGAACCTCCACGTTCAAGCGGATGAGCGCTTACGTGCGCCCCGGACACCATGCATCTGGCCCCGATCGTCGCAGCGGTGGCAGCAGGTGTGATAACGATGGCGCAGGCTAGAGTGACCTTGACACCGACCCTACTGGTGGAGGCACCACGCCCAGGCTCCCTGGCGGTGAACCCCGCGGGCACAGAAGCCGTGGTAGGCGTGGCGTACCCGTCGTCAAAATCGGGCGAATCGAAAAAGGTGCTCTACCGTGTACCTCTGTCGAGGAAGACCCCCTGGGATAAAAGCATCCCTGTGAAGGAGCTATTGCATGGGGCAGACGCGGCTATCTTCCTAGACGATGACACGCTCGCCTTTGCCGACGGTCAGAACGTGTGCCAGTATCCTCTGACAGGCAGCCCGAGCACGTCCTGTGACCCGGTTGTGTCTGTTCGGACGCCGCCCGAGCACATTCGGTTCGTGCGCACCTCCAAAGTCGCAGGAACCCTGGTGTTTGCCGCCACTGTCTATGATGATGGCGACTTGGACAAGGTACCTGAGCATGATGCCAGCGAACAGGCCAAGTCCTGGGCGCTGGGCATGGTATATGATGCGACCATGGTGCGCCACTGGGATCGCTGGCTAAATCCGTTTAAGCGCAAGCAGCTGTTTGCTGTGGACATCCGCAAAAATGCTACGACGCAGCAATGGAGAGTCGATGGCCACATCCGCAATCTCATGAAGGGCACGCGTCTCGAGACGCCGGTGGGTCCTCTGGGTGGCCCCGCCGACTTTAGTGTGTCATCCCACTGGGTTGCATTTACAGCCAAGGACCCCGAGCTCCCGCCTGCCTGGCACACACGCCAGCAGATCTATCTGGTTCCTTTGGACGGCAGTGCGCCGCCCAAGCGCATCACGGCGCGTGAGGGCCACGGCTGGGCCGGAGTACCTGTTATCTCGCCTCAAGAGGACATGGTGGCGTTCCTGCAGCAGGACAAAGATGGGCTTGAGTCGGATCTGAAAGTACTCCAGACCTACTCGCTCGAGAATCAAACGCAGTCTGAGTTTGCCCGCGACTGGGACGTGTCACCCGACACGCTCACATTTTCTCCTGATGGGAAGTTCCTCTATGCAACAGTGACGGAAGATGAGCAGCGCCCAGTGTATCAGATCGAAGTGCACGGCGCGAAGCTGGGGCACCGCCAAGCTGTGGTCTCGCAGTTCTCGGCGTCGTCGCTGATACCACTGAGGGATGGCCGATTGGTGTACTTCCTTTCGTCGCTGCATAGCCCTAACGATGTGTTTTTGCGCACAGAGAGTGGTAGCACACATCGACTCACCAACTTCCTCCGCTGGTCGGACGCCCACAAAGATATTGACATGGGACCACGGCCAGAACGGTTCACATGGAAGGGCGCAGATGATGTCGAAATGCATGGGTGGATCCTTAAGCCGCCATCGTATGAGGAAGTGGTGCGTGAAGGGGGCCGCTGGCCGCTGGCAGTCCTCATACACGGTGGACCCGAAGGGGATTGGAGCGATGGGTGGTCCGTGCGATGGAACCCTACTACGTTTGCGGCGGCCGGCTTCGTGGTCGTCACCCTGGACCCATCTGGGTCGACCGGATTTGGTCAAGCGATGACGAATCGTGTCCTCGAACACTGGGGTGACCGTGTTCTCGAGGATGTGAAGAAGGGTGTTCATCATATCCTACAGACCCAGAAACATGTTGATCCTGAGCGTGTTGTGGCTGCCGGTGCCAGCTTTGGTGGCTATATGATCAATATGCTGCAAGGTCACAATGACGACAAGCTCTTCAAGGCACTAGTGACGCATGACGGTATCTTCAATGCACTATCGATGTACTACTCCACGGAGGAGACCTACTTTGCCGAGTCGGAATTTGGTGGTGTGCCCTGGGAGAACCCTGACCTGTACGAAAAGTTCAGCCCACACCGTTTCGTGGCGCACTGGAACACCCCACACTTGATCGTACATGGCGGCAAGGACTACCGACTCAGCCCGGCGGAGGGCATCTCTGCCTTCCATGCGCTGCAGCGACGACGTGTGCCGTCACGTCTACTTTTCTTCCCTGACGAAGGACACTGGGTTCAAGATCCACGAAACTCGCTGAAATGGCACGAGGTGGTGCTCGCATGGCTCCAGCAGTGGTCCTCGTCCGACGCAGCGGCTGCCTCGGAGCCCTCGTCCCTCGTCTTCCAGTAAATAGGCACGTGATATAGGCGGAGCGCGAAGCGATCCACGACGCGTCCCGACGCGCTCAACGATGCTGTACGTGGACAAGTATCGGCCCAAGGACTTGAGTGAGCTGCATTACCACTCGCAACTCACAGATCAGCTCCAGAGCTTGGTGAGCATTTTACGCTAACGCCAGGCTGCTAGCGAAGATGTCCCGCACATGCTATTTTACGGCCCGAGCGGTGCCGGCAAAAAGACACGCATTACATGCTTTCTAAAGGCATTGTATGGCCCAGGCACACACAAGGCATGTACCCTACGCTAATCTTAGCTCCGAGTGGATCAGCGCGTTTTTTTGAATCCGAGCAAGCGCAAGATTGAGGTCAATCTTATCAGCAGCAACTACCATATTGAAATCACACCCAGCGACGCAGGAAATTATGACCGCCTCATCATTCAGGATATCCTCAAAGAGATTGCACAGACACAGCAAGTGGACCAGAATGCAGCGCATCGGTTCAAGGTCATTGTCATCAATGAAGCGGATATGCTCTCGCGTGATGCCCAGGCCGCGCTCCGCCGAACTATGGAAAAGTATATGCAGAACTTGCGCATCATTCTGTGTGCGAACAGCACCTCGCACATCATTGCACCTATCCGGTCGCGATGCCTGCTCCTTCGCGTGGGTGCGCCGAAGGACGAGGATATGGCGCGCGTGCTGCGGCACGTTGCCAAGCGCGAAAAGTTTCACTTGCCAGACCATGTGGCCGATGAGATTGTGCGCAATGCTGAGGGAAATGTGCGCAAAGCTATTCTTGTCCTGGAGACGCTGCGCGTCCAATCGTACGTGATGTGATGCTTACTTGAAAGCCCTGACCTGAGCGGCCCCGTCACGATTGCGCAGCCAGACTGGCAGATGTACTGTGAGCGCACAGCCGATATGATTGTCGCAGAGCCATCGCCAGCACGTTTGCTGGAGGTGCGTGGACGACTCTATGAGCTCCTGGTGCATGCTATTCCTGCCTCCCTGATCTTCCAATACCTGACGAAGTTTTTGGTGGCCCGAGTAGACGAGTCGCTGCAGGCAGAGATTGTGCAGAAAGCTGCCTTCTACGTAAGTGCGAGACTCTAACAACTAGGAACTGCGAAGTGCCACTGGCAACAAACCCATCTTCCATCTGGAGGCCTTTGTGGCCCAAGTCATGTTTATGCAAAAGTCTCTCCTGCTAGGGATGGATCTGGAATAGCTCTCCCTTTCGAGACCCTGTAGAGGACACGTGATGACTCATTTGCTCCCCAGATTGTGATAGCATGTTTCCCTTAGAATATGCGTATCCCATTGCGCCAGGTTGGTGTACCGTTCCGCCGCTATGTGCAGACGCTGCGGACAAGGAAGCAGACTGTTATGCGGCTAGACACTATTAATCCGCAAGCGGTAAAGGCGGAGTATGCCGTTCGTGGTGAAATCCCTCGAAAGGCCCACCAAATTGAACGCGAGCTCGAGCATGGAGCCAAGCTTCCGTATGACTCAGTCTTGTGGACAAACATCGGCAACCCACAGCAACAGCCAATCCTGGCGCAGGAGCCTTTGACGTTCTGGCGCCAGGTTGCGGCGCTGACAGAATATCCGGCGCTCTTGCATATGGAATCGACCACGCGCGATGCCATGTTCCCGACAGACGTGCAGGAGCGCGCGAGGCAGCTGCTGGACTCTTTTGGAAGTGTGGGTGCTTACACAAACTCTAGGGGAAATGAGCTGGTGAGACAACATGTGGTTGACTTTTTGCACGAGCGCGATGGCTACGTGGAAGACTTCGACAATGTCTACTTGACGGCCGGCGCTTCGGCGGGCGTCCAGCTCCTCTTCCAAGTGTTCTTTGCTCCGGGAAATGATGCGCTTCTGATTCCGACGCCGCAGTACCCCCTTTACTCGGCCGCCTCGGCCCTATACAACGTGGAGCCAGTCTACTACACGTTGCGGAGCGACCACGATTGGGACGTCAACTTCGACAATGTGCGGGAGCAGATTTCCGTCGCGCGCGCGGCGGGCGTGAACCCGCGCGCGATCGTGGTAATCAACCCCGGTAACCCGACGGGTTCGTGCATGACGAAGGACGAAATTGAGCAAGTAATTGAGCTGGCGTACAATGAGGGCCTTGTCATCTTCGCTGATGAAGTGTACCAGGCCAACGTATACCAAAACGAACGACCCTTCATTTCGTTCCGAAAGGTGCTCTTAGACCTGGGCAAGAGTAGCGACCCGCGAAAACGCGACATGAGCCAGATTGTGGAGCTCGTGTCGCTACACAGCATCAGTAAGGGCATGACTGGCGAGTGTGGTCGCCGCGGTGGCTTTTTTGTCCTCAACAATTTCGACAAGGACGTCGACGCGGAAGTACTGAAGATTGCCAGTCTTAACCTCTGTCCTCCCGCACAGGGTCAAATTGGTGTGGACCTGCTGGTGCGTCCCCCTCGTGAGGGCGAGCCTAGCTATGATCTGTGGAAGAAGGAGGTCTCGTCCATCTTCCATACGCTCAAGGACCGTTCCGAGCTGATTGCCAAGCGCCTGGGTGAGCTTCCTGGTATGAAGGTCGAGCCTGCCAAGGGTGCCATGTATGTGTTCCCCCGCATGCACCTCTCCAAGTCAGCCTCTGATGCCGCCAGGAAGGTAGGCAAGAAGGTGGATGAGTTCTACTGCCTTGAGCTACTGGAGGAGACGGGCATCTGCGTCATTCCCGGCTCGGGCTTTAGCTTCTACCCTGAGTACCTGGAAGATGGATCCAGCTACTCGTTTTTCCGCACCACGATCCTGGCCAAGGGCACCGACGAGATGGTGGAGCGCTTTGTCAAGTTCCACATGCACTTTATGGAACGGTTTCCGTAGCGTCAACGTGTGAAGGTGGAGGGCTCGTGGGGCCCATGCCGCCCCAAAAAAGAACTTCCGTGATTGGGTCCCTAGTCAAGCCCCCTGCATGTCCGCGACGATGGGCCTGCAGCGCAACAAGAAAGGGGGATCGTCCAAGCCACTCTCGTAGCTCGCCACCCATCGCGAACGGGCCTGTAGCGATGACGAGCCCCGCTGCCGCAGCTGAGAGCTCGCGGAGAAAGTGGGAGCGGCTTCCCACGCCCCCTTCATCTGGACACAACGATGCAGTTACCATCGACACGGCCAACCAGCAGCGCACGACCATGGTGCCGGTGGATAGCGACGGCGACAAAGAGGCGCTGCACCAGCACAAGCGCGTGTGCCGGCGCGATCCACATGTATTGACGCCACCGAGTACACGCGGTCGGCGGATGCACGACAAATTGGGTCTGCACCGCCCATCGGCAGAAACACGATCAAGCCACCATCGGCGGCACGACAGCGATTCGATCGACTCGCTGTGGATGATGGGTGGCATGGAATTAGGGTCTACGTCGTCATCCTGGGACCAAGATGTGCCATCGACAGAGCATGCATGGCCCATGCACGCCATGCCTATACGTGATACCCCGCACAACCCTTTCGTCGAAGGAGGACCCGCAGATGTGGGCTTCACCGGACCCAATGCCTCGAATGCGCTGATGCGCGCCATGGCGCGGCCCGTCAAGTCGCCAAGTAAGACCGTGTTTGTGTTCCGTGGGCAGCGTGTCGTGTGTGCCCACGGTGCCGAGGGTCACGAGGGACGCCGCCCTGCCGGCATGGCCATCTCGCCGCCGCGCCCCCAGCTGCTCTTTCCGCCTCGACAGCGGGAGGCGCATCCGGAGGCTGCGCATGCGCTAGACTATCATGCCCTGTCGGATGACGAGTGCGAGACAACGGCAAGACGACGCACTAGCGCTAACCTCTTTGCACAGGAGCTCGCGGCCCGTCCGTCTTCCCAGCCCCTGCCGACCGTGCACGAGGACGCCGACGCGGCGTGGCTCGCGTCCGAGGCGCCAGGACGCCACATGCCCGTTGCGTGGCCAAGGCACCCCCCTGCTGCCAAATATGAGCTGCCTGCCAAAAACAAGGAGCTGTTGGAGCGGTTGGAGTGCGTCGATTGGTCGGAGGAGGGGGTGCAGAGTGATCCAACGATCTAGTCTCGTGTATCAGTAGTGTAGTATATAGTGTCGCGCAACCTCCACACCTGCAGGAAGCGGCAAATGCGCCGATTTTCTCTCTAGGCCATGTCATTCCAGGCGCGGAAGGCCCAGCGACTTAGGCGGGAACGTGCCTCCGACACGCGGGCGCCGCCAAATGAAGAGCCAGCGGAGCCCGTATATGCACTACAAAACACACCGCTAGACATTGACGCCAGCCCAACCCATGGACGAGGCCTCCGTATCGCTGCAGGGTCTGGCGGCGTCGCGGCAGGCACTACGCTGCTGGCCGTTGAGGCAGTCTCTGCTCTGAATACCACACAACTAGGCGTTCGATGCCATTATTGCTTTGCTCGGCGAGAACAGGGGCTCCTGCGCTGCTCACGATGCCGCTTTGCGCGGTACTGTGACGCGACATGCCAGGCCGCAGGATGGAAACAGGCACGACACCGAGACGAGTGCGACGCACTCGCGCGCTGGTATGCAGGTGCTGACACCCTGCCCGACTTTGACCGGGATCCTGGTCCCTCCGTCCGAGTGCTCGCGCAGCTCCTCTGGCTACGCCGACGGCATGGACCTGCATGGTGGGCTCCTTTCGCTGCGATGCAGTCGCACCGCCAGGATGCACCGGCCGCGCAAAGGGACGAGGCCGCCCAAGTGGCAGTTCGTCTCGCCCAGTTCGTGGGGTCTGAGGCAGGTCTCCGCGCGCTGGGCATAGACAGGGCCAAGTCACTTCTGGAGCTCGTGTGCCAGTGCCTGACCAACGCATTCACCCTCACAGACGCCCAGCTAGATCCTATCGGTGCTGCGCTGAACCCAACGGCCGCTCTTCTCAATCACTCATGCACACCTAACACAGTGGTGGTCTTTTCTTCCGCCACAGAGCACGCACGTTGCCCCATGGAGGTGGTGGCCTTGCGCGACTTGGCGGAAGGCGAGCCCATCTACACATCGTACGTCGACCTCGCTGCGCCGCTGCCCGTGCGACAGCAGACACTCCAGGAGCGCTATTACTTTACATGCAAGTGCCGCTTGTGCACGCGGGGCCACTGGGTAGATCCCCGCACGGCGCGCTGGTGCGCCCGACCCGGCTGCCATGGATGGGTCGCGCCCGCTGCGCGCCCACGCTGTTGCCATTGTCGTGCGGGCGAGGTAGACACGGCCGCCAAAGAGGCGCTGGTCGCTGAGGCGCTCGATCTCGTACCCAAGATTCACCGGGGTATGCATACCCAGCTTGACGAGCCACTCCTCGCTCAGCTACGCGCTTTGCTTCCTCGCCTTAGCGCTGTGGTGCCACCGTCGAACTACGCCATGTGGACGCTCGTACATGCCGCGCACGTCCTGGCCATTGAACGGCGCGATTGGGACGAGGCAACACAACTGACGATGCTCCTCTGTGCTGGCATGCAGGCGCGCGGCGCACGCGACGAGCCGAGCAGTCTTTACCCCGAGGGCCACCCCCAGCGAGCTGTACTGCTTGCGACGCTGGGACGCCTTCTACTGCAGGAGGCATCGAGCTCGCCCTCGCCCCTGCTTGCACGGCCCGTGCCTATGCCGACGACGCCCGAGGCCCGGGCGCTGCTAGCGCACGATGTGCTGCAGCAGGCACTTGCCGAGGCCCAATGTGGGTTCGGGTCTCGCACACACGGCGGCTGGGTCGCCGAAAGCGTACGGGAGAGCCTGCGGAACATAGAGCAGGGGTGTTTGTAGATGCTACAGGAGCCGATCCTTCTTTGGCTCGGGCTCGGGCGCGGGCGCAGGCGGCGGCTCACTTGATGGAATATCCGCAAAGCCCAAGTTCGCGAAACTGTCTTTCTCCATCAGCTCACTAGTGGTCAGCCGCCGTGTACGCACTTCTCCATGCGGCACGCCAGGTACGCTTTGGACAAGTGGCGGCACGCGCCATTGTTGTTCTGGTGGGCCTTGAGGCACGCCAGGTATTCGCGCATCGCTGCAGTGCACTCTCCTGCGTCCGTCAGATTCACAAACGCACCGTCATGGTCCAAAGGGAATGAGCCGCGCTCAGGCGGCAGCACCTGGAAGTTGGAAAACGTCGGCGGCCGTCCAAACGACATGGCTCGAAGCACGTTACTCCTCCACACGTTGTCCTTATGCGAGGCAAGTCGCGTGTGGACGCACGACCGGGCGTGGTGCTCGAGACGGGGGCGGCCCATGTGCGCGTAGCCACGACTGAGGGCCACGAGGTGCACGTTCTGCCGAATGCCATTGCACGTACTCGTCCGGGCGCGCGTCGGCAGGTGCTGGTGGGCGATCTGATCGAGTCTGAGTGCCTTGACTATGGTGGGCTCCAACTCCGCCTGCCCATTGACCGGGGGCTTGTTGTGGACTGGCAGGCGCAGAAGGCCGTATGGGACCGCGCTCTAGTGCGCGCGCTTGGATGCTCCTCGGATACGTTTGGCGCTCTTCGGGGGCACACGGTGATTGTGACCGAGCCCTACTTTTTACTGCCTGAGCAGCAGCGTGCATTTGATATGCTCCTCTTTGAATGGTACGAGGCCGACGCTATATGGAGGACCACTCGTACGTATAAGTCGATAATGCGCAGCCGCTCAGCTCGTGCCATACGCCATGGACCCGTGCCCAGACGCCATGGTCGTCGTCGACGTGGGCCACAGCTACACCCATGCCGTCCCGGTGGTGCAAGGCGCCGCACAGTGGAACGCTGCACAGAGGTACGCGCCCTGCACTCACCCTAGGTTGGACATGGGCGGCAAGGTCTTGACGCACCTGCTCAAAGTCATGTTCTCCTACCGCCAGTGGAACATGATGGACGAGACATATTTGATCGACAAGATGAAAGCGGCGTCCTGTTTTGTGGCGGCTAGGAGCGAGCCCCTTGCGTACCGACGCGGCGACGAGCCTCGTGGGCCACCGAGCTCGTGGAGCTTCGAGCAGTTCGTCGAGCACTTTCAGTACGTCGCCACGCCTAACGCAGCCGCCACTCGGCAAATCCCATGGTCCAGCAATACGTGCTCCCCGACTATGCGACACCTGACGATGTAAAGGATCCTAATACCAAGTATGGCTACGTGCTCAGCGGTCCCCCGGCTCCGACACACCCTATCGTGTCGGATGACGAGCTAGATGCTTTTATTGCAGGCCCATCGCGCCGCACGGCCGGCCCCCAGACAGAGCACCAGGTCTTGCGCATGGGGCAGGAGCGTTACCAACTATTTGAATACCTTTTTTCACCTGACCGGATCGGTACGCTGCACATTTTGACACCAGGCCTCGAACAAGGCCCTCTTCACGAGCTCGTCGCCCAGTCGATCCAGCGCGCCTCGCCGGCCGCGCAGGACATGATGTGGAGCCACGTCGTGCTCACCGGCGGCTCGGCTCGGGTGCCCGGGCTAAGGCAAAGACTGTGCGTATATGACACTCACTGTCAGCGAGCATGAGCTCCGTATGTTGGCACCGGATGATGTGCCAGTGCATGTGTACCTGCCAGGGGACCCGCTCGACGCGCCGGCGCGCGGCGCCCTGGCCCTGCTGCACGCGGCGCCGACCTCCGCAGCGAGGCAGGCCCTCGAGGCCCACCTTGTCACGCGCGAGGCATGGCAGAAGCACGGCGGGGGTGCATTAACGCCTGGCGAACGAGGCGGCACAGCCCTAGGCGACCAGCGTTTTGACGGCTGGAATACAATCGTTCAGCCAGAAGAATAGTATGGACAAAGCCTATGGGCAGACATTTAGCACACACCGCACTTGGCGATCTCGATGCGGCTACGGGGCTTGCCGCTGCCGCTGCCCTCAGCCTCGATGGCCTTGACAACGTTCATGCCGTCAATGACCTCACCGAAGACGACGTGCTTGCCGTCCAGCCAGCTAGTCACCACAGTGGTGATGAAGAACTGCGAGCCGTTGGTGTTAGGACCAGCGTTGGCCATCGAGAGCAGACCAGGCTTGTTGTGCTTGAGCTGGAAGTTCTCGTCAGCGAACTTGGCGCCGTAGATCGACTTGCCGCCCGTGCCGTTGCCAGCGGTGAAGTCACCACCCTGGAGCATAAAGTCAGGGATCACACGGTGGAAGTGCGAGCCGGCGTAGCCGAAGCCCTTCTCGCCAGTGCAGAGAGCACGGAAGTTAGCGGCAGTCTTCGGAACCACATCGTCGAACAGCTTGAACTTAATAGTGCCGAGAGGGGCGCCGTTCTTGGTAATGTCGAAGAAAACGTTAGACATAGTGCGAGAGGTAGCTGCAAATTGGCGAACGACAGAAGGAGTAAAAGCCATCCTGTATTAGGTCTAGGGAACGACACAACAAACTGTCGGTACGTACACAATAGGGCAGGTGTAGGTTGGTGTCGGTCAGACCCTCTATATATAGGCTGCCAGCACACCCGCCGTCCGTGCGCCTGTCATTCTACAGCCTTCGGCAACCAACCACGAGCTGAACCGCATGAATCAGATGACCAATGCTGACGCAATCAACAGAGTGGGTGTACGTCCCCGCGCACCGACGTTGGACGTGGGCGCTATGCCGCTGGGCCGCCACTCTAAGCCTCCTCAAGGCTCCGCACCGGAGAGCACGGAGGGCTACAGCAGTCCTCCTGTCTCAGAACCAAGCACGCCAGATAACTCCAAGCCTGGGTTTCCCTTCAATTTTGGGCGTCCTCAAGGGCTCGCCTCTAGCCTGCTCGATCGATCGGATTCGAATCGTCGGGCCAGCCGTGACCCAATACCCGCATCCTCTTCCGCGGGACGCTCAAGCAGGACTTCTTCGAAGCAGATGACCAAGTCCCAGTTCTATCTCGACAATCTCCGTCCCGAGGACGGACGGGCGGCTCAGACCCTCTTGTCGGGGTGCCTCCCCCACGAACAGACGCCTCCTTATTCCAGCATCATGACTCGCCTCGAACATGCCCCCAAACTCACTCTGGGTATGTTTATGAATGTGCCAACACCTATGGTCGCGGGCCCACTGTCTGTGGCATCCGGCGAGTCTCGGCGCAAACTGGTGGGTGTGTGTAGCGCGACCGCCGCTCCTGCCCCCATCGCGCAAAGTCGGCACGCTCACAGCCACTCGGGTCTGGCCCGCGTGGTGTGCATTCACGAAATTTGCGTCGACCCCTCCTATCGCCGCCAAGGCATCGGAAAGAGGCTCGTGCGTACATTTCTCGAACAGCTTGAAAACAACATTGTGTCAGGCGATAGCCTCCATGGCCAGGAGTTTGAGGTGGTCGCGGCCATATGTCCCCCCAAGCGCGTGTCTTTCTTTGAACAGTTTGGGTTTGTTTGCCATGGTGCTAGCTATATTGAAGTAGCGCCGGAGCCTTGGCTGGAAATGAGGCGCTTTATTCATCCCGACATTGACCGCTCGCATGAAGCATCTTTTCTCACCGCCGATATGGCGGAACTATCCCAAACTCTCCCATCATCGATGGGCTCACTGCCGCAAAGCATCCTCGTGGAGCACATGTCCGGACCGCACTCCCTGGGCAGCAGTGATCATGAGACTGGTTTCACGCCCTACAGTCCCACGAATGCGAACGCCCAGACACACTCTCCTTCCGCCATGTCCCCCAAGACCGGTAGTCTAACGAACGATCAGATCCTTACGATGCTGCTTGAAAACGCTAGTATCTCGGAGGGTGCCGCTCGCGATTTGGGAATATCCGTTCCATCCTCCGAATCCAAGCAAAATCCTGCCTGCTCCTTCGAGCGCATTTTCGGCCAAGCCATCGCCGGTAAAACGGCATCCGAGAATTTCTACTCTGCCCTTGTGGCGCGCTTGGTTGACCGCAACTATGGACTGAATATGCACCGCTTGTACTGCCCCAACGAACACTGTGATTGCGTGTTGCTGAATCGAAATTCGTCCGAGTGGATCATCCGTGAAACAGGCCCCTTGCTGGATGCTGTTCCTACGGCTAGCAGTGACTCGGGCGAGACAGAAGCCGACAGTTCCCCTCAGGCGAGCAATGCGCCCTGGCTTAACTCCCTATTCCAATCGACCAGCAAATCCGTCGATTCCATTGGACCTCTCCGCGGCTTTTGGCATGTACCTGGTCCCATGAGTTTCGAAAATATCTCGTTTAGCCGTGACGTGACGTGGGTCGTCCCAAGCCGTTCTCACAATTTCCCAACAATGTCCAGAAGCAGCACTGCGAGCTCGACAGATCCGGCCTCAGAATCTGGCCACAATACCCGCCGTCGGCGTTCTGATTCTGTTCGCGGCAGTTTGCCCAGTTTTCGGAGACAAACACGTCCAATTGAGCCCATTGAGACGACAAGTTCCGTCTCGTCACCATCAGACGACTACAAATTCGATGTTCAACCTGGGGAGACTCGTGTGGTGAAATACCTTACCTGCCCTGATTGCGGGTGCGGTCCTCTTGGCTTCATGATCTTGCCAAAGAAATCATCGGATGACTCGGAGCCTGATGCAAACTCTAGCGACTGCTTTGTGGCTGCTTTCCGTGTTCGATATGATATTAAGTTATAGTCAAGGAGTATGCTGAAAAGTCATCCGCTAACATGATTTGTTAAGTCAACCGTATGTAGCTCTGCGTGTTCCTGTTATACCCTAGTCTGACACGACTTGACATCGCTAGGGCGCATGGTCTAGTGGTATGATTCTTCTTTAGGGCTTGTCTCCGACTAAGATCCATAGAAGAGGTCCTGGGTTCAATTCCCAGTGCGCCCCGTTTCTTTTGAAGTTTTCCACCAATGATCCTTTGCTTCCTTAATCAAATAACTAATTATCAGCTAAGCTTCCTGAGCATGGGCGCATGGTCTAGTGGTATGATTCTTCTTTAGGGCTGGTCGTTTGACCGAAGATCCATAGAAGAGGTCCTGGGTTCAATTCCCAGTGCGCCCCTTTTTGAATATCACATTTCCTATATATTTTAGGAAATGGACTTCCCATTGATTCCACTTTGGACATCTGAATGAAAATGATGCTATTTACTCCTGCTTAGGTGGCTCTTCATCTTCGCCATCTTCCCGGGTGTCGCCATACACACCGCAAAGAGCACTGACGCGTCAGCATAACCACAACGTACCGATACAAAACGCGCCACATGATCACATACCAGAAAATATTCAGAAGAAGAAGAAGGAAGAGGGGCGCAAACACCTGCTGTGTGAAAGGTTCGGACATACGTGACATTGCATCCACCAGACCAGCCAGTGTCCTTGCGATGGATAAAAGGTGCGCGCATAAGCGGGGATCAAGGTGTAGTGTTTATACACGGAATAGATCGTAAGAGCGCTCAGGTAAATGCGGAAATACGACCACACCACCATAAAGGTCGAATAAATGATAGCCGCTGCTAAATTGAGGTCCAAATAGTTGAGCATCTTAGACAGCTAATCGGTTATAAGTCTAGTTCAACGTACCGCAAGCCAGGTGTCCGGGATGTCCATACACACAAACACTGTCGTTCCAATCATGGTGAGGTTGATAAAATACGACCATCCAATCAACCAAAGAGTGACAAGATGGTGGGCCACCAGTTCATAATAGTCCTTCCGTGGGCGCTCAAGACCCAGTAGCATGACAAACGCCTGTTGCAGCCAGTAGCTTGCCTGTAGCAGATAGTATAGCTTCAGTTCCGGTCGCATTTGCCAGTGGGGATATTGGTACCAAAGATGCTCGAGATTGTACCACCAGCTGTCCTGGAAAGACATAACATAGAGGCCGAAAATGCTAGTAGTACCCCAGTACGTCAGTGCATAGCCCTGCTCAGCGAAGCGGGTCTGCTTGTTGGGAGACTTGATACCCCACCTAGCAGCCATTGGCTTAAAGACTCTCTCTGTAATGGTTTGGCGCAAGAAGCTGAATACGATCACGTAGTAGGACATGAAGCACACATCAAATATACCCTTGCCGAAGCGAAGAAGCTTGGGCTCATCCGGGAACAGCGTTGCGTGAACCCCTTGGAAGAAAGAGCGGATCCCGGTAGCGATCGCGTTGTCCGCCGAGTAGGTCGGAGCAGGACCGTACAAGCGGTTCTGAGTGATACGCAGAAGAACCTGACTTTCTGGAAGACGGTACGACAAAAACAGGAAAGGCCTAAACGGATTGATGCTCACCGGCAACACATGTTCAAACACCAGGTAGCCCAGGACGAACAGAGATGCCAACTGGAGCGCCAATGTAGGCGAAACTAACCAGCGAAGCATGATCACATCCTTAAAAAAAGAATTTTTCTTGGGCTCCGCAGCGTTGGGACCTCGTGTTGTCCCTACCGTCGACTCGCGCATACTAAGTGTGGAAAACCCAGCACAGGCTGGTCGTTGACGTGCCATTTCTCTGCATAAGCGTGCATCATTTTTTAGCCACCCGATGCATCTGATCGGGGGAGCCCTCTTCTCCCAGCGAACCATGTCGGAGGCTGGGCCGTCGCGCAGGCCGCCAGGGCCGCCGCCGGGGCCGCCGCCGCGTCCTCAATTCGCCCATGAGAAGAAAAAACTTGAAGTATATCCTGAACCGAAACTTTCTGGTACGTGGGTGCCCTTTTAACAGAATAGCGAAAGATAAATACGCGCGGAACCAGACGCGCGAAGTGGACCGGATCTTGAATGTTGCATTCCGTATGAATCCCTATGATGTACTCGATCTTACGCAGAATGCGGATGAAAAGGCGATCCAGAAGGCCTATCGTAAAAAGAGTCTGCTTATCCATCCAGACAAAATGAAAGACGATCAGGAACGTGCCGAAGAGGCGTTTGACTTGCTAAAAAAGTCTATGGATGCGCTCCTAGATGAAGGGCGACGCAAATTTGTTGATGAGACGGTAGACAGTGCACGACTTCTTGCTTTGCGTGAGTTGGGTCTTCCTATTACCATGACAGCTGAAGAAATTGAACTGGAGCAGGTACCTGGTGGGCGGTTAGATCAGCTGCTACCATCGTGGGAGGATCGCATCAAGATCAATGTAAAACATATCATTCTAGACGAGGAACTAAAAAAGCGGAAGTGCGTTGTGGCGACTGACTCCAGAGCGGTCCAAATGAAGCAAGAAGCCGAAATTGATGCGGCCAAACGACGTGAAGCTGCTGAGATGGAACGCAAGCGCCGGGCGGATATGGACAACGCCTGGGAAGCGTCTCGGGAAGAACGCGTAAGCGGTACGCTCACTTATTTCTAACAGACAGGCTGGCGTTCTTTCCAAAAGGGCACCAAACGAAAGAAAAAGGCCCCGAATGTACTGGGTTGACTACCGGTACTGACTATAGACTTGCGCCAGGCGTGCAAGGGCTTCTTTGTATTGTGGCATATATGGCTCGAGTTTGGCCGGCTTGCTCTTTTCGCTTTGTACCCGCTCCCATTGTCCAGCTTCACGGAGCATGCGCTTAAAGTGGAACACCTCTTGTTCTTCGACCAGACTCCATGCATCACCTGCCCGCCCAGCGCGCGCAGTTCGACCGACACGATGGACGTATTTGGCCATGTCAATAGGGACATCATACGAAATGACATGTCGAACTTCGGGCAAGTCGATACCACGCGCGATTAGATCAGAGCAGATCAGCAAATCAATATCCCCTTGTTGGAAGCGCCGAAGCAAAGCCATGCGGTCGCCTGTCCCTAGATCAGACGAGTAAAATTGTACGTTGAGCGCAGGCACCTTGTGCTGCTGCGCCCACGCATCCTCGAAGAAGTGCAATAAGCGTTCCAGTCGGTTCGCCGCTTCCACACTCTTTGTGAAGCAGAGGGCCTGTCGCACCGGGTGGGTCTCATCATGTAGCAGGCGAAGGAGATTCAGCACCTTGTCACTACTGGGCGTAGTGATAACATGCTGCGTAAGAGTCGATGGCAGCGCAAACCGCTCCATGCCACCCTCGTCTTCAGGCAGCTCAGTATCGCGCACGCGTATATAATGGGGGTCTCGAAGCCGAAGAGCCGACATCTTTGCTGGATCTCGCGTCAGTGTGGCCGAAAAGAGTAACTTTTGCACACTGTGGTGCGGTACATCCATATCGTCATGCGTCCACGTAGGTGTTTTCTGAAAAAGCGTCTGCGGTGCGAGCGGGGGCGATGTAGAGGGCGGAGACTCCATGGCGTCCAGCAGCATAGATGCCCATTGCTGAAACGACTGCCCTAAGAGACGGTCAGCCTCGTCAATGACAAGAAAACGCAGGTGCTCCAGGGTGAATCCGCGAGTGCCGCGTAGATGGTCCACGAGACGACCTGGCGTTGCGATAAGGATATCGATCATGCTTCGGGTATAATCTTCGTCCACATGAACCAGCTGTGCCTGTTCATGACGAAAGCTGTGATTGCCTGTGATCATCGCTGTGGCGAGACCACTCCCTTTTCCCACAGCCTCAAACATATCTCGCACCTGTACCGCCAAATCTCGCGTCGGGACAAGGATCAATGCACGAAGTTGAGTGACTCTCCTGGTCTGGAGAAGTTCCACGATGGGCACTGTGTACGCCAGCGTCTTTCCACTTCCCGTCGGCGCAGAGACACAGAGATCACGCGGAGGCGTGTAGGGAAGATACAAACTGCTTTGCTTTCGGTCAGATAGTAGCCAGGGCACCACGGAGGCTTGCACTGCGAACCATTCGGAAATGCCAAGTTTGTGCAGCTGCTGGCGTACTGACGAACTCAAACTGGCTCCTAGACCGTCTGGTGCCGCAAGAGATTCAGTCTGTGTGGCAACCACGTCCACAGGCCGTGCCAGTGCGTCGGGTATACCTTGTGCAGCGAGCTGCTGAGCATGGGCTTCACCTGTTTGCTGGGGACGAGGAAAACGGTACAAATACTTTATCGAAGACTCTTTATCTGACGCTGCCGACGTAGGACCGTCTTCGTGAGGCTGTAATGAGTCGGCCGTAATATGCTCAGGCAAGTCTTGTTCGAGTGTTCCTGCCTGCTCATACGAGTCGGTATCGCTCTCCATATTTTCGGAATGAGCTTCATCAGTGCTGGACACATCCATCGACGTTTCCCCGGCCGTCTCAGTCTCCTGGGGCTGCGTCTCGGATGCGAGCGTCGCAGCCCTAGACTTCTTTTTCTTGCCTTGGCCGAACGGTTTGGGGCCCGACGCCTTGCGAATCTTCCTACGTTGTTTCTTGGCTTTCAGGTATCTTTGTTTTGCTTTGGTCTTGGGCTTGGCTGCGGCCTTCAGCGGGCCCTTACCTGCCACCGCACTCATTGCGGCGGTAGGACCGACGAAAAGGGCCGTCGATGTGGAGGGAAGCACAGCGCTGACTCAACGGCTCCGCCTGTCTCCCGCGCACGAACCTCGTGGTTATCCAGCCATCATGTCCAATACCTCGCGTGTTATGAGCAATCGGGAATATGAAAAGTTTATGAAGGAAAAGAAACACGAGGCATTTAAGAAATGCGATCCTATCGTGCAGGGTTCGTACCAAGGCGTACTGACTTCGAGAATTTGTCGAGTGCTCACGCAATCGTCTATTTTCCGTGGCATGGGCGTGTCGCAAGCAGAACAGGGCCATGTATGAATGCCTTCTGCAATAGTACGTGCATGCGGTGGGCTGACTAGCTGCAGTATGAACGACAATACCATGCTAGAAGCGGAGCAGGCCTATTTGGATCAGCATCGCAACAAGCCGTAAGCTCTACTTCAACGTGCTATCTTGCCTCTAGCTGGCCCATAGATGCCGCTATAACTGTTGATACCAGTCGCTCTTCGCTGCGTGTTCATTCGCCACGTGGCTACCGGGTCAAAGTGGCGTGGAAAAGTGGATTGGACACACCTCCATAGCCTCCGTCCACGCCACAGGCGTGTCGTTTTACGCAGCACAACAGGTATTGCGTTTCTTTGCCATGTCTACCACTACCAGTACATATACGCGCGCCGATGTGGCGAAACGCAACACATCCAAGCAGTGCTGGGTTACGTACAAGGGATTCGTGTATGATATCACTGAATTCCTCGAGGACCACCCCGGTGGCGACGATGTCGTCATGGAATACGCCGGCAAGGATGTGGAAGAAATCATGAACGATCCTCTTTCGCACAAGCACTCCAAGAATGCCTTTGGCATGCTGGAAGAATTCAAGATTGGTCGGCTCGTGGATGATGCCTCGAGTACCACTGGTGCGGCCACGTCGCCGTTCCTGCCTGCCGATGCCCACCTTCCTGACGATTTCAAGCCGCAGGATACGGATTTGGAGAAGGACTATGCCCAGAATAAGTTCCTGGACCTGAACAAGCCTCTCATTCCACAAATGCTGACGTCGAATTTCACCAAGGAGTTCTACCTCGAACAGGTGCACATCCCACGCCATAAGAAAGAGCCTGCGACGCTGATGCCGTACGCTTTCTTGGAAGTGTTCACGATGACTCCGTGGTATGTGATCCCGATGCTCTGGCTCCCCATTGCTGCTGGATTCTTCTACGTCTCTACGCAGCAATTCCAGTCCTGGTTTGCAGGCGACGCGTGGGCCGTCGCATCGAAGAGCTTCGCGAGTGCCTTTGGCTGCTATACTTTTGGTGTGGTATTCTGGACGTTCCTGGAATATCTCTTCCACCGCTTCATCTTCCACATTGACAGCTTCCTTCCGCATCACCAGGTCGCGTACCTGATGCACTTTTTGCTACACGGCATCCATCACTACCTTCCTATGGACCGCTACCGACTTGTCATGCCACCCGTGCTGTTTGCAGTGCTTTCGTTCCCCATGCTCTTGCTGGCGCACGCTGTGTTCCCCACTGCGGTGGCGAACGGCGTGATTGCTGGCTCATACAGCATGTACGTTGTATACGACACGATGCATTATGCACTGCACCACACCAAATTGCCCGCGTACGTCCGCGAGCAGAAGAGGTACCATCTGGAGCACCACTACAAAAACTACGAACTTGGCTTTGGTGTTACAAGTAAGTTCTGGGACGTAATTTTCCATACGACGCTGTAGTATAATCATTTCATCAGTTCCGTCATCCAGGACCGGCTGTTACTGCCCAGCATTGCAGGATTGTGAGTCACTTGTTGCACCGACACACGCATGTTCGGCTGTTGACCCGTCAGTGCTTCTAAGGCGGCACCATAGGCACTCGACACAGCGCTCACGACATTGTCCACATACTCGGAGGCCACGCGCACCACGGCCTCGCCTACCACTCGCGGCGCCGGCGTGCCTGTGGGCTGACCAGCGTAAAGGACGTCCACAACCACACCCGCACCAATCGTCCCATGCATATCCTGCAGGGCATGCTCAATACCAACGCGCACAGACAATGCCGATGGTGCATGCGCCTCTTTGTGCGAAGATGCAAAGGCAAGCACGACGTAGCGGTGCTCAAACACTGTCTGGACGTGGCGACTCGTGCAGGAGCGTTTGCGCGGCACCTCAGGCTCGTCCATTATGCATGTTGCCCCGGGGGCCTTATCGCTGGGCGGCTCGCTCTCCTCACCACCATCGCCCTCCGGCTCCGACTCGAGCAGGAGCGCCATGGCGTCATGACCAGCCATGAGACGGCGCATGGTAGCAGGCGTCATCCGCGCCATATCAAACGCGATTCCAATGGGTGGCACGTCCACTTTCGTCGTGCCAAGACGCGCTAGCTTCGGATATCGCTGCGAAAAGTGCGTGAGCAGCACGTGGGAGGCCTGCATGTCGCAAGCGATCTGAAGTGCCTGCCCAATAGTGCTGTGGCCTTTGGCCGCGGCCAACTCTGCCTCGTCGTCTTGCATTGTTGCCTCATGAATCAGGACCGTGGCACCCCGTCCGGCATGAACGAGGGCCTGGCAGGGCATTGTGTCACCGCTGAAGACTAGTTTCCAGCCGCTTTGGTGCGTGAGGACAAGACCATAGCAGTGACTTGTACGGTGCTGTACACTGACCGTCCGAATGCTCTTCAAGTTCGCCAGCTTCAACAGTGCCTTCCAGTGCTGGCGCATGCGTTGAGATACCTGAACCGGGGCGGACGTGCTCTGGGGGTCAGGGTCGATGCCAGTTTGCCAGTTGAAGAGTTCGTTATCCAAAGCAATGACACTTCCATCCCGCAGACCTAGCGCTTCAATTCGGTCGTACTCACGCAAATAAAAGCGGGTATAGTTGTTGGTCACCAGGAACAGAGGCGAGGAGGGTGCGAGCTTTCGGCGCTCCAGCAGAAGACGTGTCACGCCCATATGATGGTCGCCATGAATGTGGCTCACAAAGAGCATCTTGAGCTGCCTCAACACAGACTCGATACCCTGTCCAGATCCAGGTCCTGCCCAGCCATCACGTCCAGGGCCAAAACGCCGCGCCATTTGGTAGTAGGTGCTTTCACCCGCGTCCAGCACCATATACCCGTCACCCGGCACATGGACCAGCGTACTTAGCACGTTTCTGTACTTGGATGGCGCGGAACTGCCTGTACCCAGAGTGACAAATTCCACTCGATCAGCCAATCCCGCTGCTGCCGAGGCCGGCGGCACACCTGGGGCTCGGCGCGCTTCGTCCGCCATGCAGCAATACCTATTCCACGTTTCGGGAGCTTCTGGGAGACCTGACTTGCGTTCCATTCCCTCGAGGGGCTCATCGAATATGGGCGCCACCGGCTCTAGCATCGTGGGAGCTCCTCGTGGCTGTAGGTTGACAAACAAATTGGCACGAGCGGGCACTGCGGCAGGATCGTGTACTGCAGGTTCAAGTCTGTAGCCGGGGACAGCAAAAGCATGGGTATCCATTTTGGAGAGGCGAAGCAGCGACAGGGCACTTGACGTGTAGGTAAGCGCATCGGCGCATAGTTCCGGGGTCGCCACGATATGATGGCACTGTGGACCAAAGGTGCCGCGCCAAGCTTCGTACCTGGGGTCTTGCCACACACGGAGCGGCACAGCGTGGAAAATCACATGCGGCATTTGCTGCTGTGTCTCATCCAGGTGGGTATTCGCTGTCTGGGTGTATGGTCGGAAGGCATTCTGTGCCGACTCCTGGAGCAGCGCTTCTAAGTGCTCCATCGTGGGGACGTGCATGTAGAAAAAAACGGGACCTGCGCGCGATGCCCCCACGACTCTTTCGCTGCGAATGTGCACCGTCTCTAGTTCGCGCTCTAGTACGGAGTCCGCCGCAGGTCGCTTGTTCTTCCCACTCTTTTGAGCGCGGAGCCATTGTGCTCGAGCAGTTTGGTCCATCTCCGCCCATTGTATGGGGCGCTGGATGTCCACGTCTTCCCCTTTTGAAAGTCGCGCAAAGGCCGGCCCTGGAGGAATACCCAAAGCGGCTGCCTGCGCTGCATCAAACTTGCCGCGTCTTGCGTGCCCTGCGACCACGTAGCACAAAACAGCTGCCTGCCGACCTGCGCTCTCGCCCACTCGAGCCGCATGTGCGAGGGGCTTAGGAAGGGGCCGGGGATTTCGCGAGGGACTCTGTCCCGACACAGCGCTTGCCTGGGTCTTCCAAGCATCACGGATGACAGCGTCGAACCACTGCTCTGCCTCGGCACCGCTCGACGGAGGATCCTGAGAATCAGAGTCACTCTGATCGTCGACTTCCATAGCCGAGTCATTGTAAGAAAAAGGCACCAAAGGCACAGATTGCACGCGTATGTGGTCGTCTTGGAAACACGCCTGAGGTGACTGCCAGCCAATCTCATGGGCGTGCACGCACATTGAGTCGCGGCGTGCATAGAAACGCGTCGTGGCCAGTGCGTACTTCAAGTTGGTGGGCGCATGAATATTGATCGATGTGCGTCCACCATCGGCCAAGGTCATAAGAAGACCAGGGATGCCACCCAACGTCTCAGTGGCAACGCGTGTGAGGAAGATGTGCTCTACCCGTGTGTTGGAGGCTCGGTGCTGCGCGGACACACGCGTAGTACCCTCTCCTGCGTTGAACATGTATTTCTTCGAATCAGATTGGAGTATGAGCGTAGGCACATGGCTCGTGTCGGAGGAGGGGGCCGCTAGCACGCGGAGGCTCATAGGGGCCATGGTCGTCGCACAGCGCCAGATCGAGGGATGGCCACGCCCCTGCAGCGCAAAGGAATGACAGAAAGGCCGACACACGACTGTGGGTGGTCAGAAGCAGGTGCGCGCGTGTCCTGCACCAATGTGCCGGCAATGACGCACGGCCTAGAGTCGAGGTACAGCTTCAGGGGCCTGTCCAGCTAGCGCCGCGAAGATCACGTGATTCAACGCGCACGCGTGGTTGCGAGCGCGCAGGCTGCCGTGTGTGCTACATAGCATGCAGTTTAGCGTTAGTCGTGCCAGTATCTGGCGAAGCAGACACGGCGTCTTTTCCTCCGAAGAAGTTGGGCGGCAAAGGCCGCTGTTCCTCTCCTAGATATAGGCGTTTGTAGAGCATATCTCAGTCTTAGTGCTCTTATACGTACACGAAGAAACAACCATAATGGGAATCGTGAACGTAATTACCTATGCATCGTAAGCTACTCAGGCTGGTACCTACACGCAATCGCTGCTGAAACGCCGAGTGGCTCATGCTGCTGGCCGTGGAGGGTGCTAGAGCTATGTCACCTGACCTGTCGAGCTTGGTGGGGGCCCTGGGCTCGATTGCCTTTTCCGCGCGACCGGCTGCGGCGCGATACTGATCAGAGTGTGTTACATAATCTTCCGTGGGCAAGTTGGTGCCAATGAACGAAGGGCGTGGAGCTCTTCCCGCATTGAGCATGGACCATATAGATATCCGTGGTCCAATGAAATTCCGTATCCTGCGTGCTGCATGTAGAATTGCACCAATCCGTGTGATGCATCCGTTCAGGTAAACATATCCAACAAACCGCCCTCCCGGCACGTCTAAACAACAGATTCTCCGTCTGTTACTACCACACACACTGTCATGACCGACGCCCAATCCACCCTTACTCGGGCTACGACTGCGAGTCGCAAGTCGACGATTGCTAGCCGCAATGCTTCGTTGATCAAGAAGAACACGGGCCCCCTGGAGCTCCGTCCTTCGGACATCCTTATTGAGCGCTTCAGCGGTACGTACTGCGACGATGATGGCAGAACTAACACGCGACAGGCTGGAAGAACATCACTAAGATGCTGATTGCCTACTTCGAGGGTATTGCTGACATTGAGTACAACACCGCGAAGGAGATGACCAAGCTGGGTGGCGTCATTCAGGTGCCTTTCCGCGAGGGTAACCAGTTCCTCGGTGAGGACGGTCTGCAGGACATCTTCTACAGCATCCGCGAGAAGAGCCGTACCATTGCTGACCACCACGCGAACCTGGCCAAGACGGTCGAGGGCTCGATTGTGCAGCACCTGCACAAGCTGAAGGCCGAGATCAAGGCGCACATTCGCAACGTGCAGCAGGACACCGGCCGCCTGGCGAACTCGGTGGCCCGCGAACGCGAGGTGTCGACGAAGATGATCTCGGACCTTGCTCGCTCGATCACCCTGCTCAAGAACACCCCTATGAGCGTGAGCCCCCGTGAGGACCCGTACTCGGCCAACCAGGCTGTGGCTCTGCAGCTGCAGCGCCAGGTGAACGAGGAGAACGCGCTGCAGAAGAGCATTATCATTATGCAGCAGAACTCGGCTCACTTTGAGGAGGGTATTGTGCGCAGCATTCAGAGTGCCTGGCAGACCTTCGACGAGTGGAGCGGCCGTATGTCCGCCCAGGTCCAGGACACCTGGCTCGGTCTCGGTGTGCACATGCGCAGCCTCGAGCCGAATGCCGAGTGGATTGCGTTCGCCTCGCGTTCGGACCACCTTCTGGACCCCGACACGCCGCTGCGCAACATCGAGACGATCGACTACCCCGGCAAGGAGGACCCCTCGGTCATCCCTGTGCACCAGGGTATGCTGGAGCGCAAGAAGCGCTTCACCAATGCCTACAAGGAGTCGTACTACGTGCTTACGCCCGCCGGTTACTTGCACGAGCATGCTTCGTCCGACCCAACGCGCCACAATGTGCCCGAGCTGTCGCTCTTCCTGCCTGAGTGCACGCTTGGCGCCCCCTCGACGGCGTCTGCCTCGACCCACAAGTTCCACATTGAGGGCCGTACTGGCCAGCAGAGTGGTGTGTTCGGCACTAACGTGGCGTACACGTTCCGTGCTCGCAGCCACGACGAGCTGATGGAGTGGTGGAACGACATCAAGCAGCTGTCGAAGGTCTACCTGACCACGAGTGAGCAGATGGACCGTTCGGGCCCTGTGCCTGCGGCTGTGCGTGCGGCCGGCTACCGCGAGGACGAGTTCCTCGATGACGAGGACGAGGAAGAGGAGGAGGACGACGAGGACGAGTACGAGGAGGGTGAATACGTGCCTGCCTCGCACAGCTACGGCTTGGCGCCTGCGATTCCCTCGAACGTCACTGCCGCGGCGCCTGTCACAGTGCTCGATGACAAGCGCCGTGAGCAGATCCCCGCTTACTCGGCCCCTGCTCGTGGCTCGGGTGTGGAGATCGGCTCGAACGGCTACGCCCTTGAGAAGAAGCCTGGTGCTGCGAGCGCTGACACTGCGGCTGACGAGACGAAGAAGGGCGCCGAAGTGGTTGACCAAATCACATCGAAGTAATCCGCACCCCCCCTCCGTTGGAACTGCCCTCCCTGTTTGTCTAATCCGAGATATATCCCTTAGATAGGGCTGAATTGATTCGTGAATATAGTGGAGGTCGCCGGCCGAGCGTGAGCGCCTTGTCTTCTCCAGCGCAGCGCCATGCGGGCCGACGGTGCGGGCGTGCCTGGCGCCGCGGAGCCCTATGCGCCGCGCTCTGTCGCATACTGGGCGCCTCGTAAGTACTTGGATCCGCCTGCCGTGCCGCCGCTTGACGTACGTGCGCGCGAAGAAGAGGCCGCTATGGCGACGGCCCTGGCGGCCGGCATTGACGGGCGACGGGTGCGGCGGACCTTGTATCGGCGCACTGTGGACTACTGGGGCAGCGTGCCTACCTGGCTGCGCCACCAGTCGCTGCATGGTCCCGTACAGCACGACTGGTTCCTGCGGCCCACGCCCCACCAGGTGATCGATCTGCTGTCGCCGGTGGCGTACACCGAGTCGGCCTCGTCCGTCGGCCGCGTGCTTGTACATACGTCGACAAACAAGGTGCGGTGCCCTGTGAACGTTGTGCGGTGGCTCCCTGAGGGCCGGCGCATCGTGACCGGCTCGACGAGTGGCGAGTTCACGCTGTGGAATGGACTCACGTTCCACTTTGAGTCGATTCTGCAGGCGCACGACTCGGCGGTGCGGGCCATGACCTGGACGCACTCGGGCTCATGGCTCGTGTCTGCAGACCAAAACGGGCACATCAAGTACTTCCAGCACAATATGAACAATGTCCAGGCATTCGCCGGCCACCGCGACGCGATTCGCGGCATCAGCTTTGCTCCCGACGACCAGCGGTTCGTCACCGTGGCCGACGACAGCACGCTCAAGATATGGGGCTTTGACGAAGCGCAGGAAGAGTCCACGCTCAAGGGCCACGGCTGGGAGGTCAAGTGCGTCGACTGGCACCCGCAGCAGGCCCTGCTGGTGTCGGGCAGCAAGGACAATCTCGTCAAGTTCTGGGACCCCCGCTCCGGCACCGAGCTCGGCACATTCCACGGACACAAGAATACAGTGCAGGCCGTCCAGTGGAACCCCGCCGGCCACCTCGTCGCCACTGCGTCGCGCGATCAGTCTATCAAGCTGTACGATATCCGCGCGATGCAGGAGCTCTGCACGCTCAAGGGCCACACCAAGGAAGTGTGCAGCCTCGAGTGGCACCCCGTACACAGCGACCTGCTCGTCTCAGGCGGCTCGGAAGGCTCCATCCTGTACTGGTCGCTGCGCGCGCCCCAGGTCGAAGTGCCGATCCACACCATCGAGGACGCACACGAGTCGAACGTGTGGAGCCTGCAGTGGCACCCCCTCGGCCACCTGCTCGCGAGCGGCAGCAACGACCATACCACCCGCTTCTGGAGCCGTGGGCGTCCCGGCGAGCAGGTCGAGGCGAGCCAGGACGCCGTAAGTGGCGCGCCCGACCCGTGGGGCGACCCCGCCGACGACCAAGGTACGCGCGCCCTACTGACGCAGACGACATCATTCCCGGCCTCGCTCCGACCCGGCCGACAGGCGCGATGGACGACGCGATCCCCGGCCTCGAGGGCGCATGGTCGCCCCGCGCGCCTCCGCCCGCGCTGCCCCGCGCGAGCCGCCGCACCGAGCGCTGGCGCACGCGGCCGCCCGCGTGGGCCTAGGCGACACACCTCCACCGACATACCTTCGGCCGCGCCGCAGCCCGACGGTTTCCGGCGCTCCATCGCCTCGCGGTACGTATTGCCCCACCCCTCCCATGATGAACGGTCGCTTTGCTGGCACCAGTCGTACATGCATGCCGATACCTACCCCGAGCGGGCATTTACGCTATTGGCCTTGCTCCTGATCCCCTCCCTCCTGTCGTGAGCAGTACTAACGTCATAGATGCCGCGAACGAGCCCCGGCGCGCGCACGCGACAGCGGCGCACGGCGGCGCTGCCAGTGGTCGATAGTGCCAACTCCATGGAAAACCCCTCTGCGCGGGATGCCCCCCCGCCTCCGCGTGCGCCGGCGGCGGGCGACGGCAAGACGCCGGACGAGCACGAGGAGACCTGGCTCGTGAACCGCATCGTGCGCTCCGAGCAAGTGGCTGGCCACTTGGCGCGCAACGCCCCCCGCCTCGCTGTGCTGCTCGTGATCGTCGCCGTGGTGTGGCTTGTCTTCCTGCCTGTGCCGCAGGAGCCCTTCTCGCGCGCCGTGTATGTGGACGAGAATGCTCTGCAGCCCGCGCAGCAGCGCATGCACTGGGACAGGGCGCAGGTCGAGGCGTCGGACCGCCTCTCGGACCGCCTCTTGGCGCTGGCTCAGCAGGGCGACTCTGCGGCACGCATCCGCTTTCTCGCAGACGAGCTGGCCTCGTACGGCCTCGACGTGAACACACAGGCCTACTCGTTTGCGCTCCCTGGCGGCGCGAATGTGAGCGGCTGCAACGTGTATGCGCGCGCGCGCATGCCTCGCATCGATGGCCGCGAGGCGATGGTCCTCGCCGCCAGCTGGCGCAGCCGCTGGCGGGAGCGCCCAACGACCGGCGCCTCGCTCCCGTACGTCCCCGACGACGGTACGCTGCGCGCCGTCAACGTCCGCGGCGTGTCGCTCGTGCTCGCAATGGCCCAGTACATGGTCGCACACCCCCACTGGAGCAAGGATCTGCTCGTGGTCATCAGCGACGGGTACCTCGACGGCATGCACGCATGGGCGAGCGAGTGGTTCGGGCGCGAACAGCCGAATCTCAGGGCCGATCCCGTGTACGGCGCGGGCTCGCAGGTCTGGAACGCGCTCGCACTCGACTACCCGTCCGACTCGTTCTCGTCCATGTCCCTGCTCCACGAGGGCCGCGATGGGCAGCTGCCGAACCTCGACACGCTGAACACGATCAGCACAGTCGTGAAGCAGACACTCCTCACGCCGCCGCTGGGTCTGCACGGCGCCACATTTGAGCAGATGCGCTACGAGACACCAGGCGCCCATGCCTTTGCGTCGTGGCTGCCGACCGCCTGGCTCGAGCGCCACTGGCTCGGGCGCGGCGGTGTGCAAGCGTACCTGGCCGGCTGGCGCGCGCTCCTGTCGCAGTGGCGCCTACAGCTCGCCGGGCACCCCAGCGGCATACATGGCGTGCTGCTCCCCTTCCACGTCGACGCCGCAACCATCTTCGCCGAGCCGGCGCCGGGCCCGTACGGGTTCCTGCAGCTCGGCAAGGTCGTCGAGGGCACAATGACCTCGTTCTCGAATCTGCTCGAGCGCTTGCACCACTCGCAGTTCTTCTACCTGCTGCTCTCGCCCTGGCGCTTTGTGCAGATCTCCGTGGGCATCCTTGTGCCGCTCCTTCTCGGCGCCGCACTGACCGTATCGGGCCTCGTACTCTGGGCACAGCTCGCGCGTGCGCGCGATGCCACGCGCGACGCCCTGCGCCGCACACACACGCCCGGCCCCTGGCTCGCGGCGCCGACACTGCGCGAGCTCGTGGACCAGGGCGGCACAGAGGCCGTGCCGGCGTTCCGCGCGGCCGGGCGCCCCGTCGTCCCTGCGCTCGTCGGCATGGCCCTCGCGCACGGCGCCGCGCTCGTGTATCTGGCACTGCTCCTGCGGTGGCCGACACAGTGCACCGCACGCGGCCTCTGGCACTGCCCCTCGTTCACCGCGAGCGCCACATGGATGGCCGTGGCGCCGATGGGCATCGCCGCCGTCCTCGCGCGCGCCAGCGCCGCGCGCGCGCGCGCCCAGTGCCTGCACGCCTTCTCGCTCCTGCATGCCGGCATGCTTGTCAGCGTCCTGGCCACGACCAACCTGGCACAGGCCACGGCCATGGCCCTCCTCGTCTGCGGGACACTGTACCCCCTCTCGCCAGCCCGCCGCTGGCGCCTCGCGTACGTGGGCCACGCCGCGTGGCTCCTGGCCGCCACGCCGCCGATCCTCGCGCTCGCCCTCACACGCTGGCCACGCGCCTGGCCGCTCGCGCCCAGCGTCTCCCATGTGCATGGCTTTGCGCTCTGGGACTGGCACGTGCTGCGCACGCACACGCTCGCTGTGCTGTGTCTCGGCTACGTCCCGGTGCTCCTGCAGGGCGCCGCGGCCAGCTGGTTGTACTGGCTGGGGCATTAGTCATCATAGCCCACCCTCCCTGACGCTACGATGGCCGTCGCGCTCGGCCGCTCGAGCGCGTTCCTACGCCGTGCGCCGCGGTACGCTGCTGCCGCGGTGCGCTATCAACACACGGCCGCGTCCGTGGACCCTGCGGACATCGCGCACTTTTCGCGCCTGGCCAACGAGTGGTGGAACGAGAATGGCGAGTTCGCCCCGCTGCACCGCATGAACCGCGTGCGCATCGAGTTTATGCGGCAGAAGCTGGAGGAGGTGCGTGGGTGGGACGCGGCCCTCGCAGACGTGCAGGGTGCTGGCAGCGTGCCGCCGCCGCCTGCGTCGCCGGCGTTCCTCGCAGGCCAGCACATGCTCGACGTGGGGTGCGGCGGCGGCATCCTCGCCGAGTCGGCCGCGCGCCTCGGCGCGCGCGTCACGGGCGTCGATGCGTCGGCGGAGAACATCCGTGTCGCCTCGATGCATGCGGCTCAGGATCCCGCGATCCATCTGCGCGCCGAGGGCGACGGCCCAGGCGCTGCCGACGGATCGATCCAGTACGTGCACTCGTCCGCCGAGGCCCTGCGTGATGCCGGGCACCAGTTCGACATCGTGACCGCGATGGAAGTCGTCGAGCATGTGAACCGCCCCGACGAGTTTCTCCGCTGTCTCGCCGCGCTCATCAAGCCGGGCGGCCACCTCTTCCTGTCGACCATGTCTCGCACGGCCCTGTCGTACCTGCTCACCATCTTCCTCGCTGAGAATGTGCTGCGCGTCGTCACCCCCGGCACACACCGGCACAGCCAGTACATCAACCCCGCCGAGATGGTCGCGTTCTTCCGCGAACTGGGCTGGATCCCCACCGAGAGCGACGTGCTTACGCACCGCGCCACACTCCCTGACGGCTCCCTAGCTGCGCCGTGCCCGCCGCGCCTGCAGTACGAGACGCGCGGCACCATGTACGTGCCTGTGCTCGGCCGCTGGGTGCTCGCGCCACAGAGCACCGCCGACGAGGCTGCGACGGGCCCGTCCGCGTCGACATGGCTTCCGACCCTCCTGGGGGGCGGCATGCGGCCGACCGAGCTGTGCAACTACTTTTTCTGGATTCGGCGCCCCGCCTAACTAGGGCTCGCCGCTCGGGGCCGGATCGCATTGCGGAACCAGCGCGTCTCGCGCGTCCCACACTCGTCCCGCACGATCGCCCCGCGCGTGAGCTCGACGCTCTCCAATAGACTCTTGACGAGCGCAGGCGCCAGGCGCTCGTGCGCAGCCAGCTCCGACGTCGTGAGTCCCGCGCCGCGGGCCGCCTCGTCGTCCAGGTAGTGCAAAACACGGCGCTCCAGCGCTGCGTCCTCAAAACGCGGCGTGTGCAGCACGGTCCACCCCGAGCGCAGCACACGCACTGAGACGCGCGGGCTCGTCACGTCAGGCAGGAACGCCACGGCCGCACGCATCTCGCGCGGCGGAACGAGCGCGACGCCGCGCGCACGGTTCCACAGGCCCCACACCTCGTCGAGGGCCAGAAGGCCGCGGCCCGTGTCCGCCGCAGGGGCCACCTCGATCGGCGCTGCATCGTTGCGCACGACGTGCCCGGGGCCTAGGACACCATGCTCGCCCAGGAGCACACCTGCCAGCTCGCACGCCAGCGCGCGATGGTAGGCCTTTTCATTGCGAACCATATCGGGCGTCACGGCCGGCGCCGCGAGACCCAACTGCACCATGGCCGACTGGAGCATCGTATCGACCTGCTCAGAGTCGTCGCGCGCCTGTGTGCGCTCGAACTGCGTGCGCAGCGACTCGGCCATGTCGACCATCTCGCGCGCGCGGCGCATCAGCACTTGCAGGTCCGCCAGGGCCTCAGGCGATGCGCCAGTAGGGGGGGCCGCATCAACGTGCGCGACCGAGACGCCCAGCGTTGGAGCCGCCGCACGCACCGTCCATGCGCGCGCCTGTATAGTCTCGCGGAGCGAAAGATAAAAGGGCGAGTCGCCGCCCTGGCGAAAACTCAGCTTGAGCGACACAGTCGGCTGGGCCGCGTGCAGCGGTGCCTCGCACATTTCGCAGCGCGTGAGCGCCGCGTGGTTGGCAAACGTGCACACGGAGCATGTGCGGGCGCTGTCCTCCTCGTCGGCGCGCGGCGCGGCAGCGCCGCACGTCCGGCACCGGTCATCGAGCGTCGCCGCATCGTGGAACGTGTGGCACAGCGCGCACGTCCACGCGACGCGCCGCTCACACACATACGCGAGCACCACCTTGGGACTACTGCGCAGAAAGCCCGCGTAGTGCTCCGTCTGCCGGACCTGCGCGAGGCGCACAAACGCCGACTGCATGCGCGGCGCACGGGCGTCGATGTACGCGAGCCGGTGCGTCGTCAGCACGACCGTGCCAGAGCTGCGCGCCGCAGACTTGGCGCCTCCATCGTACAGGCCGACGCCGGCCTGCGTCGTGATCACACGCTCGCCCTGCACGAGCTCGCGTGCGCTCGGCACGCCGTCGACGCCCCACGGCTCCCAGGCGTCCATAGGGTGGAGGAGGCGTTATGTCATCTGACCAAGCGTGCCGCAGCCGGAAGAATCGGACGGCGCCGTGAGCCGCATCTATCTTCGCGATGGCCGCGACCGACGCTGAGTCCGAGGCCACCTTCGAGCTAGCGCTGCTGCTGCCTGCGCGGCCGCTGCTGCCGAAAAATGCCGTAGCCCTCGGTCTACCGGCGACGCCTGAGCCCCTCCAGGTGGCGGTGACGCCCCACGAAACGCTCAATGATTTGCGGGCGACGCTGCTCGACAGCCCCGAAGGCTACTGGCTCGGCGCTTTTGCGTTCCGCCGACCGTCGAAGCATGCGCAGGCCGGCGCGCTTGTGTCGGAGTGGCAGACGTTCAGCGAGGTGTTCCCTGACGGCGCCACTTCGCCGCGTGTCCTGCAGATCACCTACGAGCCGTTCAACGAGCTCGAGGTCCGCCTGCACATCCAGCGCCTGCGCGACCTGCTCGCCGGCTCGCCAACCGAGCCGTCAGCGATCGCCGTCGATGCCGGCGCGACCGTGCACGACGCCGTCTGCCACGCGGCCGAGTGGGCTGCCGAGGCGCACCAGCCCGCGCCCCCGGCCCCGACGTGGCGCGGGTGGCCGGCCGATGCCACGACGCAGCTGCTGCCGGCACTCGCGCGTGCGCCGCGTGTCCTGCCCCGCTGCGTGCGCGGCCTCGCGGTGAGCGCGTGGAACCCGCCACCGCGCTCGCTCGCGCTGCAGGGGCACCTGCTGTACCTGCAAGTTGACACGCTCGAGGGCGAGATCCTGCACATCACCGCGAGCACGCGCGGCTTCTTCGTGAATGGCTCGTCGTCGCAGCGCTTCCTGCCGCACGCGCACCCGACCAAGGCACTCGCAGCGCCCTCGCTGTTCGACCTGCTGTGCGCTGCGTCGCCCCTGTTCCTCCAGCATCTCGCGCGCCTGTTTCACGACCCCGTGTCTACGCGCGACTACTTTTCCGCGCTGCCCGTGCTCAACTCGCTACCCGCTGCGCCGTGGCTCGCGCGCGAGCCGAAGCACGACGCGGACTGGCTGCGCACCCAGACGGCGTTCCTGCTCACCGGCGCGCTCACCGCCGACACGCTCGACGCGGGCCGCGACTGGAACGAGGAGCTGCAGTCGTCGCGCGAGTTGCCGCGCACCACGCTCGTGGAGCGCCTCATGCGCGACCGTGTGCTGAACCGCCTGCACGCCGAGTTCACGCTCGCTGCGGCGCGGATCGTGCCGCGCGTCGCGGCGGGCGACGTCGCCCCGATGAACCCCGCGGACGCGCCTGCGACGCACATGTTCCTGTTCAACAACCTGTTTGTCACGCGCGGCATCGACAGCGTCGGCCTGTACGAGGGCCTCGGCGGCCATGCCGCAGCGCATGTGGCTGTGAGCAAGGACGTGCAGGGCGTACGCTCGCTCGCGCTCCTGGATGTGCCAGGTCTGCACCTGCTCGGCACAGCCGTCGTCGACTGGCTCGGCGAGCGCTGGGTCGTGCAGACGGTGCTGCCTGGCCTGTTCCGCCAGGTCGCAGCCGATGCGGCCGCCAGCGATGCGGAGCCGGCGCACGTCGCCCACGGCGGTCTCGAGGGCCCCGACACGATCCACACGGACGATGCGTTCGACGCGCTTATGCGCCAGGCCGCGCAGCGCTTGCACCTGACGCCGCACACCATGCGCGATGCAGATGGCACGCCGCACGAGATGGCCCTCAGTGTCGACTGCAAGGGCCTGCGAGGCACGGATGGACGCCGCTACGTGCTGGACGTGGCGCGCCTCACTCCCATGGACATGGCATGGATCGACGGCGAGATGGGCGCCATGTACGGTGCGGACGGCGCACACGCCGCATATCCCCACCGTCTCACGCTCCTGCGCCCCGAGCTCCTAGATGCATTCTGGGAGATGCGCCTGCGCGAGTTTGCGCGCGCGCGTCTCGAGGCGCAGCGCACAGCCGGTGAAACGCCTACGCGCATCGACGAGGCCGACTTTGACCTGTCATTCAACCCTGATGCGTTTGCCGAGTTCCGCACTACGCGGGACGGCACGCCGCAGCTCGTCACACCCGTTACAGACGAGAAGGAGCCGGGCGTGCAGGCCGTGCGCGCCGCGTCTGACTATCTGCGTCGCGAGGTTCTCGTGCGCTTCGTGAGCGATATAGCCGCGGGCCTCACGTCGGCCGTCGATGGCATCGCGCTGACGCAGCAGATGCACGCGCGTGGCATCAACATGCGGTACCTCGGCCGCCTCGCACACCTGAGTGAGCCGTCGCAGGCGAGCGAGCTGGACGAGGTTGTGACCTCCAAGCTGGGCCCCGGCTACGAAGCTCTCCTCGATGCGTTCCGCCGAGTCGTCCTGCACGAAATGGTCGTGCGTGCGGCCAAGCATCGGCTGCGTGCGCACCTGCGAACCGCGGGCCCTGCCACGGCCCCCGCGTGCATTGCGCACGTCTTCAACTGCCTGCTCGGCACGAGCGTCAATGCAGCGCCCGCCGCTACTGTGCCGCCCGGCGCAGAGAGCGGCGCATGGGCCCAGCTGACCCCTGCACAGCTCGCGGACGAGGTGCGCGACGAGGTGCGTGCGCGTTTCCGGTACGAGCTGCCCGCCTCGTTCCTTGCACAGGAGCTGCGCAAGAGGCCGACGCTGCGTGCCCTGTGCCTCAAGACGGGCGTGCAGCTCGCCGTGCGCGACTATGCCATGGAGGCGCCAGTCGAACTGCCGCCTGCGCCGCGCGGGAAGGGCGCCAAGAACGCGCCACCGCCTCGCGATACCGTGTTTGTGCCCGAGGACGTCGTGTGCGTCGTGCCGCTGGTCAAGCACGCGACGCCGCGGAGTACTCTCGCCGAGGAGGCATTCGAGGCGGGGCGCCTCTCGCTTGCGCGTGGCGACCGCGAGCTGGGCTGTGAGCTGCTCCTCGAGGGTATTGGCTTCCACGAGCAGGTGTACGGCCTCGTGCACCCCGAGACGGCCAAGTGCTACTCGCTCTTTGCCTCGCTTGCGCACCACTATGCCTTGGAGATGGCGCGCGCCGAGGCGAAGAAGGCCCAAGAGGCCCAGAAGGCGGAGCAAGAGGGCCAGGGCGAAGCGAAGGAGGCCCAGAAGGCGGGGCAGGAGGGCCAGGACGAAACAAAGGAGGGCCAGGACGCAGAAGCAGAGGCTCCCGCCCCGAATGAGGCTGCACCATCCGCCGACGCGCCCGTGCCCCCCATCGTGGCCGAGACCATGACGCTGGAGAATGCCCTGCGCTTCCAGCGGCAGGCCGTGACTGTGTCGGAGCGCACGCTGGGCCTGGACCACCCCGACACCATGGTGCAGTACATCAACCTGGCCGTGCTCGAACGCTCCGCCGGGCACACGGACGAGGCGCTGCGGTACCAGGAGCGTGTCATGGAGCTGTGGCAGCTCTTGTACGGCCGCGACCATCCGGATGCCGTGCATACGCTCTCGTCCGTGGCGCTGCTCCTGCAGGGCCGCCGCGAGTTTGACACGTCACTGAAAGCGTACGAGACCGCGCACGAGCTTGCCGAGCGCCTCTTTGGCCCAGACAGCATCTACACCGGGAACATGGCGCATGAGCTGAGCCAGGCCCACACGCTGCACGGCGATCTCAAGGCGGCTATTGACGTGGAAAAGAACGCCCACCGCATATTCCAGGCACGCCTCGGCGACGAGGACGCGCTCACCAAAGAGAGCCATGCCTTCCTCCGGGGCCTTACCGCCAGTGCCGTGCGCGTCGCACAGCTCGAGCATGCCGCCAAGGCGCAGCAGACCGCCGACCTCGTCGCGGCCCAGCTGCGCGCCCGCACGGAGCGCGCCGCGCAAGCGCGGCGCACGACGCATGCAAACCCACAGCTCGCCGACCGCTCGATCGACGAGCTCGTGCAGTTCATCCAGGGCGCCCCCGGCACGGGCACCTCGCGCGCCGCTCGCAAGCGCGCCGCTCGCGCGCGAAAGTCCTCGCTGGCCAGTACATAGTCACGTGCTTACGAAGCCTCGACGAACGCGGCGCCTCCTTCTCCCGTCATGGACTCACCGGCCGCCCGACGCGCGTGCCAGCTGCCGCTACGCGCGCTGGCGCGCGTGGCGCGGCACCCTATTGAGATGATCGTGCTTGTGTTTGTCATCGCAACCTTTGCGTACTTCTTTCTCGTGCATGCGATCACACACTCGACCCTCTTCTCGAACCTGAGCGACGTGGCGTCCCTTTCGCTCACGTCCGCCCATGCACGCGCGTCGAGCCTGCCCATGTTCGCGCGCGGCCCGGAAGGGCGGTGGCATGCCCTGCAGGACCTGCCGCCCACGTACGCGCTCTCGCCCGACGCCAGCGTCGACATTGTCGACTGGTTCGTCGTGGCCGACGTTGCGAATGGCACCCGCGCCGAGCGCGAGCTGCGCCGTGAGCATCTCCTCCCCGAGCTCACGCGCTCCGTCTCGGAGCGTGCCGCCGACTGGTGTGCGTGGCCCGTCGCGCCCGTCACGGACGCACGCGACATCCACGGCCAGGGCCGCGTCTGCTACGACCGCGCCTCGTACGATCCGCTAGCGATGCAGCGCCTCCTCACCCACTCGCGAAGTGCAGGGATGCGCCACACCCTGCGCAGCCCCTCTTCCAGCCTTGATCCGGCCCTCCAGGCTCGATGGCGCGACGAGCTCGCCCTTCAAGTCCTTGCGCCGCCGCACCCGTGGGCGATTGCGCCGCAGTCCGAGCCACTGTCGCTGCGGTGGCTCTTCTCGTTCCTCGCAAGTGCTGTGCGCCGCGTTGCCATTGTCGTTCGCAGCGCAGACGCCATCGACTTTACTGTGCTCCTCGGCGCGTACCTCCTCATGCACGGCTCATTCGTGCATCTGTACCTGTCGATGCGCGCCTTCCCGCATGGCCTTTGGCTCGGCACAAGCGTGCTGCTCTCGTCGTCGTTTGCATTCCTCTTCGCGCTCGTCACCGCGAACGCCGTGGGCCTCGCTGTGGACCCCGTCGTGCTCTCCGAGGCTCTGCCCTTCCTCGTCATCACCGTCGGCTTCGAGAAGCCCTACCTGCTCACCCGTGCCTTTTTCCGGCGCGCCGAGCTCGCAGCACGCTCAGACGTCGTCGAGGGGCCACGCGGCTCGCCCGAGGCCGACTTTGTGCGCGCCCTCACGCAGCGCGTGCAGGCGGAGCAGGCGCTCGGTCTGCTTGGCGTGCCGACTACACCGACCTTCGAGGTCGCCGTCGACGCCGCGCGCGAGACGGGCCCCGGCCTCGTGCGTGCGTACCTGATCGAGCTCGCTATTCTCCTCGCCGGCGTTCTGAGCAACATTCACGGCCTGCGCGAGTTTTGCGGGCTCGCCATGCTGATCCTCCTGTATGATGGCGTGCTTCTCTACACCTTTTTCACGGCCATCCTCTGTGTGGCCCTCGAGGTGCGCCGCCTGAGTGCGCCGCCGCCGCGCGTGCACTCGCCCGACGCTAGCTTGGATGCCATGGCCACCGAGCCGCCCGCGGAGCCCCAGCACCGCGGCGCGCGCGCTCGGCCATCGGACACGCGCCCATCGCTGTACCAACGTATCATCGGCCCCGTGGACCATCCGCTCTCGCGCCTGAAACTCCTGCTCTTGCTGTCGCTCGTATTGCTGCACCTCGGCAACATGCTGACGACGCTCTCGCTCCCAACGACGCTCGCGCGGCACCACCAGGGGCGTGGCTCGACACTGTATGACCAGGCCATGTACACGTCTGACATGTTCACGCCCACTCTCGACCACCCTGTGGTCGCTGCGTTTCTGGATGCGTACACGGCGCAGCACCCCGACACCACTCAAGTGTTTGCCTTTGCGCGGCCGGGCATGCTCGTGGTTTGGGACCGCGCGCCGGTCCAGGACCTGCCGCTCGCTACGCTCGTACAGCGCGCGGCCACCGCGCGCCAGTCGCAGCCGTCTGCGTTTGAAAGCGTGATGCACCTGTGGACGTCGATCGCGAGCGATCCAGTGATTGGAAAGTGGCTCACAGTGGCCCTGGTCATCAGCCTCTTCCTCAACACGTTCCTGCTCAAGGGGATTGCTCTGCGCCACCCTGCCGTCATTGAAGGCAATGCCGTGCATGTGACGGCCCAGGCCGCGGCGCGCCTCGTTGGCGCACATCTCGGCGATGACTGGCGCAAGGGCTCCGAGGCGCGTGCGGCGCCTGAGCCTCCCACGCCCACTGTGCCACCTCCGCCCCCCCCGTCTGCATCGGCGCCGCCGCGCGCGTACAACGAGGTGCTCGCACACTTTCAAGCACACGGCGCCGCGTCGCTAAACGACGAGGAGGTCATTCTACTCGTGCAAAAAGGCCAGATTGCGCCGTACGCCTTGGAAAAGACGCTGCAGGACCTGGAGCGTGCGGTCGTTGTGCGCCGCGCCGTCATATCGCGCGCGTCGGAGCGGCCCGTGCTCGAGCACAGCTTGCTGCCGTACAAGCACTTTGACTACGCGTCGGTGCTCGGTGCATGCTGTGAGAATGTCGTCGGATACCTGCCTCTCCCGCTCGGCATCGCCGGACCGCTGCTTATCGACGGACACCTGACACCGATCCCTATGGCGACGACGGAAGGTACACTCGTGGCGTCTACGAGTCGCGGCTGCAAGGCCCTGAATGCAAGTGGGGGCGTCACGACCGTGCTCACGCAGGACGCCATGACGCGGGGCCCCGTCGTCGAGTTCCCGTCGCTGACAAGCGCAGCGCGTGCCAAGCGCTGGATTGACTCGAGCACGGGCGCCGCGACCATAAAAAAAGCGTTTGACAGCACCTCGCGTTTTGCGCGACTGGCGTCGCTGCACACGGTGCTGGCCGGTCGCACTCTGTTCATCCGCTTTGCCACATCGACGGGTGATGCCATGGGCATGAACATGATCTCGAAGGGCGTCGAGGCGGCACTCGGCTTGATGAAGGAGAAGCACTTTCCCGAGATGGAGCTGTTGTCGCTCTCTGGCAACTACTGCACCGACAAGAAGCCGGCCGCCATCAACTGGATCGAGGGCCGCGGCAAGAGCGTCGTCGCCGAGGCGGTCCTCCGCGGCAACACAGTGCGCACCGTCCTTAAGTGCACGGTCGACGACCTCGTGCGCCTCAATACGAAAAAGAACCTGGTCGGCAGTGCGATGGCCGGCTCGATCGGCGGGTTCAACGCGCACGCGGCCAATATTCTCACGGCCATGTACCTGGCGACAGGACAGGACCCCGCACAAAACGTCGAGAGCAGCAACTGTATGACGCTCATGGAGGCTGTGAACGACGGCCAGGATCTCCTCGTCTCGGTCAGCATGCCGTCCGTCGAGGTCGGCACAGTGGGCGGCGGTACAGGCCTGCCGCCCCAGCGCGCCATGCTCGAACTCCTGGGCGTCCGCGGGCCCCACCGGGAGACGCCCGGCGCCAACGCGCAGCGCCTTGCGCGCATTATCGCGGCGGCGGTTATGGCCGGCGAGCTCAGCCTCATGGGGGCGCTCTCGGCCGGGCACCTCATCAAGGCGCACATGCAGCACAACCGCAGCGCGCCGCCAACGCCCGGCACCGCATCTCCAGCGCCGCGTGATCCGCAGTTCTTGCCGACGATGACGCCACTCGTTGCCACGCCCATCGCTGACGCGTCGCCTCTCGCGCGCGCGCGATCGCCCGCGCCGCAGGATCCGCCGACGCCGGTTGCCTCCACTCGATAGATGCCACGTGGCTGAACACCTTGCCAGCGCCGCGCCGCGCCGCGCCGATCGACCGACTGCGATGCAGGCTGCTGCACCGTCGCCGGAGGTGCAGGCCGAGGGCCTCGTCGCGCGCTACCTGACGCCGACGACCGACGATGCACCTTGCACTTGGACAGAGGAGTATGCGAATGACGTCGCACAGCGTCGAAAGTTCGCCGTTGGCGGCCTCTTTGTCGATCGTTGGCTCCAGGACGCCGGTCTTCCGGCCACACTCTTTCCCCCACGCGCGCTCCCGGACGTGTTTGTGCTGGTCGTTGAAATCCTTTCATGCAAGGCACCTGTGGCCTTGCGCCATGCCCTGCTGCTCTACCTTGCCCTGGAGCAGGCCACCACACCCTCGTCCCTCCCTGACGCTGCACACACTCTAGCACAGTCGCTGGCCATGCCGCCCACCGATGTCCAGGACGTGCGTGCCTCCTGGGCTATTGACCATGGTCATCTCGAGGTACGCGCCGCCCGCTCACCACAGTATGCCTTGCACATCCGGCGGGACTCGACGTATACACCCATGGCCCTTGAGCGCCTCGCTGATGCGCCCAAGCTCTTGCTGACTTTTGTCCAACTGAACCATAATCTCCCTCCCCTCGATGGGCCCCTCAACGAAGCGGCTTTGCGGCCACATGCCATCTTTGTCGGCGCTCTTGCGCAGGTCGAAGGACTTGTACCAGCCTGGCATGCGTGCCGCGCCCTACTTGAGACGCAGCCCGCGCAGGATGTACCAACTGCGCGCGAACATCTGCTGGGCGCCCTTTTGCGCTTGTGTTTTGCACCGCCGCAGCCTGCACTGATCCGCTCACTGCTGCTTCTACCCCTTCACAGCGACGAAGAGGCGTTCTTTGAGGCGTGGGTGCAAACCCACCTCTCGCGCGCCAGCACCGCCGTCGCATTGGATACCCTGTTGATCAAGTGGGTAAACCAGGGGCGCTACGTCGATGCCATCCACTTAGAGCGCCGCACGAGCCAGCTGGAACGCACCGCTGAGCCAGCGTCCGAGACACAGCAGCGTGCGCGCCAGCGGCGCCGCACAATGATGGATGGTGTCTGGGCTCTCTTGCCAGCCATCCAGCGCGATGCTTTGCGCGAGGACGCCGCAGGCAGCGTACCCATGGACGAAGCAACATCAGAAGAGCCCGTGACTACCGCGCCTGTCCCCCCTCCTCGCCCTCACACGCCATTGAGTGTGTCACTGAGCGCGGACATGGCCCACCGTGCAGCCTCGCCAGACGCGCGTCTGCTACGTACGTCGATCCGCATGCCGACGGCGGCTTCCAGCCAGCGGGGCACGGCCTCACCAGTGGCACGCCCTATCTCACATGAGTCACCGTTCTGCAGCAGCAGCCCGTTCTCAGGGTGGAAGCGGCCTGGTCCTGGACCGGTGCTGAATCTGTCCTCAAGTCCCAGCTGGGGCGTACCTGTGCCCGCCACGGCGCAGGAAGCGTCCATCGAGGATGTCGCGCCCGCTCTTGCCGCGACGGACTCGGCAGCCCCTATCTCCAGTTCCCAGAACGAGTGGATGCCGACGGAGGAGGCTGGTCCAGCTTCGCAAGGTGAGAGCACTAGCATGATGGCTGAAGAAGAAACACCTGCATCTGCACCTGTGCGTCGCCGAGGCGGACAGCGAAGTGCAGCGAAACGCGCGGCGGCAGCGCTGCGCAAAGCACTACGCCCAGAAGAAGTGGCGCCAACGATCCCAGGTGGCTTCCCGATGGACACAGAGCCTTCGTTGCCCCCGCCGCGCCGCACTGCGCCGCGCCGTTCGGGCCGTCGTTCACGGGCAACTACACCAGCAGATGACGCGATGGGTATAACGTCGAGCTTGTCGATGGAGCCAATTTCTGACGCCAAAGGCCCCGAGGTGCGAATCGATGAGACCGCATACCCCCAGGCCTCTCTTGCGCGTCTCCAGGCACTGCACGATACGCGTCCCATTGCACGCCGCACGCGCGCCCAGACAATGGAGCTCGAGTCGCAGGGCTCAACGGGCAGTGCGGAGGCAGAGCCGGTCGAGGACGCGGAGGAAACATCAGGACGCACACGGCGCCGGACGCGCGAGCGTGGGTCGCCACCGCCGGCCACGCCACACCGTAATACGCGTTCGGCGCGGCGGGGGCGCCGTGGTTCGACGGTCACGCCCAGCACGCCACGTTCAACAGGGGGGCGACGCTAGCCGATACATGATGTTCCATTGGCACCTATAGGAGTGTCAGGCCTGGCCTTGGTGGATATGGCCTGGAACCATTTATGGGAACGGGTAGACCTTCTTGATTTCATTGGCGTACTTCTTCTCCACATCTTTGCGCTGCACCTTCTGCGCAGCGGTGAGAGGCAGCTCCTCCGGAATAGCAACCACGCACTGAAGTAGCTCCATGGTGGCGTAGCCAGAACCACGGCCAATACGGTTCAGATCCTTGCAGATAAGGTCATTGACGGCCTTCTCGTGGCAAATATCTTCGAGTTCGCGCCGGGCAAGCTCCGAATGGCCAGCACGCTCAAGCTCCATGCGCAGGTTCTCCTCCCGTGGGAACACAATGGCCATCGGCTGTCGCGCATCAGACGACGCATACAGGCAAATATTGGACACCAACGAGCTCGACTTGTAGTTGCTCTCCAGGCGCTCCAGCGCAATGTACTCACCGCCTGCCAGCTTAACAAGGTTTTTCTTGCGGTCAATCAGGCTGATCGTGCCATCAGCATTCCATTGGCCCACATCACCGGTGCGCAGCCAACCGTCGTCACTGATCGCCTCCTTCGTGAGCTCGGGGCGCTTGAAGTAGCCCTGCGACACCGACGGACCGCGGATGAGAATCTCACCCTGTGGCAGGCTGTTCGTCGAGTAGTAGCCAGCTTCGGGGACGTCACACAGGCGCACCTCAATGGACGGCATCGGACTTCCAACGCAGCTAAACTTGAAGAACTCTGGCTGCAGAATCGCACACATCGCCGATGACTCGGTCATACCATAACCCTGCAGCACCAGCACAAGCGCGTTGTTTAGGAACTTCTGCGTATCCTTGGAGATGGGTGCACCGCCCGAAAGAGCCAAACGCAGGCGACCGCCTGTCTGCTCGCGCAGCGCCTTAAAGACCACCTTGTCGGCGGCCTGCGAGAGCCCAGGCACACTCTTCTCCTTGGCCCACATCCCCCAGCTAAACAGACGCTGCTTCACCGAACCCGCCTTCTCCACCTTCGACAAAATGCCCTTGCGGATCGTCTCCCACACCGCCGGCACACCTACCATTAGAGTAGGGCGGAACGCCTGCATATCACCCACACAGTTGCGCGTGCTGGCAGAAGTAAGCGTCTTGACACGACCATAACCGACTTGGATGCCGTACATGAAGCACCAGCATTCCATCACAAACTCAAGAATATGCGCAAGCGGCAAATACGCCAGAATCGAGTCGCCCGGATGCACATATTTCTTAAGCAGCAGCGAAATGGCCGAGACGGTGGCCACCAGGTTCGCATGCGTGAGAATAACACCCTTCGGCTTGCCTGTCGAACCGGACGTGTACATAATACACGCAATGTCATCACGCTTCACCTGGTAATTATCCACCTTATGCGTCTTGCCCAGCTCGTAGATTTCATCGGCCGTCTTAACCACACTGTTAGGACGCGACGACAGCTTCCGCTTGATCTGCTCCACTACCTTTGGGTCCGCCTCGCCGTCATATACAACCGCACGTAAATGAGGCGTGTCCTGAATCACCTTCTCAAGCACGGGCAGATGCACGGCATTTGTGAACAAACCCTCAACCTCAGGCTCGTCCAACGACACTTGAAGACCCTCCGGACCGAGCGTGTCGTACGCCGTGCAGAAAGGCATGCCCAGGCGGAAACACGCCTGCGCAGCGACCTGCCAATCCATAGCTGTTGAGGCAAAAATGTTGAAGCGCGACTTATGACCTAGACCAATAGCATTCAGTCCATTTGCGAACAAGTCCACCATATCCACAAACTCGTTCAATGTATGATAGTGGTAGTCCGTCAGCTCGAAGTACGTCCATGTCTTGGTTTCTTCGACTTCTTCGCCATCGACCATCTTCTTCACCTTCTTTGTTTCATGGTGCTCTCTGATCAGATCGCGAGTAGCTATCATTTTCCGGGTTCCGAATTTTTTCCGCCCGTAGTCCAAGACCTGGCCCATCGTCTCAATGCCCTCGGCAGGACGCTCGACAAGGTGTTCTGGCGAAAGAACAGAGCGCCTAATCGGGCCAAGGTTCCCTTCCGCTTCACTCACAGCCACACTAGCCATAGATTGCTTCATCTTGGGCCGTTGATAGAAGGAGGTGGTAAGGGGCGCTTCCGCGTTGGGCGCTGCAGGTTGAGCACGCAGGCCGTTGAAAACGTGACTGCTTACGTGCCCCATCTTCGAACTCTGAGCCCAACAATGTATACCTTGCGGCCCGTGCTCATCACGTGGGGGCACAGGTATCTCCGTCGATGCACCGACCGCATGCGTGTCTATGCGAGACATACCATGACCAAGACAGCAATTCTATTTCTTGCGGAGGGTACAGAAGAAATGGAGTTCTCCATCACGTACGACATACTCGTACGCGGAGGAATTCAGGCTCGCTCTGTGTATGTGCCTGCCGAAGGAGCGCCTGCATCGCCACCCAACGGTATGGTTACCGCTTCGCGCGGCGTGAAACTCGGTGTCGACACGACGCTGGCCGACCTAGAAAAACAGGGACTCAATGAAGTCGATGCGCTTATCGTACCAGGTGGTGTAGGTGGTGCAAACACCATTTCGAAAAACCCTGGTGTGTTGCGCCTGCTTAAGGAAGCGTATGACCAAGGCAAAATTATTGGTATGATTTGCGCTGGCTCGCTCGCAGCGTTGGAGGCAAAGATTGGTCTCAACGATGCTATCACTAGCCATCCCTCTGTGAAAGACAAGCTGAGTGCCTGTACGTACTGCTTGACTCATTCCAGCTTTCCAGTACCAGGAATCGAACGTGGTCGTGGCGGGACCACTCGTGACTAGCCGTGGCCCAGGCACGACGTTTGCCTTTGCATTGACTCTCGTAGAGAAGCTGGTGGGTGCCCAGGTTCGCCAAGAAATCACGCCGCCCATGATGCTGTCCCAAGAGCATTTGTAGTTACAATCTATGCATCGGGCATTTCTACATCTTCGTCGTCGACGTCTTCTTCCTCTTCCTCTTCTCCCTGCGCCACTTGCAGTGCGGGCAAGTCCAACTCCCGGTCGGCTCCCACATAGCTGTCGCACATCAAGTACAACTTTAGGTCGTTGTGCTGACCCGCCGGCAGGTGGAACTCAAGTCGCACCTGCACTGTCTTGGCAATCGTCACGCGCTTGATGCTCAGCAAGTTGCGGGTGTTAGGGTCACCCACGACAAGCCACCAGGCGGTCATCTTGGTCGAGGGGAAGAACGGTGCAATTGCAGTAGGGTCCGGCATCTCGTCCTCGTCGTCCTCATCCACATCGCGCTCTAGTGTGGCATTAAGCACAATGGGCGTCGCACTATCCAGTGAATCCTGGTCGTCAATGGTAAAGTCAATCTCGACATAAGGGAATTCGTTGGTAAGACGCGCGACATCGGCTAACTGTCTTTTGTTCAGCTGCAGCAAGTCATCACGCTCCTTGTCGCTCATATCTGGTAGCGTATCAGCAAGCGCATACACATCCCCAATACCACGAGCCTGGCAGCGCTCGATGGTCTCCGAAGTGAAATGCGGCACTTGACGAAGGGGTGAGTCTCGGTCCCAAACAGCCTGAACACACATATGGCTCAGCTCCATCGCCACGATCGCATTTAACATAGTACCCGAACTCATCACATCCACACAAGCGTTTAACAATGTGAGAACACGGTTGAGAATATCATGCTGATCCTGCGCTAGATCGGCTGGTAGCGTCAGGCGCGAGAAGTGCGCCTGCAACAACACAAAAACCTTGTGATGAGGATTCTCAAAGTTGATCTTGTCCAGCTTCAAAGGCACCCGGTCGTAGATGCGGCGCAACAACACGTCCTCGTGGTGCCGGATAGGTACATCATCGAATTCAGATGCGGACGCCACAATCTCCAGCATCCCACGGAGCTTGGTGTTGGCCGTCAGTGACAAATGGAAGACATCAATCGTGGCGAAACTGACATTGTAGAAGCTTGCAATCATACCCAGGTTGAGCGGGCTCACGTCCATCTCATCCTCAATGGCCACACACTTGCTCTGCTCCAGCTCCGCCAGCGTAGTCTCCACCAGCTCGGACATAAAATCTCCGATGTGCTGCATATCACGACCTTGACAACCATAGGCCTGGGGATTGCGAGGAAGGCGTCGGTACATCAATGTCCATGTAAGGATATCAACAGCTCCTTGCTTGTCTTCCACCGTGCGAGCGACAATCTCCGCATTCAGGAAATCCTGGGTATAGGCACCAAGGCGACTCTCAAGCGGCAAACCTTCAGCCAAAAACTTCTTAAAGTAGTCTTTGCGGTTTGCCTGACACAGCAACATGCACCGACTGTTCCCATCCTCACCAGGCACGGTACACTTTCCAACCATCTCGATCATGTCCGTCAAGGGATAGTCGACATAGCGGTGTTCGCGACCTTCGTACGTTTGCAGCGAGAGGAGCAGCACCAGGTGCGCGCTCACCGGCAGGCTCCAAACGGTGTCCTTGGATGCCACCATCACCTGAATGGCGCCAGCAGCAAACAAGCGTTCGACTATACGCCGGTCGCCCTTGCTCAGCCCTTCATGGTAAAAGGCGATACCATATGCGACACACTCTGCCAGGTCCTTGTCTTGCAGTCGTTCAAGATGGGGCTGCAAATCCTCGGGCTCCATGTTCAAGAATCGGCACTCGCGACTTCCATCGCGATCGCTATCCGCCAGCGCATACGAAAGAATGTCATGGACTGTGAGTTTGGTCTGCTTCCGCGTGGGCACAAACACCAAGACCGGATCTGCTGGAGCGTATTCCAATATAGCTAGATAGGCCGGCTTGGCCATAGCAATCATCAACGAGGGGAAGTGGGGAATGTTGAACGGCTGAATATGCACCTCCATGGGGACAGGTCGTGCGCTGGGAGCAAAGTTAAGTGTGTGCTTGGCACCCAGCCATTCTCCCACGTCCGTTGCATTGGCCAGCGGCGCACTAAGACCCAAAAAGCGAGTCGTATAGTCTGACTGTGCCGCAATGAAGCGTGAGCGTGAACACACCACCTCGTATGTGGCACCCATCTTAGCATCGGTCAACAAATGCAAGTCGTCCAGGATATACAACCCCACCTGCTGCACATTTTTGCGCTGTCGCCAACGACGGCTGAGGACATCCCACTGCTCAGGTGTTGAAATTACCACATCTGCTTGTTCGATCAGGCGCAAGTTCATGCTGGTCTCGCTCGCAAGTGCAACAATCTCCTTGCCATTAAAACGCGCCTTCCACTCAGCGACACGCGGTCCGACCATGGATGCGTACGGTACAATGCAAACAGCGCGCTGTCCACCTTGGTTCCAGAAGCGATAGAGTGCGAGCTCAGCACACATGGTCTTCCCGGCACCGACTGGCGCTGCCAACAAAACACTGTCGTCAGTCTCAAAGAGCGCATGGAATGCCTGCGTTTGTACTCGATTTAAGTACTTGAACTCGTAGCGCTCCGCGGCCTTGGGTCCAAGAACATCCACTGGCTGCAGCTGAAGGTCCAGCAAAGGCGTTGGAGGTGCAAACTTATCCGGCAAAATCAGATGCTTGAATGAAATGGGCAAGCGAACCTCGCTGTGAAGCCACCTGTCGTTTAACAACGAGATGTAGTAGTTGGGAGGCAGCGGCTCCGTCAGCGGCACAGTAAAGGATACGGTATGCTCATCGCTAGCGTAACGTTTCAGCAACACGAACTGCTCATAAAACAGGATCGACTCGCCATCGACATCTTCGACCAGCAACCAGAAGCTCAGGGCTCCACCGTGAATGCGTTCATCCCACTCAAAGTCGGGCGTGATCGAAAGATGGACTTGCAACAAAGAGCGCGTCAACGGCTGAAAATAGGCCTGCAATTCCAGATGGGGAAATTGGAAGACTAGACGGTGGAGCAGCCGACCAGCGCGCGGAATACCAATGAGCTCACCCATCTCGTTCGGCTCAAGATCGCGCAGACGAGCCCAAGGGAACTCCTTACGTTCCAAGCGTCGAATCAGATCTGGTGCCACACCTGGGAACTGCCGCAGCGGTGTCATGGAGCCCCATTGACGGCGCTCGGTCATTTTTGCAAGTTCCAGGGCATGGCGAGTAGTACGAGCATACCCGCGAATAATGCAAATTTCCACCAGCGCACGCCAGATACGCGATGCGGACTGCGTCACATACACCATATCCGCTGCAAGTGCATATCCCTCGAGTGAGAGCTGGGAAATCCATGTCTGGAGCAGCACATTGATTTTTGCACTGGGCTCATCAACACTTTCCTTGATCGGGATAGGCACACGCTCCCTCAGCTTAGTAATCTCAAGTTTTTCGTCCTGCCGCACAATCTGGTGCTTGAACTCATCACTGAAAGAAAAAATGCGCAGGAGCTCAATAGGACCTGTGTGGCTGCGCAGATGCTTGTGGAACGTGCCCATACTGGTGTGCGTGAGATAGTAGTGTGCTGCAATTCGGGCCAGCTCATTCGACGTGAATAGTCCGGTTGTGCGGTCGTAGCGTACAAGACCAGCCTTCTCCAAAAGCACAGCAGCACTGTGCACAATGTCGGCCCGCTTTTGCTCCAGGAAAGGATCATCTTCCATATAGTCGGATGTGACACTGTATAACACCGGCGAGCGCAACATGCGAACATACAGATACGTGTAGCCAAGCCACGTCACAGCCTCGTCACGGTTGCGGATTGTGCCAAGTACGATTTCCGCATTGAGGTTATCTGCGAGACGAGACACAAACTGACTTTCGATTGGAAGCTGCTGGTTAAGCAGGGACAAATAGTACTGCAGCTCAGAATGCTGCGTGATGATAATACCCTCACCAATCGTGTCAAATTGAGGTCGTCCTGCACGACCCAGCATCTGGAGCATATCTTGAGGCGAGAGCTCGCACCACCGACTCTTCTCTGGATTGTAGATCTGGGTGCCTTTGATGATCACGGTATGGGCTGGCAGATTCACACCCCACGCAAGAGTGGCTGTACTGACCAATACTTGTAGGTGCCGGCTCGCAAACAAATCTTCGACTAATTCACGGTCAGAGCGTGTCATACCGGCGTGGTGAATACCAAAGCCGTATTGCAATAAATCGCGTAGGTTACTGTCCTTGGCGTCTTCAGCAGCCTCACGTAAAATACCACGACTCGCACTAGTCTGCGGCAAGAACGCACTGAGCGTCTCACGCTCCTCAGCAGTGTCACGCAGGAACTTAGCCGTCTTTCCTGTCTCCTTGCGCGAATGCGTAAAAATCATAATCTGGTTCTTTCCCGCATGCTCCATCACCTTGTCATAGGTCACTTCATTCATTAGTTGCAGTCGTTTGATAGCCTTTGTCTCTGTCAGACCGATAAATTCCTGCCGGAGAGGGCATGGGCGGTAGCTAGATTCAAAGTACAGCAGGCCTGTATTGGGATTCACGCGCAGGAACGCAGCCACGTCTTGATAGTTGGGTAGTGTGGCACTAAGACCCACAATACGCACTGGTTCATTCAGCTGCTCCATGCGTCGGATCGTGCGCGCTACGATAGCTTCCAGCACCGGGCCACGGTCGTCATGCAGCAAATGAATCTCATCAATAATCAACAGGCGAACCAAATTCGTATACGAGGTATCTGAGCTCTTCCGGCTGATTACATCCCACTTTTCAGGCGTTGTAACAATGACCTGAGTCTCGGCAATTTGTGCTTTAGTCAATTGGCTATCACCCGTGAGCTCATTGACAGTAATCCCATAGGGTTCCAGGCGCTTGCGGAAATTGTTGGCCTGTTCAGCGACCAGCGCTTTCATTGGTGCGACGTAGACCATTTTACATTGCGAAGCATCCATGATACCTGTTTCTTCATCGCGCCATTTGCCCAGCTCTCTCATTATCGTCAGCATTGCCACATTGGTCTTGCCAGCCCCAGTGGGGGCACAAAGAAGCATCGGCTCATCGCTGCCAAAAGCAACCGGGTAGCACTTGCTCTGCACAGGATTGAGCGTCGTCGCACCCGAAAAGGCCTCCTGAGCCCAGTCAGGCATACGAGAAATAGGCACCAGCTCTTCAGGCGATACTGTACGCTTCTCTGGGGCCGGGACATGTACCTCTTCGTATCCTTTCTTGGTCCTCTTGAAACTTCCAGCCGGGAGGCGCACCTTAGGATTAGTGTTTAGGTGGCCTCCCTCACTGAACGCCATGGCCTCTAGATCAACAACAGCACGGGGGGCAGCTGTCGAACCTGGCGCGAGTGTGGCGCGGGATGTGAGACGGAACTTTTCCTGTTTGGCAGCAGCGAGCTCATCTTCTTTCATGCCTCTTTGTACGTTTTCTCCTGCCAAGCGCTTCAGGATATAGCCCACATTCTTTTCACGCATAGCAACCTCAATGTCCATGCGCTCATCCTCCGATGCGCGCGCCAAGCGAGTACACCAATATACCACCTGGCGGTTTTTCGTCAGCGTTTGGACCATATCCATGTGCTCATAGTTAAACAGATCCATAAGGTTGTTCTCACACTCACGAACATCGTCGCTGGCACCAAGAATCTCAAGTGCAGCGTCTGCTTTCTCGCTGACTTCAATTTCATCTTGGTAATGCGAGCGAAGAAGACGTTGCAGCCAAAATGCATCAACCTCATGAACAGAAACACCTTGGTCTTTGCTGGTCTCTTTTCCACCCAGAACAAGCTCATCCTCTTGGCCCTCTTCGAAAGGAGCGTCCTCTTCCGACTCGTTTTCTTCATTGTCAGACACGTCGCGCACGACGTAAGTTTCTTCCTCAGGGTTGCTTTCCTGGTCCTCATTGTCAAAAAGCACGGCCACGCCTGTCTCGTCATCCATAGTGGCAGTGTCCGCAGTGCTTGTTCCTTTATCTTCTTCATAGTCTGTGAGACGCTTGCTGAGGTTAATATACTGGCCGAACTGTTCCTCTGACACTGGACCCAAAAAGCTTTCGACCTCGCGCTTCTTGTCTAGATCACGCATATTTTCATCTTTGAGAATCTCCAATGCTGTATCTGTTGCCGAACGAATGATTTCGCTTGTCTGATCACCCAACGCACTTTGCACCATGCTGAGAATAAGTTCATACACATGCCGCGTCTCGTCCGTGCGCGGGAGGTACCGCAGGCCATCAAGCTCGGCGCTGGCCTGCAGCACATTCGCATATTGTCCTGCTTCAGCATTGCTACGCTTCTTAATAGCGCCGAGTTCGTCATTCTCGGCAGCCTTACGCTTCTTTTTCTCGACATCCGTGACTTCGGCCCGGACGACGCGCGAGCCCATGGCCTTCGGGTCAATGCGACCTACAAGAGACTCTGCCTCACCAGTAGGTTCATTTCCCCCCTGTCTGCGACCTGCGCTTAGGACCAGCGACGACAGGGCCGAGTACTGGTACCCTGACAGATCCCGCTGGTTCTTCGGCGGCATGTCGACCGAGAGTCTAGAGTGAGGACGGCGACGGAGCGATTTGCCTGTCACTCACGTGACTGAGTGGCAAAATCCGAATTTTCTGTGCCGCGGCCGAAGAGCCTGTCGGCAAGACGAACCCTTCTCTCCTTACGCGGCGTGATACGCGATGAGACAGACCGCGCGTCGTTAAGTGTCTTGTATTGTGTATCGTGACCCTTGGAACGCGAATAGCAGGTATTTTAAAGTCGTTCTGAGTTCTGCTGCCACGAAGTCATCTAGTTGCGCCGCTCAGGCGCCCCATTGATGATCTCCCTTGATGACGCTATGGACCGCCAGGTACACATGCCTGGCGGTCCCTCTATACCTGGTGGCCACCCATACCATCAGGAAACGGGAAAACATAATATTCCATTGGCTGTGCCAGTGATGGGCTCGTTTGCTCGGGTGGATCATCACACACGACCCGTACCTACGCCACCTGCTGTTCAACCAGCACCTACCGACACACCCGCTGACGAGGCTGATGACGACCAGGAAAATGATCAGGGTACAGATGAGGAGGCAGGCGTTATTCGCTGCATCTGTGAATGCGACGATGATGATGGATTCACGATTCAATGTGACAAGTGTTTTGTTTGGCAACACTGTGCTTGTTTCGGCATGTCGCATTCAAGTGTTCCAGACGAGTATTTGTGTGAGCAATGTGATCCCCGCCCTGTCGATGTTGAGTATGCGCGCGCGCATCAACAACGACGCTTACAGGAGGAAGTGCGCAAGGCTCAGAAGGTTCGCGACGCTACCGCAGCTGTTGCGATGCTCGAGTCGGCCGCGAATGCTGCATGGAATGCTGCTATTCAAGGGCCATCGTCGCCAACGACACAGCGCCGGCGTAGCCAGGGTCAACGTTCGCCTCCTCGGCGCCCTGTGCCTGATACTGACCTGGCAGAACCTCCTGATATTTCCACACTGAATAGTGCGCGGGGTAAGTCTCGAAGCGTAAAGAAAACGCGGGGCGGATTGAATGGGCGCAGGCCCCATGCCTCTGTCTCTCGCTCTAAACACGGGGATGATGGCGAATATTCAGATATATGGGAAGCCTGGCACATGGAATTCACGGATATTGAGACTAACCATGTCCGGGATCAAAAGACTATGGAATACCTTGCGGAATACGTCTTAACATGGCAACACACTCCCCGCTTGGAAACTACAGTGGATGATCACGGCTTTCACCTTGTACCACTCCGGTACGCTCAGGATGTTCATGGCGATATTAGGGCACCTCCTAAGGGCGATGCGCATTTTGCTCGTTATGGACTCGCTCCTGTCGGACAGGAATGCGTTCCTGTCCATATTTCGTGTGAGAAATTAGAAGACATTGGCGCTCGTGTCCATGTGCGTTCCATCTCAGATCAAGTGGTGAACAATTTCTTCAACAATATTCACCACCTCCAGGCAATATCGTCGAATCCTCAAAAGATTTGGTCCGCTTCCAAAACGTTTTGCCATCCCTTTATGCACGGATTATTTGCTGAGGCAGCTATTCCGGCGGGTGCATTTATTGTCCAGTATCGTGGCGAGCTGTACTCTGCCGATGCATACCGAGCTGATCCAATTAATCAGTACGCGAAGATGGGCACATCGAAGCCGCATGTGCGATTACTGCCGGCGCCTCTGAACCTCGTTGTGGATGCGCGGATGTATGGCAATCTTGCTCGTTTTGCTCGTACAAGTTGTCATCCGAATGCGGTCTTACGTCCAATCCTCCAAAGGGATGGGGATTGTTTGCCAAAACTCCATTTTGGTTTATTCGCGCTTGCACCGATTCCGAAGTCACATGAGATTACTGTGGGGTGGGACTGGGATGACCATCACATTGTCCATGTTTTGCCTGCGTTAGTTCGGCGTCCATGGGCGATTGATGATACTCCACGCTTCGACACGCCTGCTGAAGCCAAGCTGCAAGATGAGCTAGACATGGAGGCCTTTTATCAGAGGGGCGACTTCCCGTATGCCTCTACAATATTGGCAACCAAATTTCAAGCTATCGTGTCTGTTTTGCTGAGCTATACCACTTGCGGCTGCTTAGGGCCATCACTGGGTGGAAGCAGTACGAATGCATTCCTTATGCGGCGTCAAAACTGCGCCGTGACACAGATGCTTCGCGTGGGACAGGGTATGCCATTGTTATACACCTCTCACATCTTGAAAAGCTTGTCCAAACCCAAACCTATTATGCTTGCGCCGCTGGTCGGCGTTTTCCGGCATTGGTCAGCAGAAATGCCTATGGATGCCGAGACACATCTCTGCTGTCGGTTGGCTCAAAATGCAGGCTACGTTCAGCGCGTTCAGCGGACGGGCAACGAACGACCTGTGTGGCCACCACCGCCGATGTCTATGGGCATGACTGTCTCCTCGAACCTGGACGAAGATACTAATGAATCAAGTGACACAGAGAGTGTGGGCCAGGAGTCGTTTATCACGGAGCCGATGTCCGATGATGAAATGCCGTTCGCCAGTGATGTGGATGATCCTGTGGTCACGAAGGCTCTACAGCATCTGGATGTTGTCAGCGAACCGGCCGTTTTGCCGTTTAAAAAGCGGAGCGACCGTACGCGCCTCAAGGCCCAACCGATACCGGTGTCGGATGTGTCTCGTGTCAAACGTCCTGCGCGTTCCGATGCAGAATTTGCCAAAACTGATGTACCAGCCAAGCGCCAGAAGGTGCGAGCGCTTTATGACGCGCCAGGTCAAAGCTCGCCTTTATTGCCCTCGTCGGAGGACGAGGATCAACATTCAGAACCAGACAGCATGTCTTCTTCGCAGCAAGTACCGCAAAAGTCGCCCGAGTCACATCAAAATCCCCGACCAAAACCGGTCGTGCCTCGCAAGCCGTCGACACCGCCGAATGCATTGCTCATGACAGCTCCTGTTCGCCGGGTATCGCCAACCACGTTACCACCGCACTTGACCACTACTGCAACACCGATTGCACCTGCTAGAGATGAGATCAAGATTCAAACGGCAGCGGAAACCTCTGACACAGAGACGACGTTACAGTCTTTATCGTTTGAGCCAGTGCCACTTGTATCAGCACCGACGCTGCCTCCTCGTGAGCCAACGCCACCGCCCCGTGAGCCTACACCACCACCACCGCCACCACCTAAACGTCTTTCTCTAGCCGAATACAAAAAACGATTGGCTTCGCGGCGGCAGTCGGAGGGGAAGAACACTTCGACGTCGTTGGAGTGTCACTCTACGGATGCCGCTCCTGCGTCCTCTTCGTTTGGTACCCAGGAAGAGTCAATCGCTCCGCGTGCGGTGTCTCCGGCTCTTTTGCCCGCGGTCTCGCAAGTACCTGCGCCTGAGCCCAGTGTGTCGGTGCCGTCGCTTCCCAGTGCTGCGGTGGTTGAGCGCGATGCCATTCGCAGTGTGTACATTCCGCAATCTCCGCCGCGCGCGGCACCTATGTTGCCTCCGTCAGGGCCACCGTCTGTGTTAGGAACTGGCTCCATCCCTGTGGCCAATACTGTGGCGCGCTCGAAGTCACAAGTCGTGCCTGTGGATGTACCCTCACCTGACCAGGTGTCGCCTGTGTCCGTGCTGCACCCCCAGAGTGTATCGGTTGCGGCGCCTTCGCCTCTGCCCAACGCACCTGCTCCGCCACTTACGCGCCCCACACCGGGGGTGGCATCTGCACCAATGTCGTTGGCTAACCCACCGTCGCCCAAAGCTGTACCAGCGCTGAGTGCGACACTGCCATGGGACTCGGCACCGGCTATACCTGTCAATAAAGCGTTGCCGCCCTCGCCACCTTCAAGGCCGCCAGGCCCGCCGCCCAAGTTGGGAGTGGGTGCGCTATCGGCTCGGCCGCCTCCTCCAGGTCCGCCGCCGGGTCCTCCGCCGCCCATGCCCGCTCGGCTGCGGGCGGCGCAGCAGCGTGCAGATGAGCGGCAAGGTATGACTGTGCGGCCGACAGCACCAACTGGCCCTACGCCAGGGGCGGTGCGACCTAGAGGTTGGGGAAGTGCTCCTGTGCGCAATAGCACCACTCAACGTGGTGCGGGTTTTGGGCGTGGCGGGTGGCGCCCTATCTAATCATAGACCCAATAGCTCCTGTTGTACTCTATCACGACCCGATTCGACTCTTTTTCTCGCGTCCTCGCGGCTTGGCATCGCCTGCCAAGATGCGCTCGGCGATAGCTGGATCCACGAAACGGTGCGAGGGGCTCGGTCCCTTCCGGAGAATGTCCGAGGGACAGGGTGTTGGGGACGAAAGAGGACGGATAGTCCATCCCTCTGAATGAGCCTTGCGCTGAATAACAAGTTCCGCCAGCTCAGCCACCACGTGTAAAGCATGATCTGCCTCGAAGCTTTGCTCCGGCGAAGTCACGTCTAGGTAGGAGCGAACGTCCGCGGCATAATGGGCAAGTACACTTACGTTGTCCTGCGTCGCGACACAGCGCAAGTAAAAGTCCATGTACCGGGCAAACGATGCGAGCTGCTCAGGTTGGTCCGACTGAAAATCGGGGTGGTGCGACAGTAGAAACAAGAAGCGTACCCACACGTCTTCCAGACGCTGCTGACGCAGCGCCTCGGGTAGCAGCCGGACGCGCCGCACATACGATGCGACGTGACTGAGCTGTTCCGGCTCGGGATCAAAGGCGACGAGGAAAATGAGCGCATGAAAGTCAACAGGCAGCTTATCGCACGCCAAGCGACTGAGAAGGTCGCCCAGCAGACGGCTACGCACTTGGAAGCACTCGTCTTGTAGAACATACACAAAGCGGCCCATGCGTGGGAGAATTCGTGTCGCTAAGGCATCTTGCGCGGCCAAGTCGAGCAGCGCTTCGGCGGCGCCTGACCGCAGGCGCGCGCGGACGGCTGCAGGCGTTTGTTGGTCCGATTGCGCCTCTCCAGCACCCAGGACAACCCACAACAGCTTCAAGATAGGCGCTGCTGCACCAGCGACGTCGTCTTGCGCTGCGCACACATACACGAGCATGCGTAGCGCCGCCACGCGCGCCATGAGGTCCGGTGGCGCACTCGGATCGTGCTCATCCAGCCACTCGATGTCGTCAAATTGGCCAACTGCACTCGGCCAGGGCGCCAGAAGGACATGGTGCAGCACATCCTCTACCATTCCATCCATCAGCGGAGCCATCTCGATGGGCGCATATTCCCATACATGTGCTAGGCCGGCCACGGCCGTCGCGCGCTCCGAAGCCGAACCGGAAGTGACGCGCCCGCGCATCTCCTTAGCCATGTCCGGTACGGCGTCCGGTGCGAGACAAGCAAGGGCCTGCGCCGCTTCTGCATGCGATGCCGCCTGCGAGTGAAGTACCTCTAGGAGCACAGGTGTTGCTTGCACAGCGGCTTTGTCGTGGCCAAGAAGTGCCGCGAAGAGTTTTAGTGCGAGAGCATCACCTTCCACGACCCGCTCAGTCAACGCAGAGGCATGCGGTACACAGAGGTACGGCGCTTGCCTTGCCACATACGCCACCAGTTCAGTAGCATGCGCGTCTAGCAGGGGAAGTACACACGACTGGTTGAGAAGGGGAAATGAGCCGTCCCACAGGCACGCATAGAGCGTGTCTGCGGCGTCCACCAACACCTCCTTCATGCGTGCCCGCGCTTCGTGTCGGCGCGCAACACTCTCCGCGAGCGGCGTGGCGGGGTCGAAACAAACCTGCATTGCGTCCAGCACTGTCTCGTCGGGTGATGCTGCGAACGACGCCAAAACACCGGGAGCCTCTGCATCGCCCAATATCGCTGCCACGGCTCGCACACACGGATCGAGGCGTTCTAGGCCTTCACCGCGGCAACACTCGAGCCATACATCCATGGCCGACGGGCGTGCCAGCCGCAGATTGGTCATATGCAGAAAGATTGTGCGCTCCTGCTCCTGCAGACCGTTCCAAACACGCAAGAGTCGCTGTGTGTACGATGGCATATCCGCAAACGGCATAATGTACGTCTCCCAAGTATAGGTCACGCTGCGAGCGACCTCACATGCACCTGCAAGGACGCAGGTCAGCACCGCGCCGGGGATCCAGCCAAACTTGGTGTTGGCCGCTGCATCGTCTGCATCTGTACAGCCCAAGTCGAATGCACGACCGAGCGCCACGAGGGCGCTCTGGCGCACAGTTGCGCGCCGGTCCTTGCCGCGCTGCGCCAATTCGTGCAGAACGCGGGTGGGCACCTTGTGTTTAAGAGACTCATAGTCCAACGATCCAATGGCGTCCGCGAGTGCCGTGCGAACGTGTTCGTCGGGGTCCACGGCGCGTGCGGCCAGGGAGGGCGACAAGGCTGGCGCGACAGACTCGTGTGCGCACAGCACCCGCACGGCGCTCTGGATCCAGTCGGTGCGGATGGCCACTCGCTTATCGACAGTGCGGCCGAGCCATGCCTTCCAGGCGCTAGGATACAGGTGGATGAACGAGTCGCTTTCAACGCCGCTTGCTAGGGCAAAGAGAGTACCGAGCACACGCGTTGCTAGGTGGCGCACATGGTCATCATCTACGCCCAGCTCCGCCTCGAGTTGCGGCACCACACTGGTGAGCAGTGACGGCACGGCTTCTGCTACACGCACAATTTGAGCATGCAGCTGCTCGAGTGCCTCCATCGCGTCGGTGTCATCGGCGTCGTCATACTGCGACTCATGCAGAGCCGTGGCAAAGTAGCGTGCGACATGCTTCTGCAGCCGATCCTGCACGGGTCGACATACGTTCGTGGCCATTGTGGCTGCGGTAGATGCGGGATCGTCGGTGGCCAAGGCGCTAATCAGGACATGGACGACGGATTGTGGTATAGTAGCGCTTTCTTCCAGCAGCTGCACAAACATGTCTGTCATGGCTAGTTCAACATTCTTCGCAAGGTCCGATCTGTGTGAGCGGCAGCGCACGTACTCGGTCAGCGCCCACAGTTTCTCAAAGTACTCAGTCATAATGTCGTTGCCAGTCGGCAGATCACATACAAGCACGACGCTCTTCACCGTACTCAGGCTGTCCAGAACGTAGACAGCATCCTTGTAGAGAGGGTGCTCGGGGTGCGCGAGTCCCGCGGACGGGGCCACCAACTGCGCGAGCAGGAAACGGAAGAGCGACTGGGTAAGTGAGCAAAACACACTTTGATTTCACTGGGAGAAAACGGAGCATTGGGTGCATACAGTCTCAGCATATCTGCGAGGATACATGCGACCATGGACTGGACGCCTCGGTCCTTGTGTCGCAAGAAGGCGGGCCTGATCAGCTCGCGACAGTACGCGTCCAGTTCTGTCGTATCGATCGTACCCTGGTCCAAGCCGGCAAGTTCCTTGTGTAGCGTGGTCAGGCGCGCGCGCGTTTCATCTGGTAGCATGCCTGCCACATACAGCGGCCCCTCAAACCGCAGGCGCTGTGGCATGGCTCATGCACGCCAAGGGAGTCGAGGCTCAACGCGCGACGCGTCGTTGTGTCACGTGGGTCTATGGGGCCGGCGTCTCGTCCGGCGCGTCGAGTTCCAGCTCCGCAGCACTATCGTCAGGGTCGCCCGGGCCATGCGAGACGCCCATGTTGAGTGCGAGTACTTTAGCCAGCACATTACGCGACAGCAGCTGTGCATAGTGTGCCTGCTCGAGCCGCGGCGCCGCAGCCTGCTCCGACTGCACAGCGCGCGAGAGCGTGCTGTGGAGGGCTGTGAGCTCGGCGGCCGCGCTCGGCGCGGCAAAGTGCACGAGCGTGGGACTGAGGGATTGTGGTGGCGTAGGGGTTGGAAGCGGCACATACTCTGCGATTGACACGGGATCCCAGGCCCAGAGGTGTGCGTGCAAAGTGCCTTGCTGCGACATGGTTTGTGCGAGTGAGCTGGTTTGCTCCTCGGTGCAACCCAAATAGTTGGCTGCATGCGTTAGAGGCAGCGTGGAAAATAGGCGCGATAGTGTACAGAGTCTGTGCTGAGGCAGGTGCGCATTGCATGCTTCGCATAGGGAGCGTAGCAGGGGTGCTTCATTCTCCAGATCAGCCGGAGGCGACGGCGTCGAGGCAGCGAGCATGCCGCGCCACGACGTGGCGTGCTCGTACGCACGCGCATAGTCCATCCACGCTTCGAATTCGCGCGCCCAGTAGGTGCGCATGCTAGCACTCGTGAGCGGCATCATCTCCCTCAGCGGTGGTACTTGGGCGTGCAGCAGCAGCTTGACACAGAGGGCCTGCGGAAACACGCGCGTCTGAGCAGGATGCACTGCACCGCAGGGAATCGCGAGCGCCTGGATCAGGACCCTATACGTACTGTATCCCACAGCTCCTCGGCGGTCGCATACGAGCCAGCCGACGCATACATCGCGCCAGCTAGACTCACATACTCGGCCACATCGCCTGGATGCGTCAAGCACCCGGTGTCATCCGTGGCATTCAGCTCGGTACTATCGCAGATCTGCTGCGCTTTCACACTCTGACCTGTGCGCAAGTACGTCTGGTATGAGTGTAATATGCATACCTCCAAGAGCGGTGCGTGAACGCAGGTGACGCCGCGGTAGCCCTGTGCGAGGCACTGCCAGAGAGCCTCCAAGTATCGCGTGGTATCAAGCGTCTAGGTTAGATGCAAGTCAATGTACCTCATATACGAGTGCTTTGTAGCTCATCGTCCGCGCCATCTGCCCAACTGGGTGTGAGTGCGACCACGTACCTAGCCGCGGCATGCACACTAGATGCGCACGCAGGTCAGGCGCGGCCAGTACCTCCTGAATCGGCAAAGCTAGGGGAGCGACGTCGCCAAGGTCACTTGCACGACGCAACTCGGCAGATCTTTGTGAGTTGCTGGTACGCACATGCACGCCAAGGCGCTCAGAGGCGAGGCATGAGACGCGAAGAGTTCGGCCGTGCGGCCTGTGCCCTTGGGGCCGAGAATCAGGTCGTCCGCTTCCGCCGTGGGGGGCTCCGGTACATAGGTGCGAAGTACCTCGCTCACACGTACGGGATCGGAGCCGCCCTCTTGCACAGCGGCCAGAAACGCCTCAGTACCTGCGTGCATCGCGGCAGACGTGGGAGGCGGCCGTGCGCTAGACTGACTAAGCACGTGGTCTCTCAACGCGTGACGCGTAGGAGCACGGCGGCATGCACGCAAGTGAGGTGGCGAGCACCTGGCACGGGCCGCGCCTGCCCCTCATGCCGCGTCCGTGTTCAGGGACACGAGAGCGGAGGGCAAAATCTGACATACATGCGCCGTCGCGGCAGCGGCGCACGCTTCTGGAGTGCATGCCGCGGCGCACCGTGTTCCGCACGCTGTCGTACCTGTCCATGCACGATGTGATCCAGTTGCTTTGCGCAGACAAGCGCCTGCGTCCTTTCGCATATGCACCGAGCTTTGCTCCGTGGCGGAAACGCTACCTAAAGCTGCGCTACGCAGAATCGTTGTACGAGCAGGCCCTGCGTCACATACCGACGGATGACGACGCGTGCGTCGCGTCCGATGAAGCCCTTGTGAGCGCGTACGACGAGGCTCTCACGGCCATGCAGCTGCACAGTGCACCTATCCACCTGAGTGAGGCGGTCTGTGCCATACAGCTGTGTGCGTCTGAGACTTTGCCGTCGCCCCAGCAGGTCCAGCGCTTTCTCGTGCCGTGGATCCTGGGGCGGGTTAGCGCGGATGAGGCATTAGCCCTCTTCGACCATGCACAGGCTGTCGAGCTGCTCTACTTCCTGCGCGTCTTTCTCGCGCTAGTGCGCCTCTCACGCCTGAGTCAGCCGTCGTCGTCGACCAGCACGCAGTACCACCAAATGTTCCATGTGCTGGACGCCGACTGTGCCGAGGCATTGGATGCGTTCTTCGCGCCACCGGTCGAGACGCCATGCGCAAAGCAGCTCACAGCAGAGCAGGCACGCTTTGTCGACTTTCAGGTGCGCCGCTCTGACCTTCTGTGTGTTCAAGCCTATGCTGGGGTACGTGCATTTCTCTAACGCAGACCGGAAAGACACGCTCACTGCTGGCGTACGCAGAGCGGCGACCGCACCAGCGGTTCCTCTACATCACGTTCAATGCGGCCGCAGCGCGGGACGCGCGGCAGCGGTTTCCCCCCAATGTCGACTGTCGCACGATGCACTCGGTGGCGCTGCAGCATGTGACGCTTGCGGACGGGCAAGCGGTCGGTCCGCTTCGGCCCCGCGACGTGGCGCGGTGGCTGCCACAGCTGCCGGTCGGCAAGTCGACGAAGGCCCCGGCGCATGGACGCAACAGCACGCTTGCGCCCACGACCGTGGCGCTCTACGTGCTGCGCACGCTGGACCGTTTCATGCAATCCATGGACCCACATGTGCGGGCCGAGGTGCACACGCCATGGAGCATGACGCAATCGACGGATCTGTCACCGAATGCTGTCGCGGAGGCGGCGCAGGCGTTGTGGGACATGATCGGCTCGTCGCAGGCGCCTAACGGGCGGCGTGTGCCATGCCCCCACGACGCCTACGTCAAGTACCTGCAGCTGCACCCCGAGGTGTGCGTGCGCTTCTTTCGCGAGTACAACGCGCTGCTCCTAGACGAGGCACAAGACCTTTCGGCATGCCAAACGTCGATTCTCCTGGGCGCACGGGGACACTGTGGCGTGATCGTCGTCGGCGATGTGCACCAGAAGATCTATGGATTTCGCGGCGGCAGTGCGCTTGCTTTTCATGCGCGCTTATACCCCCCCACAGCCACGTTCCATCTCACACAGAGCTTCCGCTTTGGCCCGGAGGTCGCAGCGATTGCGACCAAGGTATTGCGGCTCAAGGCGCCGCCGCCCTGGCACCATGAGCGCGAGCACGGTCCTTGGCCGCGGCCGCGGCTCACGGGCCATGGTGCTGATGCTGTGCATGTACATGGGGCACCCATGGGACGGCCACACACGCGCATCTACCGTACGAATGCCCTGCTGGCGCGCGAGATGCTGTGGCTGGCCTCGACGCTGCCGCCCGGCACGTCGCTGTACCTCAAGACCAGTCAGACTTTGACCCATCGCGCGATGGTCGACCTGCTGCGCGACGGGCACAAGCTGTACCATGGGCAGGCGGACGCGATTCCGCATGGCTCACCGCTGCGCGACTTTGCTGCGTGGAAAGAGCTCGAGGAGCACGTCGAAGCGGAGGAGGGCGGCGACGGAAAGCTGGGCGTGGTCCTCTCGCTCGCCGAAGCCATTGCTGCGCCTGACTTTCTGGAGCGGCTGCGTGGCTTGGAGCAGCAGTTCGTGGCGGATGAGCGAGACGCCTCCGTGATCCTCACGACGGTGCACCAGGCCAAGGGGCTTGAGTGGGACTGCGTGCTGGTCGCAGACGACTTTTCTCCGGCGCTGCAGGCGCGTGCGCTATCACTGCGGCCGCAGGTAGCGCAATTCAGTGCGCAGGACGAGTTGAACCATATGTACGTGGCCCTCACGCGCGCACGTCGCGAGCTCATTATCCCGCCATGCGTGTTGCAGTGGCTCGTGGCGTCCGAGGGCCTCTTCCGCTACCGCTTCACGGGCAAGAGCCGCAGCAGCGCAGCGTGTGGGCAGTGCCACGCGCGCAAAGTGTGCCTCGTGCAACTGTGCCGGCGGTATGCGGGCACGAGTCGCTTCGATGATCGCGTCGACACGCTCGGCTGCTTGCGCTGCGTGCGGCAGCAGCTGGCCGACGATGAAGACCTTGAAGACTTTGTGCGATGGATTGACATGTGTGGGGTCAGCACGGCCACAGGCCAACTGAGCACGTCAGCCGTGGCGCGCACGCTGCGGCGCTACCAGGCTGCAGCGAGGCCATCCCCCAAGCGTATGCGCTCCGAGCGAGCGTCGACGGCTGGCGCAGCGCATCCCGACGAGCGCGCACGCTTGGGGGACCTGGCGCGTGCCGAGCGCGCGGAGCGCTACGAGCATTTCCTGGAGGAGCAGCCATCGCGCGTCGAGACGTGGCTAGCGCTCAGCGTCTTGTGGAGCTCCGTGCTATCATAGGTCTATCCATGCATGCCGTGCATGCCCGTAACGTCGCGGATGCGCGCAATGTCGCTAGCGCTCAGGTAGTGCTTTTGGCTGAGGAAAAAGTCCTCGAACAGCATGGCCGCCTCCGACTGGCCCGGCACGCGGATGCGCGAGGACGAGGTGTCAGCATCTGTCGCCATTTCCTCCGCCTCTGCATCGGACGCCATGAGCTGCGCCTCGAGCGTGTGTCGGATTTGGAGCCAGAACTCAGGGTCGGAGATGCGTGTGCGGTACAGCCGTGAGGTGCTGAGCGAGTCGGAGGTCCGCATATCGTAATCTGACTGTGACGATGCGCCTGACGATCCATTGAAGACATTCTGCGCCTCGGTCACAGGCGTCAGCGTGACTTCCGGGACCGCCGACCGCTCAGGCGTCAGAGGCAGCCGCAGCGGCGGCACTGGCGGCGCGCTGCTCCCGGCCGCCTGCTCCGCCACCGGTGCTCCAGCAGACGGTGCCTGGGTCTCGCTGCGTGCATACTTGGACTTGAGCTCTTCGAACTGCTTGCGCGTGTAGGTTTTCTGCGAGAATGCGTGCATGGATGCGATTTCAGGCTTGAGTCGATCATTCACGAGGCGGTGGCGCTGCAGCGTCGACTTGCCTTCAAACTGGTCCGAGACAATGACTACATCGTACGCCTGTCCACATCCGCCCGAGACATCCGAGACAAATAGCGTCTCAATGTCGCCCAGCTTCGAGTGGATGGCCGCCTCCAGTTCCGACGGAGACACCATGGTCGACGTGGGCGAAGTGGAGGCCCTGTGGGTGCCCGCCCGATCGGGCCAGTGCGTGGCGTCCCCACCACGATGCGCATTGCGTGTGTGCAGTATGCCCCCGAGTTGGGGCGCGTTGCGCAGAACGCTGAGCGTGTGCGTGCACTAACAGCATCGTACGTGCTCCTACTAATGTCAGGCTGAAGCCTGATCAGGTCGACTTGCTCGTGCTGCCCGAGATGGCCCTTACAGGTGGGTACCGTGCGCACTGACGCAGGCTACATGTTCGACTCGCTGGAAGAAATTTCGCCGCTACTCGAGAACCCGTACACGGGCGAGGGCGCGACTTCCGTTCTTGCGGCGGACCTGGCACGCCATCTGCAGTGCCACGTTGTCGCTGGCTTCCCAGAGCGGGCCTCGCCCCGTGCGCTCGAGGAGCTTGGCTCGCGGGGCCAGCACGACGCGCGCATCGCGCGCGAGAAGGTGACGGGTCTCGCACACCTCCCTCGCATTGAGCGGCAGGCGTTCAATGCGGCGATGCTTGTCGGCCCTGACGGCTCGCTCGTCAAAGTCTTCCGGAAGCACTTTCTCTACGAGGCGGATACCACGTGGGCCGACGAGGGCAGCGGCTTCGAGTACCTCGACGTGCCGGGCCTTGGGCGTATATGCGTGGCCATTTGCATGGATTTGAACCGTACGTACATGTGCCTTACGCCAGCCTATACCCTCGAGTCGGAGTTTAGCCGGTATGAGCTCGCGACCTATTGCGAGCAGCACCGCATCGACTGCCTGGTGGTGCCGATGAACTGGCTCCTGCCCGAGGACGATATCGAGGCGTACCAAGCACAGACGAGCTCCAGCGACCCAAGCCTCGCGACGATCAACTACTGGGTCGCCCGCTGCATGCCGCTATGGATGCCGGGCCTCTGCCAGCCCGGCCACGAGGGCCACACGACCTACCTCGTCGCGTGCAACCGCACAGGTGTGGAGCGAGGTACGTATCCATGCCTCACGCAGACATTGTGTTCGCTGGCTCGTCCAGTGTCATTGCGTTCACGTACGCAGATCGCGCCGACCTGCTGGGCACGACAGGGGCGCGCACCGAGGGCACGCTAGTCGTGCACACGGCCTAATCGGCGCTACTGGCCTGCGACGAGGCCCATGAGATTTCGTCGTCGCCCACCACAAATGAGTCCTGTGAGTACTCGCCGATAGAGTGTGGCTCAGCCTCAGAAGAGGGGCGCATGGCGTCGCGGCGCTGCAAAAGCTCCCATAGGCGATCGCGGCGCCGGAACGGTGTCGGCGCCTCTTGCGATAGCATCGACTGCAAATACACGGCTTGCTGGCAGTAGCCCGCCTGTTGCGTCGGCACAAAGTCGCCCACGGCCGCGCGATCGTCGTCGTTCTCTTCGCTGGTCGATGGGCCGTCGTCGTCCTCGTCTGACTCGCCATGCATGTCCGAGTCAGTCTCACGCTCAGCCTCGTCACAGAATAGCTGGTGGTGCGAAGCCGACGGCCGCCGCCGCTTGCTTCGCCGAGCCCGCACGGGCGACTTGGGAGGCGCAACAGCAGGCGTCTGCACATGCAGCGATGGCGACGACGACCGCTCCGGCGAGAAGAACAGCGGCGCATTCGCCGAGCTCGTAGACGTGCTCGGCTTGTCATCCGCCACATCAAGTCCTTCTTCAAGCGCAGCGATCAGGGGATGCGGCGCAAAGCGCGGGGGCGACGCGGCCGGCGCAGCCGGCGCAGCCGATGGACTGCGCAGCGCGACATGCCGCACACCCAACGTACGCCCTCGTGTACCAGGCGCGCTCTCTGTACGTGCGCGCGCGGCCACGTGGGGCGACGCCGCAGGCGCCGCTGCAGGCGTGGGCGAGAAGACCGAGCTGGACCGCGCCGAGAGCGGCGCACATAGTGCCTGGTCGTCCGAGTCGTCCGATAAGTTGGCCGTGCCGTTCAGCGAGCTCGAGCGCAGGAGGGAGCTCGAGGACGAGCGCGGGCGCTCCTGAGGCACAGGTGGAGACACAGGCTCCGCTTCGCCTTCGCGGTGCTCGTCACGATGGCGCAGCTCGGTTGCCCAGCAAAATGTGAGTTTGGCATCGGGTGGCGGCGGGGCGCGGCGCTTGGTCCTAGGGGGCGGCTTTTCGCGCCGCTCGCGCTTGGCCGACGGCCGCATCTTGGCAGGCGCAGGCGCAGGCTGCTCGACCTCACGCATAATCGGCTCTGGCTGGATATGCGGTGGCACCAAGCGTGGTACGTCGGTGTACAGCTCAATCGTCCTGGCGTCGCGCACCAGCCGCTGTACACTCTTGTAAGATTCCTTGGAGTGATGCCAGTTGCTTTCCTCGCGCCCCTCAGACATGAGGACAACGACGCGGCCATCGCGCAAGCGCCCTGTGCGGCCGATCCGCTGAAGCCCGCGTACCGAGTCGCGTACTGCATCATAGCACACAATGAGATCGACCTCGCCAATATCGAGCCCTTCTTCGCCAATGGACGTCGCGACCAGCACCTGGTACGTGCCTTGCTGGAAGTCGCGAATGACCTGCTCCTGGACGCGCTGCGTGAAGCCTCGATTCCCTTTCGAGTCACTTGCTTGGCCGACAAATGGTGTAGCGCGAATTCCGGCCGCGCAAAGCAGCGCCACAATTTCGTTAACGACTTCTCGAAACGTGCAGAATACCATGGCACGCGTGGCGTCGCGCTCAGCAAAGTGGCGCGCGAGCACGTCACGCAGCATCTGCATCTTGGGGTGCACAATGAGCTGCGCATCACTCTGTACCGTCTCAATATCTTCCAGCAGATCACGGAACGTGGCATTCTGGGTAGAAAATACTTGCTCGCGTTTTGTTGTGCCCTTGCCGGGTGCCGACATGGCCTGCACGCGTTCACAGAACACGCGGACAGACTGCTCAGTGAGGTATTGCATGATCTGCGACATCGTCGCGAGCTGCTGCAGAAAGCCGCGCAAAAACGGCCGGGCTTGGAGGATCGCCCGCCCATTTGGATCGCCTCCCGCGGAGCGCACAGCAAATGCACGCAGCTGTGCCGGATCACACGCTCGCAGCACACCGTGCTTGTGCAGTGGGTCGTAGTACACGTGCATGAGCGCCGCCCAGCGGCGCCGCAAAGAGTCCAGGGCGCCGGGCAGGGGGACCTGTACAAGGTCTTCGCGCTTCTTGTGTAGGTATGGCTGGATGTCTAGCGCCTCCTCTGTGCGGATTTCAATGCGGTTGATGTGCAAATTGTTCACCACTTCTTGTACGCGCTCAGCATGGTTGCCTGGCGTCGCAGTCAAAGCCAGTACGCGGAAATGAGGGTTAAAATACATGAGGTGGCGGATTACCTTGCAGTACGCGTAGTTGCCGGTGGCACGATGCGCCTCGTCGACCACGACACAGACGACCTCGCTGGGATCGCATGTCGTCGAAAGCAAGTCGTTCTCAAAAGTCTGCGGCGTCATGTAAAAAATACGCTTGCTCTTCCATTCGTCGTCGCGTAACGAGCGTTTTGTCGAGCCGGTGAGCTCAATCGCAAGGTCCCATGGCAGGCCGCAAATGCTGTGGCAGGCCTGCTGCTGCTGATTCACGAGTGGGCGCGTGGGGGCAACAAAGATAATTTTACCTCGCGGGAACCAACGCACATAGTTGAGGATGACGACTGCAGCAATAAATGTCTTGCCCAGGCCAGTCGGCAAAGCGACGAGCACATTGTTGAAGAGGGCCTTCTTCACAATGTTCAGCTGGTACGAGCGCAGCGGCTTGTTGATGGGGTATATCCATGTCTGCGCCTGCTCTTCATCGACGGCCACAGCCATAGGCCGCGGTGAGCTGTGAGGGATAGGCTCAGCAAAGAGCAGCTCCTCGGAGCCGTCGTCGTCTGGCGCGCGCTTTTCGACGCGGTTCTGCTGCTGCAAAAATATTCGGTTGTCCCAAACCTTGCCGCTGCGGAGCCCAAGCATTGCTCCTTGAGCAGCGGCAAGCGACACGAGACCCTGCGCTGTGTGTACCTGAGAAGCCGTCTCCTCCGACGATGGGCGGTGCGCGGCGCGCGGTGCCGCTTGAACGGGCCGCCCAAACAGACCCTGTTGTGTAAGAGGGGCCGGCTTGGCCGCCACAGGTCGCGCAACCTGTACGTTCGTCGTATCTTGCAGGGGCTCTCGCCCGCCCTGACTTCTCTGGATCTCGTCGTCGAGCTGGTCAAAGCCCTGTAGCAAGAGCTCTTCGAGACCGGGATCCAGCGCGTCCTCCCTGGGCGGTGCGGTCTTGGGGCCGGCGGGGGGCGGCGCATGCAGGCACCGGGCCTCGATGGCATCGACCTGCGCCAGCCACTCGGAGCCGACAAGGTCGTCATCAAACTCATCGAACTCGGCCATGGCGGCCCGTGCCACGCTCCCTCGTCGTCGCGGGGGAGAACGCCACGCGCGGAAGACGCGTCTAGGTCGGCCGAGCTACGGATGGTACAGGTGGAGGAGATTCGCCTCGAACTCGGTCAGGATGAGCTTGAGGTCGCGGCGGCGAAGGCCTTCGCGCACCACAATTTCCTCCACGGTATGCTTTCCATTGAGGTAAGGAAAGAGGCGAATAAGCCAACGCGTGTACCAAGGGTGCTTCTCCGAGAGCATGGCGGCAATCCACTCGCTCTCCGTCCGGTTCGCACGGGCCGGCTCCGGGATCAGGACCGGGCACAGGGCGCGATTCGGCAGGACGTCCTCTAAATTCTCTTCGTCGGAGTCCATATCCAAGTCATCGTCTTTTTCTAGGCGCAAAGGGGGAGGCCGGTGGTCTGCGCCAGGCTCCCGGGGAAGTCGGGCATACATCCACTCGTCGTTGCTCGAAAAGCTGCTTGCTGTCGACGCCGTCCGCTGGTGGCGATGCCGGTTCTGGGGATCAGGCACAGGCCGCTCTGGCTCATGAATCCCCTGTTGGATTTGACCGCGCAGCGTATCAATAAGGGTCTCCGAGTCGGACTCGGACCCGCTGTTGTTGTGCGCCCTCTGCTTTTCGCGGCGCAGTCGCTGCAACTCGATGGCCTTGACTTGGTCGCGCACCGTGATGACCAGACGAAGGTGCACGTGTGTCTGGATGACCACGTTATGGCGAATCAGCCATAAGAGAAGGTCAAGCGGGCGGTGGTCCGTGGGCAGACGGCCGCAGTGTGATGCAAAAGGTCGTAGCTGCGATGAAAGCGCATCCATGAACCAGGGCAGCGGCGGCATCGTTGGAAAAGCATCGGCCCACTGGTCACTCAGCTCAGAAAGCATTGCCATATCAAACGTTGGGTCCACTGTGTAGATGCTCTGGATGCGTGGCACATCGACGACGCGCGCTTCGCCGTAGTAGACAAGGTAGCGCACCAGGGGGTATAAGTCTTTGTACAGGTCCCAGCCGAGGATCTCGGCAATTTGGCCAAAAGTCCGACTGCCAGATAAGGTCGTCTTGAAATGCGGGACAAGCATGCGCACAGTGTCGTACGCGGTCTTGCCTTGCGTGTGTGTGAACGCATCTTCAGGCAGGATCAACGTCTGCCATGGGCGCAGCAACGGACCTGTAGATGTGGTCCATGTATGAAGAAGGCTGTCCGACGTCGTCTGCGCTAAGTTCATATTCCGCTGCATCGGCGACAGGTCCCGGGGCTCTGGCTTGTCGCCGCGAAGGACGACCGGATCGTGCATATCGATCGTGGGCTGGACGTCTTTCGCTTTTTCGGCCTTTCGGGGTGTCTTGAGGAGGGGCGGAAGCTTGACGTACAGAGTCAGTGGGCCATACGAAAGGAAACCACTCCGGCGCGCTCGTGCAAGCAAGCGGTAGACGTCTTTCATAATACACGAGACCGATGCAGTCTCTAGGCTTTTCTGCACATATTCGGAATAGGTAACATTGTTTTGCATACACTCCTCGCGCAGCAGAGAGAGTGCGTGGGACTGCTCGGAGACGAGGCCTGACCGTGCCTCTTCGGCAGCAAACACGGCTGTGATCTTAAACAGGATGGTGTAATATAGGGAGAGCCAGGTGCCATAGTCCACCGATGGGATTTCAGGGAACATATTTGTCCGATCAAACACCATTACAAAGTTAAAGATCGTCGACGGGGGCTTGTTTCGGGACTCAGTCTCGTGCTGCTGACACACGGGATGTCCCAGGAAGATGAGGTCGTCGACAGACAGCTCGAATCTCTGGAAACATTGGCTCTCTCGAGGAATCAGGATCGACGCCAGCAGCTCCAAGTCAAGGCCCAGATACGTATGAAAGTCCTTGAAGGACTTGTCGTCGGGATTGTGGCCATCGCCCAAGAACGTCGACTGGGAGATACGCGGCGGCGGGCGCGAGGCACTGCGACTGCGCCCACTAGATACACGTCCATCAGGAGAGGATCCTGATCGTGCACGCGACGTCGATCGCCCGAACCGTCCCGAATCGCGGAACCGCCTCATGGTCGATGCGTCCCGTGTGATGCGCTCCTCGTCATCGAGGCGCAGACGCGCTACCTCCTCCATGAAACTTGCCTCAGATGAAGCGGAAGAGGCGTCTGACTCGTCTGCACTATCTTCCGACTCGTCCTTATACGCGAGATCGTGCGGCGCATGGATCGAGCTGAGCCGAGGGTGCTCGTCAGGATTTGCATAGTAGCGCATGTGTGTGCGCCGTTTTTTGCGCATCACCGTAGGAGGCCATTGGAAGGCGATATTCGTCCCCCGAGAGGACGACGTAGCCAGCAGGATCGCCAGCAGCGGCGAGCTCATGGGTCACTCGCGCGGGCGATGGGAAGCGCGCTACGCCCTGTCGGGCCTTTACCTCCACATGAGACACTACGAGCAGGCCGGCGCTATGTGGGCGTCGCTCGCACTGTGCTTGTGCGTGCGCTGGGTTTAACAGAATGCGAGTGAATAGGAAAAGATACGCGTTCGATACTGACATGCCGCACCAGTGACACGGTAGACCGCTGACTCGAGGTCCGCGGCCGTGGCACAGGCGTGGCGGGGGCGGGTCGCGACGCTTGCGGTGCCTTTGGCGCGGCATCCGTGCTTGTATTGATGGTCTTCTCCATCTCATACTTGAGCTCCATGCGGATGGCACACAGATGTGCCAACTCGGCATGGAGAGAAATATAGTACACCTGGGAGGCCATGGAGATGGCTTCGAGAATGCGCTTCAAGCCGGCCTCCTCGAGCCCCTGCATGAACAACGAAGCCGCGCGAGGGCACGACGTTTGTAGGGACCTCAGTACGGTGGTGAGCAGGCGCAGATGCGACGTCAAGTACATGGTGGCGTCCCATTCCACACTGCCTGTGATCCCATTGGGAACTTGGGGCGCGGTGACAGACTTGATATCCAACTTGTGCCAATCGAGCACCCTGTTTTCTTTGTGGCAAAATATCCAGAAAAACTCTTTGCATACTTGCTGAAGAAGAGAGATATACGTGCGAAGTGGCTGGTGCTCGTTGGGCCGCTGCAGAAACTCGACTTTGGTTTCAAAGGCGGCAGGCTTGGGGGTATGAAGAAGCATGGCCACGAGCACGGCTCCTGTATGGACGTCATTGGCCATGGCGGCAGAGACACATGACACGTCATCCACCGGGACGCGATGTAGTTGGCGCTTATCGAGCACCTGCGGTGAGAGAGAAAGGGGAACGATCTGGATGAGAAGCTGGATAATAAGGCGGCGAGTGTCGAGCTCGCCCGGTGTCCGGTCAGAAAAGAGGAGAGCGACAAGCTGCTCCATCGGAGCGGGCGCAGCCGCCTCGATACAGGCCAGTCCTTTTGGAGATGACGAGAGAGTATGGAGACAGCGAAGCAGCTCATGCAGGAGGGTATCATCGTGCTGTTCTTCGCGCCATTCCATCTGAAAAAGGTCGTCGAAGCGCGCTAGCAGCGCCCGGTACCCGCCCGCATCGATAAAGGTCTGGATCCACATGTGAGACTCAGTAGCAAGTGCTACACGCAGCTGCCGCACCATGTCCACAGGCACTTGTCGTGCAGGAAGCTGCAGTTGAGCGAGGAACTGGGTCGGCAAGAGGCGCTTGGGCGCCTTTTGCGAGGTATCACGGAAGGCGAGGATCGAGGACATGCGGTGTGGCCGCTTGGGCTCCGCAGTGCTCTTTTTGTGCATGCCGACGATGCGCTCCTTCATGCGCGGATCGAGCGAAAGGGCCTCGATGTGATCGAGTAGGCTGTGGTCCAGCGACTCTGCGGATGTTTGTGCAGGCGCAAAAGGAATGGGCGCTGCGTCTTTCTCGCTACGATAGGTCCGCAGAAGTCGCTTAGGAGCCAGGGTCGGTCCCGTGAAGAGGCCCGAGCGCTTAGACCCGGCGTGTGGCGTCGCCGGCACGACATTTTCTTTCTCCATCGCTCCAAGAGGCAGACCCGGCGGTTTCACGCGTGGAGCAATAACACACCGTGTGGAGGGTCAACACACGAAAATAGCAAGATAGATGTTGCTCTGGCAGTGGAGGCGAATCAACACCACGCGAGACGGTCCTTCTCCCCTCATGCCACCCGCCTGGGACGGAGGAGCGTCCTCCAGCGCGAGTCTGCGTGAGAATGTGGCCGTGTGTGTTCGGACGCGCCCACTCTCTGGCGATGAGGAGTGTACGATTTGGCGGCTCGACAAGGGCCAGTGCAGTGTGACGCCCACCGAGCAGCACCCCGCGCTAGCCCGCCGCGGAGGCAAGAGCATGCAAACCAACGACGACGACGACAGCAGTGGACTCTCAACCTACGACTTTCGTTTTGATAATCTTGTGTTGGGTGATGAGAACACGAGCGCCCTGTACAGTGAGAACGTGTACCCAGTCGTGCGGGCCGCCATGGACGGATACAACGGTACGGTCTTTGCGTACGGCCAGACCGGGAGCGGCAAGACCTACACGATGAGCGGCACGCCTGACGAGCCGGGTGTAATTCCGTGCGCTGTGAATGATGTGTTTTTAATGATTCGTGATGCGCCCAAGCGCGAGTTTCTGCTGCGTGTGTCGTACCTGGAGATCTACAACGAGACACTCCGGGACCTGTTGGCAGACCCTAAAAAACGCGAGAAAGCCCCGCGCATCGTCGAAGAAAAGGGACGCATTGTCTTGAGCGGCATGCGCGAGGAAATCGTCACGGCGCCTAGTGAGGTAATGGCCCTGCTCGAGCGGGGCCAAGCGGCCCGCCATGTGGGCGCCACAGACTGGAACACACGGAGCAGTCGGAGCCACTGTGTATTTCAGATCACGATCGAGAGCCGCGAGCAGAGCGAGGACGCTCACCGCGAGGTGCGCGTGAGCCAGCTGAACCTCATTGACCTGGCTGGCTCTGAGCGGGCCGCCACGGAGATGGCGCGACGCAAGGAGGGCGCCTTTATCAACAAGTCGCTGTTGACACTAGGCACGGTGATTGCCAAGCTCACCGAGACACAGACGGGCGCGGATGCGCATATCCCCTACCGAGACTCGAAGTTGACCCGCTTGCTGCAGACGTCGTTGAGCGGCGATGCGCGTGTCGCGGTGATTTGTACCATTACGTTGAGCCGCTCACATGCGGCCGAGACACTATCGACGCTCAAGTTTGGCCGCCGCTGCAAGATGGTCGTGACCAAGGCGCAGCGACACACAGAGATCAACGACAAGGCGCTCCTCGAGAAATACCGCCAGGAGCTGGACATGCTCCGTTCGCAGCTGGCGTCTACAGGTCAGAGCGAGCCGACCTCGCCGCTCTGTACGCCGACCAAACGCGATTGGGCGGCGCTGAGTGAGGAGCGCGCGGCGGCTGAGCAAGAAGTGGCGCGAATGCGCGAGACGCGGCGGGACCTGCGGGAGCAGATTGACCACCTTACTCGACTCATCCTCACAAGTCGGTCTGTGGCGGCTGAGACGCCTGCACGCGCCATGTCCAGCGGCTCTGACGTGTTTGCATCGCCGGCGCGCCGCGGGCCGCGCATGAGCGACCTTCCCGCGCGCTTGGCGCCGGGCGCCGGCGACGCGGAAGTCACACAGCTGCGGCAGGAGCTGGCACATCTGCGCATGGCGCACGAGGCGGAGCGGCATGACCAGCAGCGGCGCATTGAGGGGCTCGAGACGGAGGTGCGCCTTCTTGAGGAGGCAGCGCACACCGCGCACCAGCGGAACCGGGGCGCGGAGCGCGAGCTTGTGCGCCTGCGTGAGGAGCATGCGACGGATGAAGCCCACCGCGAGTTCCGCGAGCTCGTCTCAGCGCGCCCATCGCCCGAGTTGCGCCCGCACACGGATTCGGTGCATTACGAGGCGCGTATTGCCGCGCTAGAGCGCGCGCTCGCGGAAGAGAAGGCGATGCGCGACTTGACGTCGCTGCCGGAGCGCCCGCTCGCGCTACCTATGCAGGCGCGGGGCGGCATGACGCCGCCCTGCGTGCCGCTGCGCTCGCGCTCGACGGGCGGCAGCCCCAGGCCGGGGGCTAGCGACAACGTCGAGGTGCTGCAGCGCCAGGTGGAGCAGCAACAGGCTCTCATTGCGTCCCTGGCCCAGAGTGTGCTGGGCTGGGAGGCACGTGTGAAGCAGCAGGCGAGCCTGATTGCGAAGCTGGCCGAGCTCGTCAGTGGCGACGCTGACGAGGGCGAGGAGGCGCTGGCGCCCCCAGCCCCGCAGGCCCGGCCGCGCCACAGCGGTATCCGGCCGAGTGATGTGGTGCAAGGCAAGGTGAGTGTGGGCGACGCCGAGGCCCAGCGGCGCCTTACACACGAGCGACCGAGCCAGGATCTCGATACCCAGGCCCACGCCGGCAAGGTCGGCGCGATGGCCAAGGCCCTGGAACGGCCACGCTCCGCCCATGCGAGCGAAGCCTCGAGCCCGGCCATGGGCAGCGGCGACGGCGCGCGAGCGTGCCTCAGCGAGTCGCCGCAGCCAGTGGAACAGAGTCGCATGCCGCCGGACGTGCCGCCCATGGAGCCGGAGATCCATGTGCCGCGTGCTGTGCGGCCCGAGCCGCGCACGGCCACGCTGCCTGCGCGCACCCTGCCGATGCCGCCCGGGGGCCCGACGCGCACGCTGCCGAAGCCACCGAGCACGCACCATGTGGCGGCGCTGCGGGCCTCGCTGCAGGCGCCCTCTGAGCCGCGCACGGCGCGTGCGGCCTTGCCGCAGCCAGTGGAGCGCAAACGGCCGGCGCCCTCGCCGCCCCAGGTGGCAGCCGTGCTACCGGCGGCGCCGGAGCCACCGAGCAAGCGGTCTGCGGCGCCCGACACGCATACCAGGCTGCGTGCGCGCATGTCAGCGTATGCGGCGGCGACCGAGCCGGCGGGACCGCCGCGTACGTCGCCACGAGCCGCGATGCCGCTCAAGCCGGCGCAGTCGATGATGCAGCTCTCGACGGAGCGTCGCTCGCGCGATGCGGCCATTCTGCGCGAGCTGAATGAGCTCAAGTCGATGCCGCGTGTTGAGAGCAGTCGTGTGATGTACATGCCGCCGGCTCTGCCCTCCGACCTAACGCATACGCGCCTATCAGCCGCGGCGTACAAGACGGACGCGAGTGCATACTACATATAGGCTTCGAGTGGAGGCGCGAACGGGGCAGCCATGTGACCGACGCTCATCATCGGCCGACACTTTTTCTGCGCGCTGGCGCCCGCCGTACGGCAGCTCCAGCCGACCCGACCCGGTGACGAGCGAGGGGCCGCCTTCGCAACATGGACGGGCTGACCGTGGGACGCTCGCCAGCGAGTCTGGCAGCGGCACAGGGGCCAGCCGCGGCGCCCAGTCAGGGTGCGTTGGAGGGCGTGGTGGTGCCGAGGCCGATGCCCGAGAGCCCCGACGACGTGCTGCGCTGGCTGGGCGTGGCGCCTGAGCTGCGCTTTGACGACGTGTATGATAACCAGCTGCCGTCTCTCCGCCGTATCCGGCTTACGAATGCGAGTGAGGGGCCGGTGTGCGTGGAGCTCCCGCTGGCGCGGCCTGGCCTGCGGTGGGTCCAGCCGCGCCCCGGCGCGGCGGGCAGCGAGCCGTGGGCCACGGACGTGGCGACGAACACGGCGGCGTGGGTGCATGCTGGGGGCTTAGAGCCCACGCAGCTGCGCTCACTGCGGCACAAGGCGGCGAACTTGGACGTGTGTGAGCGCGTGGCGCTCGCGCCGCTCGAGGCCGCGGACGTGTTTCTCGAGGTGCGGGTGCGTGAGCTGAGCCCGCCGTCGCCGCGCTCGGAGGCGGCTCCGGCGCGCAGTGACCATGTGCCGCACGAGCGCTCGACGACGATGCTTCTCGCGCCGATGCACGTAGCCACGCCCGAGCGCCGCGTGACGGCGTCGGTGCCGGTGCTCGTGAGTGCGTGCGAGCCGGTGGTCTCCGTCGAGTGTGTCGATGCGCAAAAATCGAGCGTGGGCCGCGACTACCAGCTCATGCTGGATCTCGGCGATGTGGTCGTGGGCGAGCACGTCGCGCGCGATGTGCTGGTGACGAACCACTCGGCCATTGAGTGCTTTGTGCATGTAAAGTCGCACGACGACGGCACCGACGGGCCCGTGGTTGTGCTAGACCCCCAGGGGGGGCGGCGCGTGGACGGCGGGCTGCTGGCGCTCGCGCCGTTCGAGGCGCGCACGGTGCGCCTATTGCTGGCGCCGCAGGCGTCGCATGCGAATCTGGAGCAGACGTTCGTGTGGGAGAATGCGCATCGGCCGTCGAATGCGACGCGCATTCTCGTGCGCGCGAACCTGCTCGGTGCCCCGTCGGACGACGCACTGCAGGTGCTGAGCGAGGCCCCGCTCGACTTTGGCGACTGCTGCGGCGGGCAGTGGACGCGGCAGCTGCTCGTCCTCAAGAACCAGAGCGATGCGCTCCTCGATGTCGTGTTCCGCGCGGAGCCGGGCATCGAGGTGACGTTCCAGCTCGCGGAGCTCGCGTCGCAGCGCGACAGTGCCGACGAAGGGGAGGCGCCGGACGATGATGTGCCGCTGGGCGGCACGTCGAGTTCGACGCGCGTGTGGACCGGCGAGAGCGAAGAGGTGGGCAGCGGGGGCGGTAGTGCCATGGACCGCAGCAGCAGCGGCATGGGCGGCAGCGGCGCCAGTGCTGCCCAGGAGGCCGACGACGCTGCGAGCGACGTCTCGTCGAATGCGTCGCAGGCCGGCTCGGAGGTGGACAGCGGGGCGCAGCGCACCGACCTGTTCTCGCGCGCGAGCGAGGCAGAGACGCAGGAGGCGGGCCCGAGCAGCAGCGCGGCCAGCTCGACGATGCCAAGCGGCAGTGTACCGAGTATCGCGCCGAGCTCGCACTTGTCGGGCCCCGGCGTCGGCCAGCGCATCCCCTCGTACTCGGTGAGTGCGCTGGCCACGTCGCAGCCGCGGCAGCGGCGCCTGCACGACCCCATGGCGATGTTGCGTGGCGGCGGCGAGTCGCAGCACAACGAGATGGAGGAGCTGGTGCTGCGCCCTGGCGCGCAGTACCGCATTGTCGTGTCGTACCGCCCGCCGCGCGAGGCGGCCGACGAGGCGTTCACCGCGGGGCGGCTCAGACACACGTCGTTCCGTCTGTTCCTCGACTATGTGCGTGCGTCGGACCATGTGCGCACGCACCGCGGGCGGCAGCGTCGCGACATTGTGTGCCATACGCGGACGTGCACGCCGTTCATTTCCGTGTCGCCGCGCGTCGTGGACTTCGGGCTGGCGGACGTCGGCGCACGGAAAACGGCCCAGGTGGCTGTGACGAACCACTCAGAGCTGGAGACGCGTGTGCTGCTGCGCTTTGTGTCCAAAGTGCTGAGCATGTACATGGACGAGATTGCAGTGCCGGCGCGTCAGACGGTGGAGCTCAAGATGGACTTTTTCCCGCGGCGCGTCAACGACTCGTACCGCAAGCAGATCACGGTGATGAACCTGCTGAACCGCGAGAACGATCAGATCCTCGAAGTGCGTGCGCGCAACGTCGATCTGCAGCGCGTGAGCTTCCACTCGCTCTTCTACCGCATCCTCACGCCAAGTGGCTCGAACTACATCGATTTTGGTGATGTGAACATCCATGCACCGAGCGTGCGCAGCTTCGGCATCGAGAATCTGTGTGCGACGCGTCTCTCGCTCGAGATGAGCGTCGCACACCCCGAGGATCTGCAGCTGTACATGGTGCCGCCCCAGCAGCCGGCGCAGGTGGCCGATGCCCCGCCGGCGCCGCGCCGCGCCGCGTGGAAGGAGCGCTTCCTCGAGTCGATCAGCACGGATACGCCGGCGGGCGCCCTGGCGTCGCCCGCCCGCACGAAGGCCAACAAGCAGCGGAACCACGTGCAGGCGCTGCGCCGCGGTAGCCGTGGCCGCGCGACGGTGCGGGCCGGCGCAGCGATGACGTACAAGGACGCGTCGCTCCTGCAGGGCCTGCAGTACCTCGACCTGGCGAGCGGACTGCCCGGCGCCGCGCGGCGATCGTCGCGTGCCACCAAGGGACGCGCGGCCGCTCCGGCGCTNTGGCGCCGCCCGCGGTGAGCGACGCGCCGAGCCCTGGCCGCGCGCGGGGCCGGCGGCCCGCGGACAGCTCGCCTGCCCTCACCGGCACGTGGCGGCGCATGGCGCCCCTGGTCGAGCCGCAGGACGTGGCCGCGCTCGACACCGAGTCGCTCGTCCGGGCGTGGGAGAGCCAGCCGTCGTCGCTGTCGGCGTTCCTCGTGCGCAATGTGGAGGCGGAGGAGAAGCTCGTGCGGACTGAGATCCATCTGCAGCGGGCGCTGCGCGAGGCCATCGCGCGTGGGCAGCTCGTGCCGATTGGGCTGCTGGACGTGCCGCCGGCGGCAGTGATGCAGGTGGTGGCCGTGTACACGCCGCAAGGGAGCACGCGGCCGCATATCCAGGGGACGGCCCGGAAGCAGGACTCGCGCATCTTCCTGCGGCTGCTCCAGTTCGACCGGCGCCGGGCTGTGGGTGTGCCCGAGTTTGAGGCGCTGCGGGACCGCGACATTGATGAGCTGCCTGTGCGTGACCTGATGGTGCGTGCCTCGGTGTGTCGGAGCATGCTGGAGCTGGGGCAGCCGCACATCAACTTTGGGCACATGGACAAGGGCGACCGGCGCGAGCGCAAGATCTGGATCCAGAACCGCAGCGAGTGGGCGCTGCGGTACTGCATCCGCAAGAGCGGGAGCATAGCGTCGGGCGATATCCGCCTGGGCCGCGGGCGCTACGGCATCGTGCCGGGCTACGGGAAGCGCGGCGTCGACTTTACCTTCTCGCCGTCGCTGAGTGGCCCCTTCTGCGAGCGCCTCGTGGTGGAGAACGTGGCGGACCACGACAACGACCAGGCGATTGTGCTCAAAGCGAGCGTGCGCAAGGTGCCCAACTTTGCCGTCGAGCCCGGGGCGCTGCAGCTCGGCGCATGCCGCGCCACACCCGGGGCGCCCGAGAGTGTGCGTGTGTCGAACGCGACGCCCAAGCCACGTACACTGGTCGTGCAGGTGGACGAGGCGGCGGCGCGCGCGGTGCCTGTGCCTGTGCGTGTGCTCGTGGCTGCCAGTGACGACACGGCGGCACGCCGCACACTCACGACCGAGGAGGAAGAAGAGGTCGAGACCCTGTACCAAAAAGTCAAGATTGCGAGCCGCAAAGGCAACGTCGACAAACTCGCCAAGTACCGCGAGCGGCTCACGCAGCTCGGCGTCGCTGTGCCCGAGACGACGGCGCCGGTCGACGCGGGCGCAGCCCCGCAGGAGGCGGCCGCGCCGCTCGACGATCTCGCGCGCTACACATGCGTGCTGCGCGACGGGCGTCCCGCGGACGCACTGACCGTGACGCTCGCCGCGCACCGCTCGCAGAAGCTGCTGGTGCGCGTGTGTGCGCCGTCCGGCGCCGCCCGCGATACGGACGTGCAGGTGCCGCTGCAGCTGCACGAGGCGAAAAACAGCGACGAGACGCGCCACGTCGTGCTTCACGCGCGTGTCGTGGCCTCGTCGCCCGATACCACGTCTACGTAGATGGACTCGCGTGCTCATGCGCTTGCACGGCGCAATAGTAGTGCATCGCCGCGCCCTGCGCGGGCAGGACGGCCAGCACAGCCTGCCCGAGGCGCCGCTCACACCGCGCACACGTGCGCCCATCGGTAATGAGCACGCGCTGGGCGTGCCGCGCGCGCACCTCGCGCGTGAGCGCGGCCTCGCGCGTAGCGTACAGGGCCTCTTCGACGCGCAGCTGCGCGCGCGCCGCACCCGTCGCACTGAGCGAGCGCTCCAGCAGCGCACGCACCTCGGCCACAGGCGTCGCGCGCGGCAGGAGGGGCAGCAGGTCGTCGAGGGCCAGCGCTGACGCATGCTGCGTGAGCCACGCATACACATGCGGCAGCTCGCCCGGCATCTGCGCCGCCACAAGGCGCACCAGCGTCGTGAACAGCGCGCCGCGCGGCGCAGCCGCGGCGTGCGCCGCGCAGTACGCCTCGGCCGCTCGCACATCGCGCAGGACCTCGACATGGAGGCGCAGCGCCTCGTCGTGGCGGCCCAGGCGGCCCAGCAGGGCGGCCCGCACGGCGGGCAGCGCCGGCGCCGGCGGCATATCGTCCAGCAGTGCCTCTGCGTCGTACAGCGTCGAGCTGTGCAAGAAGGCCACGAGCTCGTGCGCGTCCGCGCCGTGCGCGCTCGCCTGGAGCGCCCCCTGCGCCCACTGCGTGTGGAGCGCCGCGTCCTGCGAGCCCGTCTCGAGGACGCGCGCGAGGTACGCCTGCGCGAGGCCCGCGTCCTGCGCCGCGAGGCTCGCGGCGACGCGGCGCGCCGGCAGCGTCGTCAGGTGCTCCTCGCACGTAAAGATGGGCAGCGCTTGCGACGGTGCGTGAGCGACGACCCAGCGAGCGTGCGCCAGGAGCAGGTCGAGGTGCTCGGCGCCGAGGCTCGCGAGGTACGCGACGAGGCGCTCGACCGCGTCCTCCTGGCCGTCTGTGCATGCGCGCTGCAGTTCGTCCAGCGCGGCGGCATGCAGGCCCTTGCCGCGGTACAGCGCGACGAGCTCGGCGCGCAGGCCGTGCGCCTGGAGGAGCGCGCGCACCTCGTCGACATCGCATGCATTGTCGACGCGGCACAGCGGGCCCACGAGCGCCGGCTTGGTCGCCAGGAACACCTTGACGAGCGCCGTGTCGACGAGCTGGGCCATGGCCTGCTGCTGCGCGGCCGGGAGCGCCGGCAGCGCGCATGTCGTGGGGAGGGCCAGGAGCGCCTCGAGCGGCGCCGGGCTGCACGTCGGCGCCGCCACGAGAGGGCGCAGCACACGCCGCCGGTCCGTGAGGAAGCGGGCGAGGGCATCGAGCGCGCGCCGGTCCGGCTCGCCGGCGGGCGCATCGCACGGGTCACGCACGCCAAAGTGGCGCAGCCACGCGGCGCGCGGCCGCGCGAGCGGCCCCGCGACCGACGCGGGGTACAGCGCAAGCGCCCAGGCCGGGTTGAGGTCCACCTGCAGAAACTCGTCCATCGCCGTCTCGTACTCGCTCTGTGCAAACGCCACGACGCCGACGAGCGTGTGCAGGTGGGGGCGCCGCGCGGCCATCTCGTCGGGACACGCGTCGAGCGCGTCCAGGAGGGCGAGCGCCTCGCGGTACTCGCCGGCGTCCGTCAGTGCATCGAGCTGTGCCTCGAGCGAGGCGGCCTGCAGCTCGTAGAGGGGTGCGTCGTGGCCGCGCGCAGCGGCGCCGAGCACGTACGCGGTCGGCGCCGCGCCGGCCGCGAGGAGGCGCGGTGCGGCGCTGCCGGGCAGCGTGAGTGTTTGGGCCAGCCGCAGGGTGCGCTGCGTGTATACCTGCAGGGCGCCCTGCGCGTCGAGCAGGAGGAGGTACGGCGCACATGCGATCGCGCCCAGCGGCGGCGCGTCCCAGCGCAGCGCGGACGCGCGCGACGGCTGCCCGTTCGCGTGCACCAAGACGCCGGCGTGCTCCGTCGCGAGGAGCACGTCGTCGGCGAGCGCCAGGACGAGGGGGCGCTTGGGGCGCGCCCACCACGCGCGCGCATCGCTCGCGGCCGTGTCAGGGACGGGCACCGCGAACGTGTCCCAGGCGTGCGCATCGACCCACTGCCCCGACGCGAGGGCGTCGCTTGGCGGCGTGCGGTACGCGACGCTCGAGGCGTGCGCGGGCGGCACGGGAATGCGCGCGTACTCGTACGTGCCGTAGCCCACAAAGAGCACAGGGCCAGCGAGCGCGAGCGTCGTCGGCGTGCGCGGCAGCGGCACGACCTTGGCGTCCCAGAACTGCGCGTCCGCCCAGCGGTACAGCACAGCCTGGTGCGGGCACGCGATGGCGAGCACGGACACGCGCGTGTTGTGGGGCGTGCGCTGCTTGTGCCGCGCAACGTCCTCCATGCCCTGGAGCCCGACGGCGCGCGCGTCGCTCGCCGCCGGCGCGGGCGCCGGCTGCGTCGTGGCATGCCGCGCCTCCCACCAGGTGCCGGCCGTCATCGTGCGCGCGCCGCGTGCGAGCGGCAGCGCCGTCGGCGTATCGATCGACTCGGACGTGCACAGGCTCACGATGCCCGAGTCGCGGCGGAGCGCGAGCCAGGGCGTGCCGGGGACGCCACAGATCTGCTCGACCGCGCGGCGCGACGAGCCCGCGGCGATCGGCGTGCTGGCCAGGCCCGCGCGCACGCAGCCGCGCGATGTGCCGATATACACGTCCGCATCCGCGCCGACGCACGCGAGCGCCGTCGCATCCGCGCACGACGCGCGGGCGTGCGCCTCGTACACACCGGCCATCGCCGTGGCGGAGGAAGAAGCACGTGATACTCACCACCATGCTCGAGGCGCAGCTGCGCGCGGCGCTCGAGCGCCGCGAGCGCCGGGGCCTGCGTCGCACGCTGCAGACGCAGCCGGACGCGGGCCTCGTGGACGTGTCGTCGAACGACTACCTGTCGCTCGCGCGCCTGCCGTCGATCCGGCAGGCCGTGGCGGCCGCGCTCGCCGACGTGCGGATCGGCAGTGGCGGGAGCCGCCTGCTCGATGGCGACTCGCCGCTGCATGCGCACGCCGAGGCGCGGCTCGCTGCGTACTTTGGCGCGCCAGCCGCGCTCCTGTTCAACAGCGGGTACGACGCGAACGTGTCGCTGCTCACGACGCTGCCGCAGCCGGGCGACGTCGTCGTGCACGACGCGCTCGTGCATGCGAGCATGCACGACGGACTGCGTGCGTCGCGTGCGCGCGCGGTGCGCTCGTTCCGGCACAACGACGCCGCGGACCTCGAGCACGTGCTGCGGGGCGTCCTGGAGGAGCTGGGCGCCACGGACGACGCGCGGGCCGGGCGCTGCAACGTCTTTCTCGCGCTCGAGAGCGTGTACAGCATGGACGGCACCGTGTGCAGCCTGCGCGCGCTCGCAGAGGTCCTCGCGCGGCATGCGCCCCGCGGCGCGCGGCACATCCTCGTGGACGAGGCGCACGGCGTCGGCGTCTATGGGCGCGGCGGGCGCGGCGTGTGCGACGCGCTGCAGCTCGCGGACGTGCCGAGCGTGCGCCTCGTCACGTTCGGCAAGGCATGGGGCTGTGCGGGCGCGGTCGTGCTGTGTCCGCCGGTGTGGCGCGAGTACCTCCTGAACTATGCGCGCCCGCTCATCTACTCGACGGCGCTGGCGCCGATGCAGGTCGCCGCCGTGCTGTGTGTGCTGGACGCGCTGGAGCGCGGCGACGTCGACGTGCGGATCGAGACGCTGCATGCGCGCACGCGGCAGCTGTACGAGGCGCTGGGCCGCCCGTACGTGTGCGACCCGCTGCCGCCCGCGCCGATCGTCCCCGTGTACACGGCGCAGCCGCTGGTCCTCGCCGCGCGTGTGCAGCGCGCCGGCTTCCTCGTGCGCGCGGTGCGCTACCCCACCGTGCCGCGCGGCGAGGAGCGTGTGCGCCTCTGTGTGCATGCGCACAATACACGCGAGGAGATGGCGCAGCTCGCCGCGGCGGTGCACGCCGCGCAGGGCGCGGCCCTGTAGTCTAGGTGCGGTGGCGCTCCGCGAGCGTCTGCACGTTCCACTTGCCCCAGCGCTCGTAGTCGTCCAGCGCGCCAATCCCACACACATTGCGCAGGACCTCCACGACGACGACCACGTCGGGGTGCGCGAGGTCGACGCGGTGGCCCTCGTCGGCCGGCACGCACGCGGCGACGAGGGGGATGAGCGTCTCGCGCGTGAGCGAGGTGTGCGCGCGGATGCGCGGCTCGATGCGGTACTGCGTCAGCGCGGCGCACGTACGGTCAGTGGCCGGTCCGCCGGAAAGGCGGCGCGCAGCGCGCGCGGCGCCGCGGCACGGATCGACTCGGTGTCTGCGTGGCACAGCGCGCGCACAGGCGTGAGTCGCTGCACAAAGCGGCTGCGCGCCTCACCGCGGTCTGCGGTCTCTTCGAGCAGGCGCCGCACGAGGCGCGTCGCGTCGGCCGGCGCGGGGCACGCGAGGAAGCACACTGCGTCAGCCGCCGGTACGCACAGCACTCGGTGTCGGTGTCGAGCGCGAGCACATGCTCGCGCGATGGCGCGCGCAGCGCCGCCAGCTCGGCGTCGACTTGCGACTCGATGTCGCCGGCCGGCGCGGCGCGCGGCGCCGGCGGGGGGCCATTGCGCAGCGCATCCATATCGTCAGAGTCGTAGTCGACCGCCCGCGGCGGGGGGTACAGCTGCGCCGCGTGCTGGTGTAAGGACGCGCACGTACCTCGTTGAGCACGTCCACGAGCTCCAGCGCGGCCTTGCGCTCTTTGCCGCGCGCGCACGACACAAAGACGCCCGTCGCACCTGGCATGGCCAGCACACCGGCTACCTTCGTGCGGTGCCGCTGGTGCGCGCCGCCCTGCGCGCGCCGCCGCTTGGGGCGCGCCTCGCTCGCCTCGCTCGCGCGCTTCGCCATGGAGGGAGCCGGCCGAGCGGCGCCCGGTGGAGGTCGCCGGCTGCGCACGACGATGGACGACCCAGGCGGCGTGCGCGCGCTGCTGGCGAAGCTGCGCGAGCAGCAGGACCGCGTGGCGGCGCCGGCGGCGCCTGTGTGTGGCCCGCCGCGGCGGCCATGGGACAGGGCGCGCCTCGCGCAGGCGGCGCCGGCCGCGTCCCTGCGGACGCTGCCGTACGCACTCGCGGTCGAGCGCATCTACGAGCTTGCGCGGGATCCCGCGTTTGCCGCACAGATCCAGCAGGTGCGCCGGGCCACTGACGCAGCTCTGTGACGAGCAGGCAGCGCTCGAGCGCACACTCGCCGCGCAGCGCGCCGCGATCGTGGGCGAGCGGGAGGAGCGGCTCCACGGGCCCATGTACGTGCTAGATACTCACGCCAGGGGCGCCCGCACGCAGGCGCAGCACGCGCGCTGGGCCTGGGACGCGCTCCAGACGTGGGACGATCGCATCGACGCGCAGCAGCGGCATCTCGAGCAGGTACGTCGGTGTGCTCACGCAGCTTGGCGTGCCGTGCTTCTACCCCACGCGCGAGACGGGGGCCGTCGAGACGCAGCGCCGCCTCCTCCGCGAGCTGCACGCGGCGTGCGCCGCCGCGCCCGGCGCGGGGCGCCCGCCTCGCAGCAGTGGAGGCCCATAGCCTAGTAGGTCGAGCGCCCAAGGCGCGCGCGGCGGCGCCGCTCGTCTCTCCATGTGGCCCCTCGCGCAGCTCGTCGCTGTGCTCGTGCTCGTATGGCATGCGCTCCTGCCGGTCCGCGACTTTGCGGCGTATGTGCCGGCGACGCTGCGCCCCGGCATGTCGCTCATGGCGGCGAGCCGCCTGCCGGACGCGCTGCGGCCCGTGCACTACGACCTCTCGATCTTCTCCGACCTGCAAGACCTGCAGTTCCAGGGCACCGTGAACATTACGCTGGATGTGCTCGCCGACACGAGCCTGATCCAGTTTCATGCGGGGCGCAATATGCGCCTGAGCCAGGTGTATGTGTCGACGGCGTCGGGGGCCCACCTGCTGCACCCGATCGTCGACGCGGGGCATGAGCAGGTGCGTGTCCTGCTTCCCCGCGCCGTGCGTGAGGGCGAGCGCCTGTGTGTGGTTGTAGGGTACCGCGCGCACATCGACAACAGCATGCGCGGCTACTACTACTCGACATGGGAGCACGAGGGGCGCACCGGGCACTATGCGCTCACGCAGATGGAGCCGACGTCCGCGCGGCGTGCGTACCCGGGGTGGGACGAGCCCGCGTACAAGGCGACGTTCCGTGTGCGGCTCTTGCACCGCGCGGCCACGACGGCCGTGGCGAACATGCCGAGTGCGTGGGACCGCGCCGTGCACGCCCACGAGAGTGCCGCGCTCTTCCAGACGCACCGGCTGCAGATGGCGGCGCCGGCGCTCGGCGCGGACGCGTGGACGCTGACGGAGTTTGAAGAGACGCCGGTCATGGCGCCGTACCTCGTGGCGTGGGCCAACGGCGAGTTCCGCCATGTGGCCGGCCAGACCACGTCGCCGCTCACGGGGCGCACGATCCCCCTGCGCCTCTTTGCGACGCCCGAGTCGGTCGAGCAGGCGCACTTCGCCGTCGAAGTGATGCGACGTGTGCTGCCCGCGTACGAGGAGGTGTTTGGCATTGCGTACCCCCTGCCGAAGCTCGACGCGCTCGTGGCGGCCGACTTTGACTTTGGCGCGATGGAGAACTGGGGCCTGATCACCGGGCGCCACTCGGCGTTCCTGTACGATGAGCGCTCGGGCCTCCGGGGGCGCATGGCGACGGCCGGGATCATGAGCCATGAGATCGCGCACATGTGGTTCGGCAACATCGCGACGCTCGCGTGGTGGGACAGCCTGTGGCTCAACGAGGCGTTCGCGACGCTCATGGGCGAGCTGATCGTCCTCGACCGCGTGTACCCCGAGCTGGGCAGCTCGCACGAGTTCCTTGTCGCGCAGTGGATCCGCGCGATGGACCTCGATGCGAAGCGCTCGTCGCACCAGATCGAGGTGCCGCTCCAGGGCGACCATGTGGAACAGGAGATTACGCAGCTGTTCGACGGGATCACCTACTCCAAGGGCGCCGCCGTCCTGCGCATGCTCGCGCAGATGCTCGGCGAGGACGTGTTCCTCGAGGGCGTCACGCTGTACCTCAAGGCACACCTCTATGGCAGCACCGTGACGGACGACCTCTGGCGCGGCCTCGCGGCAGCCTCGGGCGTCGATGTTGCACGCGTCATGCGCGCCTGGGTGCAGCAGCAGGGCTTCCCCGTCCTGTTCGTCACCGAGAGCGCGCAGGGCATCCGCGTGCGCCAGCACCGCTGCCTCGAGACGGGCGATCCGACCGACGCGGAGGATGCGACGCTCTGGCACGTGCCTCTCGCGCTGCGCACCGCCGACGGCCGCGTCGACCAGACGTACGTACTGCAGGGCGTGCGCGAGGCGGCCTATCCACTGCCGCACGCGCAGACGACGCCCTGGAAGCTCAATGCCGATACCATGGGCGTGTACCGCGTGGCGTACACGCCCGAGCACCTCGCTGTGCTGGCGAGGGCCGCGGCCCAGCGCGACAGTGTCTTTACGGCAGAAGACCGCCTCGGCCTGCTGAACGATGCGTTTACGCTGGCGCAGGCCGGCTACACGAACACGTCGGCCGCACTGGACCTCCTGCACACGTGGAAGGACGAGCGCAGCCCGCTCGTGCTCCAGGCCGCCGCCCTGGGCCTTGGCCGCCTCGCGAGTGTGTGGTGGGAGCAGCCGCGCCGGGTGCGCGCGGCGGTGGACCGTGTGCGCCAGGCGACGTTTGCGCCGCTCGCGCGGGCACTGACGCTCGAGCCGGGGCCGGAGGACACACTCGCCACGCGCGAGCTGCGCACGACGGTCGTCGCGGCCGCTGCCGCCGCGGGCGATGCGTGGACGCTGCAGGAGATCCAGCGCCAGTTCGCGTCGCTGCAGCGCGGTGAGGACCACCGGCTGGAGCCGGACCTGCTGCGCACCGTGCTGATCGAGAGCGTGCGCCACGGCGGCGAGAGCGAGTATGCGGCGGCGCTGCGCATGTACCACGCGCCGGCCACGCCCGCCCACCGAACCGCCGCGCTGCTCGCACTCGGCTCGGCGCAGCAGCCGGCCCTGATCGAGCGCACGCTCGCGATGGTCTTTGGCGGCCAGGTCAAGATGCAGGATATGGCGTCAATTTATACGGCGCTCTCGGCCAACACCGCGAGTCGCCGCCGGCTGTGGGAGGCGACGAAGGAGCGCTTTGACGAACTGGCCGCGAGGCTCCAGGGCAACTTTTCTCTCATGGGCATCGTCAAGGCAGCGATCAGTGGCCTCACGAGCGACAGCGACAGGGAGGACATTGAGCGCTTCTTTGCGGGCCGCGCGACGTCCTCGTACAGCATGAGCCTCGCGCAGGGCCTCGAGTCGGTCGTCGCGCAGACCCGCTGGCTCGAGCGCGGCGGGCCGGATGTGGAGATCTGGCTGCAGACGCACGGCTATCTGTAGCGACTCTGGTGGCGTGTCGGTTCACGTAGTCTTCCTATGTCGGTTCCCCAGTCATGGTGCAAGACGGGTAGGCCGCAGCTCGCACGGGCTTTGGAGCTGGCTCAGGGGTGTATATACAGTACGTACGTGCCACGGCCACGCTTCGGCCTGCGCCTTGGTCGCCGCGCTCTCCACGCAATTTTCGATACGTGGAGCTCAGAGCCGATCGGAGAAAAAGCCCGATAGGCCGCCAGTATATTACCGGAGGTCGGAGTGTCGCACCTTCTCTCCGAACTATCGTTGACAATGCAATACGCAACTTTGAACACTGGTGCAAAGATCCCTATGGTGGCTATGGGCTGCTTCATGGGCAAGGGTGCGGACCCTGGCGACCCGGACATGGCTGGCGACGCTGCTAAGCTCGCTCTGGAAGTCGGCTACCGCCACTTTGACACGGCGGCGCTGTACCAGAACGAAGCCCTTGTTGGCCAGATCCTCCGCGAGAGCGGTGTGCCCCGCGAGGAGTTCTTTGTGACGACCAAGTTCTGGAACGACCGCCACCACGACGTGGAGAAGGCGTTCTTCGAGTCGCTGGAGCGCTTCAACCTGGGCTACATCGATCTGTTCTTGATGCACTGGCCGATCTCGTCCAAGTCGGGCAACGACTTTGAGAAGGACGATACGACGAACTACATCGAGACCTGGAAAAAGATGGAGCAGCTTATCACTGATCACCCGGACAAGGTCAAGGCTATCGGTGTGAGCAACTTCAGTGTCAAGACGCTCAGCGATCTGCTGAAGCACGCCAAGATTGTGCCGGCCGTTAACGAAGTGGAAACCCACCCGTACAACCAAGAGCAGGAGCTCGTCGACCTGTGCAAGAAGCACGGCATCGTCGTTGAGGCGTACTGCCCGCTGGGCCAGGCCGGCTCGCCGATCCTCAAGGACGAGGACATCCTGGCGGTCGCCAAGGAGGCCAATGCTACAGCTGGTCAAGTGATCCTGAGCTGGAACGTGCAGCGCGGCGTCGTTGTTCTGCCGAAGAGCACGCACAAGGAGCGCCTGGCTCAGAACATCTCGACGGTCAAGCTTACCGATGCCCAGATGGAACGCATCCGCCGCATCTCGGAGGACCCGAGCCGTCACTGCCGCTTCTGTGCGGTGTACGACCCGAACACCAAGACGGTGCTTAGCTGGACGTACGAGGAGCTGGGCTGGGAGAAGCCGGCGAACATTGAGTAAATCTATATACAAAAGCCCACTTCTCTAGAACTGCTGTGTAAATGGACATGAAAGATGCACCAGCCACAATGCGCTCCTCGATGCGTCGTCGACGGCGCCCCGCGTGGTCACTGTTTGTACGCGCTCGTCAGCACGCTCGACCCGAAGGCTACGGTGAAGCGTCGGCGCGTCTTTACATCTTCTCGTTTTCGTCCGAGTTTTCACTCACATTTTTTAGCCTGCACTAGCGCCAGCTCGCACTGGGCCTCGCGTCGGTCGTCGCACAGCCCCGCTGGCCCGAGCGCGGCGGGCTGGATGTGGAGATCTGGCAGCAGGCGCTATCTGTAGGGAGAGTAGATCGTCCATGTGGCTCTCCGCGTGGTGGGCGTCGTGGGCGCTGGTGGCGTCGTCGCTGATGCACTTTCTCACCCATGGACCGCACTCCTTCCAGCTTCCGACGCATGTGCGTCCGGCGCACTACGAGCTGACCATCCTCTCGGACCTAGCGTCACTACAGTTCCAGGGCGCGATGCAGGCCCAGCTGCAGGTCCAGGAGGCGACGCACACGATCGAGTTCCAGGCGGGCGCGAACTTGGCCCTGAGTGATGTGCGGGTGCGCGTCGATGGCCACAGTATGCTCGTCGCACCCGATATCGACCGCGAGCGCGAGCGCGTGCAGGTGCGTCTCGCCTCGCCGCTAGTGCCCGGCGCCGATGTGCAGGTGCTGGTGGGCTTCCGCGCGCCGATCGACCGGAGCATGCGCGGCTACTACTCGTCGACGTGGGCGCACGACGGAAAGAACGGCACGTACGCCGTGACGCAGTTCTCGCCCGCGTCTGGGCGCCGTGCGTTTCCTGGCTGGGACGAGCCGGCGTTCAAGGCGACGTACACGTTCCGCATGATCCATACGGCAACGACGCAGGCGCTGGGCAACATGCCCGTGGCCCGGTCGACGAGCGTCGATGCGGCCGCCATGGCCTGCGCCCTGCACGCCGATGACCTGGGCATGCCGCTGCTCGGCACCGCACACGAGCGCTGGGTCCTCACCGAGTTCGAGGAGACGCCGCGCATGTCGAGCTACCTGGTAGGCTGGGCGAACGGCGTGTTTGAGCACCGAAGCGGCTCGTACACGTCGCCTCTCACCGGCCGCACAGTGCCGCTGCGGATCTACGCGACGCCCGAGTACATCGGCCAGACGGAGCATGGCCTGCGCGTCATGGAGCGCGAGCTGCCCATCTACGAGAGTCTATTCGGCATTGCGTACCCCCTGCCGAAGCTCGACGGGCTCGTCGTCGCGGACTTTGACGTGCATGCGATGGAGAACTGGGGCCTCATCACGAGCCGCACGTCGGTGTTCGCGTACGACAAGGCGTCCGACCTGGCCGGGCTCAAGAGCGCGACGGGCACGATAGGGCATGAGCTGGGGCATATGTGGTTCGGCAATATGGTCACGATGGCGTGGTGGGACAACCTGTGGCTCAAAGAGGCCTTTGCCACGCTCATGGGCGAGGTCCTAGTCTTGCGCCGCGCCGTGCCCGAGTGGGACACGCAGAGCGACTTTGTCGCGGCGCATGTACACCGCGCCATGGCGCTAGACGCGAAGCGCTCGTCGCACCCCATCGAAATGCCACTCAACACGGAGCATGTCGAAAAGACACTCACGCAGACATTTGACGCGATTCCCTACTCGAAGGGCGCGAGCGTGTTGCGCATGCTCGCGGCGACGATCGGCGAGCGCGTGTTTCTCGAGGGCGTCAGCGCGTATTTGAGGGCCCACTTGTACGGCAACACTGTCACAGCCGACCTGTGGAACAGCCTCTCCGAGGCCTCTGGGCTGGACGTGCGCGCGCTCATGTCGACGTGGACGCTGCAGCAGGGCTTCCCCGTCGTGCAGGCCCAGCAGCGCGGCTCGTTCATTGAGCTGCGTCAGATGCGGTTCCTAGAGACAGGTCCGCCGATGCCGCCGGACGATGAGACGCTGTGGCAGATCCCGCTGGCCATCAAGACCTGGTACGATGATGCAGAAGTGCATGGCGTCATGCTCCCTGCCCGCCGCACATACAAGGTTCCGCTGCCACGCGGCTCGCGATGGAAGCTCAACGCGGATACGTCCGGGTTCTACCGCGTGCAGTACCCCCCGGACCATCTGCGCATGCTAGTGCAGGAGGCCAATATGAGTGTGGCCGACCGCATGGGCCTGCTCAGCGACGTCGTCGCCCTAGGGGCGGCCGGCTACATGTCCATGACAGAGAGCCTCGATGGCATGGCGCTCTTTGAGCGCGAGAGCAGCGCGCCTGTCCTCCACGTCCTCGCGCAGAGCATGGCGACGCTCGCGAGTGTGTGGTGGGAGCAGCCGGAGCATGTGCAGGCGTCCCTCCACGCGTGGCGTGCCGACGTGTTTGGCCCCTGGGCACGCAGGTGCATGCTCGCGCGCGACGGCGACTCTGCCGAGGAGCGGCAGCTGCGGGCGGTCGTGGTCGATGCCGCCGGTGCGGCGGGCGATGCGTGGACGTTGCGTGCGATCCGCGCCCAGTTCGAGCAGCTCCAAGCGACCGACGACGACGCACACATCCCGGCCGACCTACTGCGCCCCGTGCTGCGCGAGTCGGTGCGCCATGGCGATGCACAAGCGTTCGATACCGTGTGGCGCATCTACGAGCGCCCTCGGTCGCCGGCTCACAAGGTCGCCGCGATGCACGCGCTGAGTGCGACGCGCGACGACCGCCGCATCGATACGCTGCTCGCCTTTGTGCTGGGCCCAGAGATCAAGACGCAGGACGTGCCGATTTTCTTTGCGGCGCTCGCGTCGAATCCGGCCGCACGACGCCGCCTGTGGGAGAAAACCATGGCCCACTTCGATGCGCTCGCTGTGCGCTTCGAGCGCAACTTTTCCTTCAAGAATGTGATTCGCTCTGCGATCGACAGCCTCACGCGACATGAAGATGCCGACGCCATCGAAGCCTTCTTCCGCACACGCGACACATCCACCTATGACATGAGCCTCGCGCAGGCGCTCGAGTCGGTGCGCGCCCAAGCACAATGGCTCGAGCGCGGTGCGTCGGCCGTAGAAGCTTGGTGCGCCGCGCGCCGCCGCTGATAGGTTCCTGCCACGTGCGCGACGCTGGCGCCGTAGTCGTCCGACGCTGGCGAGCTCCGCACGTCTTTTGCGATCGTTGGGTACGTAGGGCCAGGCTCATTGTGCAGATGTCCCTAGTGCTGACTCGGCGTCTAGTCCGAAGTGCACTCAAGTCTGATCGATTGTATTTGGCCCCCCTCTCACGGCAACTCTCCTCTGCGAGCCGGCCCCGGCGCGCATTGATCTCGAAGGTGTGCAGAGCGCAGCATGTTGGAGCAGAATACTCACACATGGCTTTTTTCCGTCATATGGATGACACTGGCGTCTTTTATGCAGTTTCTCACTCCGCTAACAAATCACACACCCTCTTCCTCTGTCCTGCCCTACGCAACGATGAGCACGGCCCCCGCTAACGAGTCACAGTGGTTCCGCCTTCCTGCGCAAGTGCGCCCCTCGCACTACGACATCACGATGCTGTCCGATCTTGAGCGCCTCACGTTCCAGGGTGCGGTGGAAGTGTCGCTGGACGTGCTCGAAGACACGCGCACGCTCGCCTTCAACATCGGCAAAGGGCTTACGCTGAGCCAGGTGCTCGTGACGAGTCCTACGTTCTCGGAGCTGCTCACGCCCAATGTCAGCATGCAGCACGAGCGTGTCACCGTGTCGCTTCCCGCGAATGTGTCCCAGGGCACGCAGGTCACCCTGCTTGCGGGCTACCAGGGCACGATCGATCAGAGCATGATGGGCTACTACCAGTCCACCTGGGAGCATAAGGGCAGGAAGGGCAACTATGCCCTGACGCAGTTTGAGCCGACGTCCGCGCGCCGTGCATTCCCGTGCTGGGACGAGCCGGAGCTCAAGGCCACGTACCGCCTCCGCATGCTGCATCGCCAGGACACGACGGCGCTCGGCAACATGCCGAGCGTCAACACCCAGCCTGTGGACGCTGCGCAGGCGGCCGAGGCGCTCCGGGTGAAGCAGCTTGCGTACGAGGAGCCACAGCTCGGCGACGATGCGTGGGTCCTCACCGAGTTTGCGCCGACGCCCAAGGTGTCGAGCTATCTCGTCGCGTGGGCGAACGGCGTTTTCGAGTACATCGAGGGCTCGTACAAGTCGCCACTGACCGGCAAGGACGTGCCGATGCGCGTGTACACGACGCCCGAGTACATTCACCAGGCGCAGTTCGCGCTCGAGGTGAAGCAAAAGGTGCTCCCTGAGTACGAAAAGGTCTTTGACATTGCGTACCCTCTGCCCAAGCTGGACACGCTCGTCGCGTCCGACTTTGATGCAGGCGCGATGGAGAACTGGGGCCTGATTACCGGCCGCACCTCCGTCTTCCTGTACGACGAGAAGACGGGTCTGCAAGGCATGAAGACAACAGCGGCCGTGCAGTCGCATGAATGCGCGCACATGTGGTTCGGTGACATCGCGACCATGGCGTGGTGGGACAACCTCTGGCTCAACGAGGCGTTCGCGACGCTCATGGGCGAGATGATCATCCTGGACAGGGCCTTTCCCGAGTGGAACAGTGCGAGCGAGTTTATCGTGTCGCACTTGAACCGCGCGCTGGAGCTGGACGGCAAGCGTTCGTCCCACCCCATTGAGGTGCCACTGCAGGGAGACAATGTCGAGGACGCCATCAACCAGGTGTTTGATGCCATTTCGTATTCCAAGGGCGCTAGTGTCCTGCGCATGCTCTCGCAGATGCTTGGCGAGGACGTGTTCCTGAAAGGCGTGAGCCTCTACCTGAAGAAGCACCTGTACGGCAACACGGTGACCAAGGATCTCTGGGACGGCATCAGCGAGGCCTCGGGCCAAGACGTGAACGCCATCATGCAGGACTGGGTGCTCAAGCAGGGCTTCCCGGTGCTTACGGTCACGGAGAAGGCCGACTCGATCGTCGTGCGCCAGAACCGCTTCCTCGACACGGGTGACCCGACGGCCGAGGAGGACCAGACGCTGTGGCAGGTGCCGCTGGCGCTCACCACGGTGCAGAACGGAAAGCCCCATACGGATTATGAGCTGATCCTCAAAGGCGAGCGCGAGAAGGAGATTCCGCTCGCCCGAGCGGCGGAGAGTGTGTGGAAGCTGAACGCCGGCACCATTGGTGTGTATCGCGTGGCATACTCACCCGAGCACCTCCGCAAGCTGGGCGCTGCGGCAGCCGCGAAAGACAGCCCGTTCTCGCTCGAGGACCGCGTCGGCCTCGTGAGCGATGCCTTTACGCTGGCCCAGGCCGGCTATGCAAAGACGTCGGGCGGTCTCGAGCTGATGCACGCGCTCAAGGGCGACCACAGCTCGCTGGTCAACCTGGCCGCGGCCAACAACCTCGGCAAGCTGGCCAGCGTGTGGTGGGAGCAGCCCGAGGCGGTCCGCCGTGCCATCAACCAATTCCGTGTGGACGTGTTTGGCCCGCTGGCCAAGGAACTGACGTTCGAGTTTGGTGCGAATGACTCGAGTGAGCTACGTGAACTGCGCTCGACGGTGATCTCGGCCGCCGCCGCCGCGGGTGATGCATGGACGCTCGGCGAGATTCACCGCCGCTTTGAGCCCCTTCACGACGGCGACGACAGCCTCATCCACCCAGATCTGATGCGTGTGATCTTCGCGCAGTCGGTCCGCCACGGCGGAGAAAAGGAGTTTGATGCTGTGCTCTCCGTCTACGAGAAGCCGGCGACCCCCGCGCACAAGAACGCAGCGATGCTCGCGCTCGGTGCAGCCAGCGACGAGAAGCTTATCCAGCGCACGCTGGACATCGTGTTCAGTGGAAAGGTCAAGACACAGGACTATATGTACTTCTTCGCGGCCCTCTCGAACAACATCAAGAGCCGACGCCAGCTGTGGGAGGCAGTCAAGCTGCGCTTCGACGACCTGGTAAAGTCCTTCGAGGGCAACTTCTCGCTGGCCAACCTGATCAAGTCGACAATCAGTGTCTTCTCGGCGGAAGAAGATGCCGAGGACATAAAGTCCTTCTTCGAGAAGCGCGACACCTCGAAGTTCAGCATGAGCCTAGCGCAAGGCCTCGACGCCGTGCGTGCCCAGGCGCGCTGGCTGCAGCGCGATCGGCAAGACGTAGAGGCCTACCTCCACTCGAGCGGGTATCTGTCGTAGTCGCCAAAATGGCCCATTTTTTGATGGAGCGCCAAGTTGATCAGCACCATGGCGCCCGTACTCATGCAGACTGGGGCATCCCGCGGTAATGCGAACAATGCGGACTGGTGCACCTATGTAGAAGTCAGGCATAGGTATGATGCGAGCAAGTATACGGTCGTCTACGGGCCTACCGTCTACTCGGTCTCGGGTAGCTTCTACACCGTGAGTCGATGGCCACATACCTTGAAGAAGCGAGCCCGCCTCTCCTGCGTCGACGCCAGCAGGGGGCTCTCGGGATCTGCCTTTTCAGCGCCGTTGGGCAGCAGAGGCAAGCCATTCACTAGCGAGGAGCCGGCCGCCTGGAACGAGCCAACCAGCGCACCAAGACCCGCACAAGACCCAGCCATCACAGGCACGGAGCGAGCTAGGGTCAGTCGTATGCAATACATACCCGCAGCGCCTAGAACGAGACCCGCCGCGCAGCCGCCGGCCGCGCCATTGTAGCCGTCCTCCTTTTGGCGGTAGTTGGCCAGCGACGCACTGGCATACGCGAAAAGACCACCAACGAAAGCTGCGTCCGTTAGCAAAGATCACTCGCGTTCACGTACTGCACAGAGCAATGGTGCCGCCCGTGCGGGTAAAGATACCCATAGCACCAGCCTTGTGCTTCTGCAGACTATTCTGCACCGCACTCGCCAGGAGGCCGACACCAGCACCAGCTAGACCGGCGTTGAAAGTTTCATTGACAGGCTGCCGCACATGGAACATCTTCGGGGGCTCCGACGCAGACATCGCTCGGTCGCAGAAGTAGACGCTGCGTCGGGCACACGCCCAAAGTGCATATTTCCCCGACACAACTAAGGCGACCCGTGCGCCCGCTAAGTGGGGTCCAGGCTCGATCTTGCTGGCTGCTACGACCACTATGGACGAAGACATCGCACAGTTCATCAACGTGACAGGGGCATCGCCTGAAGTGGCCAGGTATGTAGCGACAGACTGACACCCAGGGCGCACGTGCTATCGGCCAAGGGCGATGTGGCGATGGCGCTCTCTGTGTACTTTGAATCTGGCCTGCATGAGAACTCGGTGCCATCTGCTGCTGCGTCTTCTCCCCGCGGTCCGGCGCCAGAGGCATCGCGTGAATCTGTATCTCAAGGACCGCGTACGCTCACCGGCGCACCTGCCCCTCCGTCAGCACCGTGGCCGTCCGCTTCGGCCGGCACACCAGGTACCGCGCGGCCGCGTGCTGGTGGCATCATGACATTCCGCGATCTTCGGTCTGATGCAGAGGTGCCTGAAGCTAGAGACGGCGAAGATCCCGTGAACTTGTACACTGGTGGCGAGCGCAGTGGCCTGAGCGTTGAGAACCCTCGGCAGCGCGATGATGCTGGCCATGGCCTGGTCAACGACATTCTTTCACAAGCATCCCAGTCTTCTCACAGACCACCCAGGGATACACGGCCTGCTTCATCGAGCGCTTTCTCCGGCAAGGGCTATTCGATCAATGGCACTACGGTGGATGATGAGTCGCATCCCTCCGGCGACCCCACGGATGGCGATGTAAGCGATGAAGAGCCTGCTGTACGTCATCTTACGTTTTGGGCCGACGGCTTCTCTATTGGCGACGGCCCGCTCATGCGGTATGACGACCCCGGAAACCAAGAAGTCTTGGAGGCCATCCATGCTGGTCGTGCGCCTCTGCATCTACTCGACGTGCGATTTGGACAGCCCGTGGAACTGGTCGTTTCGCGCCGTACAAACGAGAAATATGTCCCACCCCCACCGCCTCCCGCAAAGCCTTTCGAAGGCGTCGGCAACCGCCTTGGAGCGCCGAGCGTCGTCCCCGCTCCTTCAAATCAGGCCCCCAATGTGGCACCGCCCACTCCTGCATCTATTCAAGCTGACCCGTCCCAGCCCATGACGCAGATTCAAGTCCGACTCCCGAACGGCCAGCGACTCATTGCCAAACTGAACCTATCGCATACTGTCGCAGATTTGCGCACATACATTCTCTCGTACGTTGTTTCTATGGACTAACCCGGCAAGCCAGCAGCCAGCGTTGCATCCGGACTTTACTCTTCGCACGTCTTTTCCTCCTCAGCCTCTGCTAGACACGTCGCTTTCGATTGCTGACGCCGGCCTTGCCAACGCTGTTGTGGTGATTACTTAGCTGCATTTGATTGGCGGCAGGCCGCGTCCCCGATGGTCTGAGCGTGCTGCAGGAGGCGCGATACCCACGTGCTTGGTAACGTAGATGCATAGGTTCTGTGCGGCCGCGCCGTGCCAGCACATGCGCTGTTGTAAAAATTACCGGATTTGCCCGACGCGCATATGTCCCGACCGCACATAATGCATCTTGCAGCTTACCGGCCAATTCTCGGAACGTGCAGGGGTCCGTTCGGTTGGAGGCACTCGGTTAAAGGCCTCGGCCCAGACGCCCTTTTTTCTCTTCACCTCTACCAACTGGTTCGTATCAACCATCCCGTTAGAAGTGCTAACACTTTCAGAACAAAATGGCTGGTGACTCGAAGCCTGCTAAGTCGATGCAGGGTTTCCTGACGGACTTCATGATGGGTGGTGTTTCCGCCGCCATCTCGAAGACCGCGGCTGCCCCCATTGAGCGTATCAAGCTGCTCATCCAGAACCAGGATGAGATGATTAAGCAGGGTCGTCTTGCCTCGCCTTACAAGGGTATCGGTGACTGCTTTATCCGCACCTACCAGAACGAGGGTCTGGCCTCGCTCTGGCGCGGTAACACTGCAAACGTCATCCGTTACTTCCCTACCCAGGCTCTGAACTTCGCCTTCAAGGACTACTTCAAGTCGCTCTTCAAGGTGCCTAAGGACGCTGCCTACTGGAAGAAGTTCAGCTCGAACATTGCTTCGGGTGGTGCCGCCGGTGCTTCGTCGCTCGTCTTCGTGTACTCGCTTGACTACGCCCGTACCCGTCTTGCCAACGACTCGAAGTCGGTTGCCAAGGGTGGTGAGCGCCAGTTCAACGGTCTCATTGACGTGTACCGCAAGACGATTGCCATCGACGGTGTTCTGGGTCTCTACCGTGGCTTCATTCCCTCGGTCGTTGGTATCGTTGTGTACCGTGGTCTGTACTTCGGTCTCTACGACTCGCTCAAGCCTATTCTGCTGCCCGGCAAGCTCTCGGAGAACTTCCTGGCTTCGTTCTTGCTTGGTTGGGGTGTCACCACTTCGGCTGGTCTTGCTTCGTACCCTCTCGACACTATCCGTCGTCGTATGATGATGACCTCGGGTGGTGGTGTCGCGTACAAGAGCATGTTCCACGCCGCCTCGTCGATTATTGCTGCCGAGGGTGTCTGGTCGCTCTTCAAGGGTGCCGGTGCCAACATTCTCCGTGGTATCGCCGCCGCCGGTACCATCGCCGGTTACGACCACCTCCAGCAGCTTATGTTCGGCAAGGTCTACAAGGGTGGCTCGGGTTAAACAGCCCATTTTACAGTTTTGTAGCTGGTTCTGCCGGGATTTTTGCTCGGTCGCCCTGTTGGCGGTTGAGCCAAAGTCCAATAGGCTTGTCAATCGAGCTGTACAAACATATGGTGTTGGAGTCGTTTCTGGCAGACATCAGCACGGGTGCCGCTTATAGATGCATTTATGGACAGGAGAAGGAATCATCACTAGCAATTGCAGCCATCTCGGGTTGGAAGGCTAGTACGTCGCTGCAAGTCCACCAGTTCGTTGCGGACACCGCTGCTCGCGTTCGGATCAGCCCGTGGCTTGATATCGAGGGGGATGTGCTTGGCCACTTCAGTGAAGGCCTCCAACACGCCTTCACCCGTTTTGGCACTAGTTTCAAAGAAAAGGAGACCTGCCTCATTAGCATAGCTCTGCGCCTCTGATATTGGGACCTCGCGCTTGACCGCGGTCGCTGAAGCACCTGTGTCCTCTGCATCGTCATCCTTGTTCACAATGCTTGTGTCCTCGGCAGGCTCAGAGATGAGGTCTACTTTATTGCCCACAAGGGCGATGACAATGTTCGGGTTCGCCTGGCGCTGCAGCTCCTTCACCCAACTCTGAGCCTTCTCAAACGAAGCCGCCTTTGTCACGTCATAAACAACAACGCTGGCTTGAGCGTTGCGGTAGTACATAGGTGCCAAACTGTGGAACCGCTCTTGACCAGCCGTATCCCAGATCTCAAACTTAATAAGACGGTCTTCCAAGCGGCAACGTTGCTAGATGTCAGAACATCATACTCACAGTCAAGAAGGCTGCGCCAATCGTCGGTTCACGGTTTTCCTGAAAATCATCTTGCACAAAACGATGCACAATCGATGTTTTTCCAACAGCAGACTCGCCCAGCAAAACCAGCTTAGTCTGGATTGGCTTCATGCTGATTTCAGGAGCCGGGGTCTGATCCTCCGTTCCCTGAGAAGGTGGTGGCGCCGACATGATGGTCCGTCTGCGAGTCACGGTGCCCCGCCCATGGGCCACAAGCGTGCATCATCCAACAGGGATATAACACTTAATTCCCATTTGTCCATCGGCTTGGGCCGTTGACCGAGGTCGCGATCGTGACGCGCAACCCGTGGAATAGACCGCGTGTGTTATTCGGCAAAGATGTACACAGGGTCTCCTGGTCTGCAGAAACAAGGGTCTTCCTATGCGCACCCCTCTAACCAAGTGCAGGCCCAAGCCCAAGCCCAAGCTCAGGCTCAAGCACAACGGATTCGCGCCCGCAACCATTATGACATACTTGTCGGTGAAGGCTTCCGTGGCACGAAGCGCGACCGTCCTACCGATCGTAGTCTGCCTCCTTCACTGAAGCGTCAGGTGAAGGAAAGTGCCTTCTACAGTGACCTTCAACGGATGGAGCGCCAGCTTGACTGGACCATGGCGCGCAAGCGCGCTGAGCTTATGGACTCTATGGGGAAGCCTCCAAAGGTGAAGCGCACTTTGCGCATTTTTCTGAGCAATACATGTGCCAACCAGCCTTTTCAAGTTGAAGAAAAGGAAAAGAGTCAACGTGATGCTGATGCTGCCGATGCCGATGACGCCGATGGCGGCGACGAGGAGGATGGAGCCACCGCGCCGGCCGCGGAGGGCAAATCTGCCGCGCCCTCTTCCGATGTTCCGTCATGGACACTCCGCATTGAGGGTCGCCTTCTTGATCCGAGCTTTCGGTCGCGGGCGGGGGCCGCGCTCTCTGCCCATGCGACTGCTTCGCGCATTGGTGCGCACAAATTCAGCAACTTGATTAAGTCCTGTGTGGTCGAATTTATGCGGGACCCCAACTTGTACCCGGATGAACAGATGGGGGCAAGCAACATCGTGGAATGGCACCGCCCTGCACCTAGCGTTGCGCCGCAACCACCGATGCCGGGTGCTGGTGGTGGTGCTGTAACGGAGAACCCCCTGATTCACAGTGCCGAGCCGGCGCTCGATGGATTTGAAATTAAGCGCACAGGAACGGAGCCTGTGAAAGCCAAGATTGTGCTGTATCCATTGTACGTGCCAGAGCGTTACTCTGTTTCGCCACCCCTGGCACAGCTACTTGATGTGCAAGAAGAGACTCGTGCTGGTGTGCTGAGTGCTCTTTGGGCCTACATCAAGCAGAAGAATTTGTTGGATGAGAACGACCACCGGGTTGTGCGCCTAGACCCGCCTCTGCAAGCCCTTTTCCGCACTCCTACTATCAACTTCCACCACATACCCGAGGTGCTGCATCGTTTCCTGCACCCGCCTCAACCTATTGTTTTGGAGTACTATGTTCGGACTGACAGGGCTGAGTACCGACACCCTACTGCGTTTGATATTGAGCTGGACATGGAAGATTGGGCACTGCGGACGAAGCAGCACAATGTGCTCTCGCGCTTCGATGCCAACAGCTCCCTGAGCAACGAAATCCTGGCGATCGATGACCAGATTGCCCAGGCCGCTCTTACGATTCGGAACCGATCGGCTGCCCAGCACTTTTTCTCGTCGTTCGCCAAGGACCCCAAGGGTCATCTCCAGGCATGGATTGCTAGTCAGGCTCGTGATCTTGACATGGTGCTGGGCGCGTCGCAATCGGGACGCGGTCCAGAGGGCGATCCCACGTCGTCGGTGCACTTCACGTCAGAGGAGATGCGTCGCGCGGAGACGTTCCATGGCCCATGGGTGAACGAGGCGGTCATTGTGTCTGAGTCGCAGCGCCTGGCGCAGCGACTCCAAGAGCTACAGTCGGACACGGTCCGTTCTTCCACTCAAGGCTCGTAGGCAGGTAGCTATCGAGTACACGAGCACATTTTGGGTAAAGCATATATATTGCATCTCGAAGGGAGCGAGAGCCTTTTATCCACCGAGCAAGGAACCTATGTCATCACCGCCGGCAGAGTACAAACGTCCAAGGGAACAAACCCTGAACAAAATAGCAGCCAAGCCAAAATGCAGGAAGCTGCCGTACCAAATTGCCATTAACGGTACGACTTCTGGCGGCGCGCGCGGGCACCACGACCACCGAACTTCTTGGGCTCGCAGCGGCGAGGGTCGGCGATCAGGAGCGTACGGTCATACGACACGAAGAGCTGCTTGAGCTCAAGAGCCGAGGCAGCGTCGTAGTACTTGGCGTAGTAGGCAACAAGGGCCTTGGCAATGGCCTGACGGATGGCGTAAACCTGCGAAGTGTGACCACCACCCGAGACACGGATGCGAATGTCAACGGTGCTGCTGGTTAATTCAAACAATGGGTACGTACGAGAATTTGTCCTCACCAACAACCAGGACAGGCTCGTACACCTTCCAGCGCAGGGCCTCAGGCTGAATGAGAGAGATGGGCTGGCCGTTCAGGCGGATCTGGCCCTTGCCCTCCTTGGCATGAGCGACCGCCGTCGCAGTCTTCTTCTTGCCGAAACACGAGACGAACGGCGTCGCACCCTTCGCTTCAGACATCTTTTGTGTGTCAGTTCTGTTCTCGCACGCGGAGCGCGAACGTACCTTGATGTGTGGTATGGTAGAAACCTCGCGGCGTACGTGCGGTTTTCCAGCCGGGCGCGGTGTCCCAGGACTGTCCACGTGACGACATTCGAACCATATAGTTCTATGGGAAGTCCTTACTAATCATTATCGGCCGAGCGAGGGTCTTCGCGACCACGCCGCATCGACACCCCCGGTCGCCCAGTGAGCGCAGCAGGATGTTTGTACGTGCAGCGCTGCAGGGGCGCCAGCTCTTTTCGTGCCCCGCAGTAACACCAACGGGGGTGTATGGAGGTGCGATGGTTCGAGCTCGTGCAATGCACGTCTCGCTCCCGCGCTCCTCCGAGGCGGCACCGGCGACGGAAACGGACGAACCTGTCGTGTATGGTACGTGTCCTTCACTCACAGCAGCCCTGGAGCGTTCTTCCCCCTTGATTCACACGCGCATGTCTTATTTGAGCCCCAAAACGCGTCCAGATTCGCAGGAGAAGCACTATGTTCCCATGTCCGCACATGTGTTTAATGTGCCGCCGCACCAGCATGCAATGCACATGGCGGTCGTGTACTATCTCGACGCTATGCGTATGGGCACAGCGAGCACCAAGACACGCTCAGAAGTGGCGTTCTCGGGCCGCAAACTGCGCCCCCAAAAAGGGTCTGGCAAGGCTCGTCTTGGTGATGCCGGTAGCCCCATGCTCCGTAAGGGTGGCGTGGCGCATGGTCCACGCCCCCGCGACTTTAAGACGGAGCTTCCACGCAAGGTGCGTGAGCTCGCTCTGCGCTCTGCGCTTAGCGCACGGATGCGCGAGGGCCGGCTGCATGTGGTGCCCAGCCTCGAGTGGCAGCCGGCGCCCATGTCCACCAACAAGCTGGCTCGCCTGCTCGGCTCGAAGCAGTGGACCGATACGCTATTCCTCACTGCTCCGCGTCGCCCCTTGTCACCAGTGTCCACCGAGAGGGGCGCTGCGCGTGCGTCATCTGTGGATCTCGAGTACACAGACGAGCAGGTGCTGCGTCACGCGCGCTACGTGCGTAACTTCGACGTGGCATCGCGCAACCTGCCTGACGTGGCACTAATGCGTCTGCATGCACTTGAACCTCACCCTCAGCCACGCCTCGAACACACGAAGCAGCCAGGCGAGCTGCATGCGTACGAGGTACTGCAGTTCAGCCGCATTGTGATGGACCTGGGCGCCCTCGAGTGGCTTGAGGAAAAGTTGGGCGGTTCTCTCGTCCACGAAATGTACAAGGAGGAGCTGCGCTTCTGGGAGGCCGAATGCAAGCAGGATGCTCTGCCCGAGGACGCGCCGGCGCCGTCCGAAGAGCCTGCCGCGCCGGCCCCTGCGCCGGCTCCGACGCCCTCGCCGTAGTCTGCGACCGATACCAATATCCTTAGTCAGCCATTTTTTTCTCTGGCTGCCATGGCGGACGGACCACCGGCGCCCGCACGGAAGCCTAAGAAAGTGCCGAGGTACGATGAATACGGCAACTATTTGGGGGACGTAAGGGAGGACGAGCTCCAGGCAATTGAAGCTGCAGCAGCGAAGCAACGATCGCCACCACCACCTGTGGCCCCAGCCGATGCACCGTCCTTGTTTCCACCCAATGGTGCCGCTCGGCCTGCGCCTATGGCTGCGCCAAAGCCGACACGAAGACCAGTGCCACGGCCCAGTGGACCTTTGTACTATTGTGGACTCGATACGACGTTGCTATCGCAGCCCTCTCGCTGCACGTTTGCGGCAACGTCTGAGCTAGAGCTCATGCTCCACCGCGCCGACAGGCACCTTGTATACCCTCCTGGCGGCATGGATGAGCTACGAAGACGTGACCCTATGCGCATAGCCGAAGAACGTGAGCATCTAGCGCGGCAACGCAAAGGTAATGCGCGTGCAGCGGACGGCCCCTCCGACTCGACGATTCTGGGCCTGAATATCAAGTTGGATACCCCGGAGCTCATTGAAGAATGGATAAGACAGCGCAAGAAAAGGTTCCCGACTGCTGCACTCATTGAACAAAAGCAGGCGCGTATTCGACTTCGTGAGCTGCCGAGATCGAACGCACAGGTGCCACGCGCCCCATCTTCGACAAACGAGGCGTCGGGCGATCCGTCTTTCCAGGCAGCCGGTCCGCCCTCAACTTCTGCGTCTGATGCCTCGCTTGATGCAAAAAGGGCCCCGGCAAATCAGTCTCATGCGCCGGACACTTCGTCGGGCTCGTCCGACTCTGACACTGACTCGGACTCGTCATCAGAGTCGTCCAATTCAGATATGGACCCAGTGCGAGACGCGGTCTCGTCGAAGTTGGACCCTAGCGACCCACCTGCGTCCGAGGAACGCAACAGCGCTCGTACGCCGCAGCACCCGTCTTCTAAGCGGGCATCGACCGACGGTGAGACTTCTCTACGCCCCAAGCGCCGCGCCGTGCCACGGCGCGCTGCACCGAACCCGTTCGAGGTGCCAGATTTGCTCCGACAGCTGCTGGAGCGCGAGATCCTGCAGCATGTGGATGCCCTAGCGCAGTGGCTCGATTTTGTGCTGGACAACAACTTTTTGGCGAGCTTGGAGCGACACCGTGGCGAGGCAGCGGCACAGCGCGCGCGGCGCGCCAGGGTCACGGACCTGTCAGCGGAGCTGGCGGCGCCTGTGCCTGGCACTGGTACTGCTTCTACGGCGGCACTGCCGCCGGTTGCATCACCTCCTCTACGAGCGCTCGATGAGCTGCTGTGGCCCGACGAGCCCGATCCATTGATCTACCTGGATCCGCTGCGTGCTGCGGACCCGAAGCCGTTGCGGCTGAGTGAGCTGGAGACACTTGCTATGGATCCTACACTGCGAGCGATATTGCAACCGACATCCTCATTGCACCCCCGTGGCGAGGACAATCACGCGCTGCGTCGTGCCCTCGAGACGTGGCGCGCTCTTCCGACGTCGCGTCACCGCGAGGCAGCCCTGCAGCTGATCCTCGGCGTGGGAGCCGACAGCCCTGTGCATGCCCACGAGGCGTATGCACCTGCCTACCAGCGTGTGCGCGGGGCGCCGCGCGGCACACACATGCAGCAGGGGCGGGTCATTGGCGAGACGGAGCTCTTTCGGCTCGGGCTGCGTGTGTCACCCGTCGAAGTGCGTGAGATCCAGCACATGGCTGAGCGTGTGGCTGCAGTGACTGCGCGACTCGAGTACGAGACGCTATGAGCGACGACGCAGCGCGGCATCCTCCGCGGCTTGCACGAGAGCCTGGAACTCTGGTGCGCCCGCGTGTTGACATAGTGTATAGAACTTGGACTTGGGGTTGCGCAAAAGCTCGGCGGGCTCGCCCCACTCGGCCACCTGTCCGTCTTCCAGGTACAATACACGATCGTACGCAATGACCGAGCGCAGGCGGTGTGCAATGGTAATGACTGTGCTGTCACGGAAAGCCTCCTGGATGACCTCGGTGATCTGGAGGTCCGTCGTGTAGTCGATGGAGCTCGACGCCTCGTCGAAGAGCACAACGCGTGACTTGCGCAAGAGGGCCCGCGCAAGGCACAGCAACTGCCGCTGCCCCTGGCTCAGGTTCGCCCCATTCTCGGCGATCGGCATGGAGAGGTCCTCCATCGCCATTGAGTCGTCAGTGATGAGGTGCACGGCACGCAGGCTTTCGAGGAGCTGTGCATCGTCAAATTCACCGGCCACGTCCAGCACACTGCGTAGTGGGCCGGACAATATGACTGGGTCTTGGGGCACAATCTGCAGGCGCGAACGCAGGTCATGCAGAGCGAGCTCGCCAATGTCGCATCCGTCCATGACGATGCGCCCGGCGGCCGGCTCCAAAAAGCGCAGGAACGCGCTCATCAGCGTCGACTTGCCGCTGCCGGTGGGACCGACGATCGCGAGCTTGGAGGCACGCGGCACCTCGAACGACACACCTTTGAGTACATCGGGGCGGTCTGGCGCGTACCGCAGGCGCAGATTCTCGACCTGGATATGACCGTGCTCAGGCCACGCCGCAGAGGGCACAAGAGCCTGCGGCGCCTCAGGCTCCTGCTCGATCGATGCTGCGAACTCAAACACGCGCTCCACGGAGACGGCGCTCGTCTGCAGCGCTGTGTACATGCGCATGAGGATCAACAGCACAAAGTTCAAGTCGATGAGGAACGTCAGCGAAAAGTCCACGGACGCCGGCTCGGTGTGTGGCGCAAGCAGTACGAGCACACACGAAATGAGCACGAGCATCGAGCTTATCAGGTTGAACATTTGGCTCAACCAGCGGCTGCCCTGGGCAGTCCACCACACGAACCGGTTGTAGTTATCGAGCAGGCCGAGCATATCGTCAGTGAAGCGCTCTTGCGCACCGAATGCACGGATCACTTGCACGCCTTGCACCGTATGACTGAACGCATGGACCACAAGAGAGCGTGAGGTCGAAGTGAGACGCTGCAGGTCGCGCGCCACGCCCATGTACCGACAAGCGACCCAGCCGTAGAGCGGCAGGAGCGCGAGGAGCACAAGCACGAATAGGATGCCGCCGACCATGTACAGCGCAATCGACGTGGCCAGCAGCTGCGTGACACGGATCACCACGTCTGCAATCGCGCGCGCAAACGTCGCGTCAATCACTTCCATATCCTGCCCAAAGCGGTTGAGTAGGCGCCCACGCGTCGTCCGATCAAAGAAGCGCATCGGCGCGTGCATTGTGCGCCACAGCATCCGGCCAAACAGCGTACGCGACGCGCGCAGCGACATGGTGTAAATGCCGACCCAGCGAAGGACGCCAAACACCACGCCGACCAGTACCAGGCCCGCATACCGCTCGAGCCACCAGGCGCTCGAGTGGCCACGCCCACCACTCGCACTCCAGTCGCGCACCCATGCATTCGTGACCAGGTCCCACAGGTTCGCCAGCGCGAAAAGCAGCATCGTCAGCAGGCACAGGGACCACCCACTGCTGGCTGCCACGTACGCACTCCATACCTTCCATGCAATGCTGCCCGTCTCGCGGTGCTCGAGCACGCGCTTCGCCTCGGTCGTCGAGAGCGGCGGTTCGTGTGGCTCCGAGGCAGGCTCGTTCCGCTCCTCCTTCTCTGCCGTCTGCCAACCCGAGTAGTGCGGCGACTCGAAGAACGCCGAAGGCGTGCCGTGGAAGGCCACGCGTCCTGGCTCCATATACACGACTTGATCCACGACTTGGCCCACCTGCGCGACATTGTGTGAGACGAGAAGGACGATACGCTGGTCCAGCAGCGGGCCAGCCAGCAAGTGCGTCGTAAGGTACCGCGCCGTGCCCGTATCCACCGCGGAGAGCACATCATCGAGCAAGACAACTGTCGCTCGTGAGTAGACAGCGCGCGCGAGGCCAATGCGCGCCTTTTGGCCGCCGGACAGCTCCGTGCCGTTCTCGCCAACAATAGTAAGGTCGCCATGCTCCCACTGCTCGAGATCGTTTGTAAGAGCGCATGCTTTGAGGACGGCCTGGTAGCGCGTCGCGTTGCCGAGCGGCAGTCCAAAGAGGATATTGTCGCGGATAGTCGTATTCATTAGGAATGGCTGCTGCGGCGCGTAGGCGACCATATCAGGGTGCAGCCACGCGTCCGTGCCAAGCGCGCGCTGCGCTTCTGTCAGGCTCTCGGCCTCGGCCGGCACACTGATACTTGGCGAGCGCGGACATTGCACGGTACCATGCAGGACCTCGGCCTCGTGTAGTAGTGCGTGAAGTAGCAACGTCTTGCCGCACCCCACTCGGCCACAGAGGAGCGTGCGGCCCACGGGAAACTCGACGCTGATATTGCGCAGCACAAACGACGATCCTTGGCCTGTGAGTGGCCATGCCACAGTTGCCTTGTCGAGGCGCACTGTCGCCGGCGATGCGGGCGATGCGCGCAGCGTGCGCGCAGGCGGCGACACTTCGGGACTGTCGAGGTACTCGGCCATTCGCCCAGCCGAGACAAGTGTCTGCGCAAAGCTGGTGACGGCGCGTGGCAGCATGATGATTGTCCAGCGCAGCTCATTAAAGACGGCCAACGACGTAAACGCCACTTGGGGCGTCAGCGTCTCGTGCAGCACCTGCGTGTAAAAGGTAAACGCGACGAGGGTGACAAGCAGCGGGTTCAGCTCGAGCACCACCGAGAGCAGCGACTCAAACACAAACGACCAGCGCAGCTCGCGGATCTCATCCGTGCGTGTATGGTTAATCTTGCCATCAAACATTGGCTCCCACGCCTGGGCCTTGATCATGCGGATGCCGAAGAAACACTCATTGAGCAAGCCCATGCGCCGGTCACGCACACTCATCAGGCGCTCGTTGGCGCGACTGTACGCCCTACTCAGCGAGCCGATCAGCGGCATGAGAACGACCGTGGTGCCGAGGCCAACGAGCGCACTGATTCCTAGCACACGGTACGCAAAGTAGCCACCCAGCAGCAACTCGCAGGGTGTCGTAAGCGCGGCGAAAAGGTGGAAGCACACGGCCGTGATGCGCCCGAGGTCGACCAGGTGCAGTGTGAGCACTTGGCTGTCTCCTTTTCCGTCGGCCTCAGCACGCGCTCCCAAGCGACGACGCAGTGTTTTGTTGAATAGCAGCATCGAGAGTTGGGACGATAATGACACGGTCAGTGTGCCCTCCATGCGGCTCCACAGCGCACCTTGGATAGTGCTGCTGACGATCACGGTGCAGAACAGGCCCAGAACCCACGGCAGACACCGGTAGAGCGTGTCCACCTGCGTATCATCCACGCCTACACTTTCGTCCAGCGCCTTGAAAATGCGGTTCGCAAAGAAAGCCGGCGCATAGTACGTCCCGATCGCCAAGAGCGTGAGTGATATTAAGAAGCCGAAATGCAGCGCATTCGCACGCATCAACACCCACACAAGGCGCAGGCCCCGGTGCCGAGCATTGGATGCCCCAGGCGCAGTGAGCAGCGGCGTCGATTCGAAGGCGTTCGGACGCACCACGCGCCTCCGCATCCACTTGGGCTTGTGCAGGAGGCTGTGAATATGGCGGCTGAGTGTCTCTGCTTGCATGTTTGGGCCCAGCAGTGGTACATCCCTCGATGCTAAGCGTCCGCTGCGCCTGACTGTGCGCACAAGAGTCCCGACGTGAAGGAAGAAGAGTGCGCCCAATACTGAGTTGCTCATCGGTGCGGTCGGTGCCATCTCGAGCGACTGGCTCTGAGCCTCGTCGGCGTCCGAACCTTCCTGCGGCTCATCTTCGCGAAGGGCCACTTTGACGGCAGTGCCCTGCACGGCCACATGCCGCGGAATGCCGGGAAGCAAGCCAATGGTCCCGGACAAGAGGCCTAGCAGCACCACATTTACCCACAGCACAGGCGTAAAGTGCTCGCCAAACGCAAAGCGAAACAGCTCGCCAACAAAGAAGCACGCGGTCACTGTAAAGAGTGTGCAAATGCATGTCCAGCGCACCTCTAGGGCGAATTTGGGGTGGCTGTGCTCGTGGTACAGCCATGCCGCTTGCAAGGCAAAGGGAATATACAGGACTTGGAGGTCCTTGTTCCATAGCTTATTACTGAGCAGACCTGCGCCTCCCACGGCCAAGAAAAACCAGCGCGCATACTTGTACTGCCTCCAGAAAGCGTACTCGTTGACCACCTCTGGTCGGATGATCGTGCTCCCTGGATGTGCCATGGGCGAGCCTAACACATGCTGCATGATCCATCGCCGCAGCGAGGAATGCCGCCGCGTACCCAGATACAACCGACGTAGCGCATGAAGCCGAGTGCCTAGGAGTACGACAGCCACAGTAAACACCCAGAGTTCGCACACATTGATCACGCCCGAGGGCGTCCACTGCTCCATGGGTGGCGGCGGTCTGAGGCTATGTGGAGAAGCACGACCGGCCTCCCCGGCGTCGCTCGGTGCCTGTTTAAACCTATTGCCATGTTCGTATCCACGTCGCTGAAGCGCGGCTCAACGCTGCGTATCCCTGCAGTTTCTGCCTTGCGTGTGCATGCGGCTATGCCTCTGGCATCTCGTGCTGCTCTACACACGAGTGTGCCTCGAAAGGAGGAGGCCAAGACATGTCTGTACAACTTCCATGTAAACCATGGGGCGAAGATGGTGCCGTTTGGCGGCTTTGCGATGCCCCTCACGTACGACGGCATGGGCCAGGTGGCTTCTCACAAGCATGTGCGTGAGCACGCCGGTCTCTTTGATGTAGGCCACATGGTGCAGCACATGTTCGAGGGCCACACGGCCCTTCAGTTCTTGCAGCACATTACTCCTTCTTCGCTGGAGTCGCTGCCGCCATTCTCATCGACGCTCTCCGTATTCCTCTCTAAGGATGGAGGTATCCTCGACGATCTGATCATCACAAAGCATTCGGACACCGACTTTTACGTGGTGACCAATGCCGGTCGCCGTCACGAAGACTTGGCCTTCCTCCGCGAGCAGCTCGACGAGTGGAACCGACGCAACGGCGATGAGGGCGAGGTCACCCACCAAGTGCTAGAGGGCCGTGGCCTCCTTGCCCTCCAGGGCCCCTCGTCTGCCCGTGTCATGCAGAAGCATCTGCCGCACGACTTCGATCTGTCGAAGCTGACGTTCGGCCAGAGCGCCCTGGTGCCTATTCGCCTTAGCGGCCAAAACAACGCGGATTCGGTTATGTGCCATCTGGCTCGCGGTGGCTACACAGGTGAGGATGGTTTTGAGATCTCGATCCCTCGCGAGGCTACCGAGGAAATCGCCCGCGCGCTGCTTGACGACAGTGAGGTGGAGCTCGCCGGTCTCGCGGCGCGCGACAGTCTGCGCCTTGAGGCTGGTATGTGCTTGTATGGCCATGACCTTGATGAGAGCGTCAGTCCCATTGAGGGCGCTCTGGCCTGGACGGTCGGTAAGGACCGTCGCGAGACAGGCGACTTCCTCGGCGCCGAGCGTGTGCTGAAAGAGCTCAAGGAGGGTCCGCCTCGCCGCCGCATCGGCCTGCTGGTGTCGCCAGGATCCCCTGCTCGTGGTATGTATATTGCATCTGACTATCTACAGAGGGTACCAAGGTGTTTGCCGAGGACGGCACGACGGAAATTGGCCGTGTCACATCGGGCATCCCGTCTCCAACTTTGGGCCAGAACATTGCGATGGCCCTCGTGAAGAATGGCTACCACAAGAAGGATACTAAATTGCTCGTTGAAGTGCGCAACAAGATGCGCGAAGCCACGGTGGCCCGTATGCCATTCGTGCCGAACAAATTCTACCGCGGATAGGCTTATAGACCTGCGTACCTTTTGCCGGCCGTGCGATGCGCCCGGGTCAGTTCACCGTGCGCGCACGTGAGCAAACTTACAGGCACGAGCACGGACCGATTGGCGCACTCGAGGCTTCGTTAGTCAGCTGCGCGGACCCCTCTCCTGGCGTGTGCTGTGTACACTTGTCTAGAGATTGGACCCCGCTCTAGGGCCAGCCACTTTCCCGGACATTATCTCGACTGACACACTTAGGCAATCTGTGGTATGTCGCGCGCGGTCAAATCTGCGATCGCAGCGCGACGCAGCGCGAGCGACACCCCTGAAAAACAGAGCGCCCATGCGGGGTACGACGCCGAGTCGCGCACCCAAAAACCATTGACCGACGCTTTGAATGCGGCATGCACTTCTGGTTTGTACCTTTCGCTGATATCAGGTCGACTAAATCTTTCGGGCCGCTCCCCACCATTGACAGAGTCCCCTACGGAGCTGCTAGACTTGCTGCAGGACGAGCCCCCCGCGTGGTATACGCCCGCCGAGGACGAGGCTGCGTCGTGGTCCTGTCGCACTAGTTTGCACATACTCTTGCTGGGCTCCAACCAGATCGACCAGGTGCCTGATCGACTCGCCGAATTCAGGGACCTTGCGCGACTGGAGCTGCAAGGAAACCAACTTACTACGTTGCCGCTCGCACTGGCGCGGCTGCTAAACTTAACGTCGTTGAATCTCACGAGCAACCAGCTTCAACATGTGCCTGCATGCATTATAGGTATGCCGTCTCTCGTCCACCTTGATCTAAGCCACAACGCATTGGAATCTCTGTGGACCGCGAACGATATGCAGCAAGGCCATCAGGCCGCCTCGGATGCCGTCGAGTCATCACCTTCCTCTGGTCATTCCGAAATGGCCCTCCTTCCCCACTTGAAAACGCTCGATCTGAGCCACAACAAGCTTACCACATCGGCATTGGTAGTATCTTGGCCCAGCTCACTCGTGCAATTGGATTTGAGTCACAACCTTCTCCAAGAGCCTATTCTCGTTGCATCATGGTACCCTCTTACTAACTTAGAGGATCTTTCTCTTGCCAAAAATCCACTTGGAGATACTATGTTTGTTTCGGATAGTCAAAACAAAGTCTTTTCCAAGCTCACGACGCTCGACATACGCGGGACGCAAGCTACCGCTCTGAACGCTCTGGAAGTCGCATTTGCATCTGCTCCCTCTGTGAGTCTCAGCGAAGCGCGTGACCGACAGCGCTCGCCACCTACGCCTGCCGCGTCTTCCGGATTGTGCACAGCGCACCAACTAGTCCGCGTGGCTGCCAAGCCTGCCCCACACGACGCCACCGAAGTCAAGTCAGCTTTACAACAGACCTGCGCACTCCCTGCCCTGTTTGTTCTTTCGGATATCCAAGTTCGCACGGAATCGCATCGTCGCCGGCGCGGCGGACGCGGGCGTGGTGGTGAGGACCGGAATCGTGCACAGCACGACCGTGAGGACGAGGGCAGCACACCTCCCAATGCGGGCAGCGCGCTGGCTAACGCCAAACTTTCCACCAAGAAAAAAGAAGCCCTGGGTCAGGTGCCATGCAAATTTTTCCGCAACAACGGATGCTCAGCTGGCGAGGCATGTCCGTTTGCTCACACACTTCCAGGAGAAGGGCAGCCGAAGGCAGTATGCCAGTGGTTTATTAAGGGCAGCTGCCGATTTGGCCATCGTTGTGCGCTGGCGCACATCCTGCCTGGACAGCCTATGAGTGTACGTATGCTCGTGCTAACCATATCAGATGGACCGAAAGAACAAGCGTGCGGCACAGCAAAATGCCACGCAAGCCGCCAAAGGAGCGGAGGAACAGCGTGGCGCCAACGAGAAAAGCGACACATCTCAGGGATCTCGTACAGCTCCTGTGCCTGCGCCAGCCCCCCCTGCGGCATTCCATGGTGCGCGCGATGCCACAGGCGACGACCTGCCCATCGCTTTGTCCGCCTTGACGCCGGACTCGGATACGCCCTCTCTTTCGCGCCCATCTGCTTGGGGCAGTGACATGCCCCTTACGGCGCGCACTTACGAACCTCCCAGTACGACGGCCTTTGGCACGAGTCCTTTTGATCAGCCCGGCTCTCACAGCTTCTTCTTCAATGCGGCTAGTGCCGACGCGCGGCCGACACGCGATATCTCGGCAGTGTGGGGTGCTGACTCTATACGGAGTGAAGATATGGGTCCAGAGGCAGGTCATGCGGAAGACTTCCTGCCGTCTAGCTTGACCGACCTGCTTACACCGGCGGAGCTGGAGCGACGCATGCGACACGCTCGGGATCCCGTGTCTCACAACTCTACGTCTGTGTCACAAAGTCTTCCAGCTCATTCACAACCATTTAATGGCTTTGGTACATCGCCTTCCGTTGCGCAGCCCGGACGCATGTCATTTGGCGGAAGTATGTCGCTCATTGGCGGCATATCTGCAACTAGGCGTCCCTCATCGAGTGTACATGCATCGCCATTCCTACCGCCCCTACTCGACAACAACCTAGGATCTCCACCAAATATGAGCCCTCCTGGTACACTCTCGTCCTCCCTGGGCGGCGAGAGAGTCACCGCGCCGTTCTCTTCGCGAACAGGCAGCGAAGAGGCGCGGCGACGTGCTGCGCCTGGCAGTGGCACGTATCATGCACGTGGGCATCCTCCTATCTCTCCAGCCATCCTTCCGACACTGGAATCGGATGCTGATGAAACTATGTTCGAGCTCGAGTAGGCAAGTGTAGCCTGCGGCTCATGTAGAGAAAGGTTAATGAACGCCCTTCTATGCTGTCATGGAGGGTCTTCGTGGGCTGTCGGCCGAGGTGTCTTCTTCGCTCCCTACGACAATGGCGCAACGATCTCGCCAGCTCTTGGTCGAGGTGTACAACCGCCTGGTCACGGACCAAGGCGCCCTCAAGTCTCTCGTTGCTTCTGAGAAACCGCTCCGCGCTTTTGCTCACGAGCTTGCCTCGCTCTCCTCCTCACCCACGTCAGTATTGGGTACCTCGGACGCCGAGATCAAGACCACGGATGAGTGGCTCGATCAGGTTGAGGGCATGAATGGCAGTCTTGAGACGCTCGACAAGAAGCTTGAATCGCGCACTTTCTTGAGCAGCAACTCGCCGACGGCGGCGGACTACTCGCTCTTTGCATCGCTCTACGATGTGGTATCGACGCTGCCGGCTGCCGCACAGCATGCGCACCCTTCTCTCGTGCGCTATTTCTCACACATGTCCCACCTTACCGCAGGTGCGAAACTTGACCCGCCTGTGACGGCTTTTGATCCGGAATTCAATGGCTTCCCGAAGATCGAACGCAAAGCTGAACCCAAGAAGGAGAAGAAGGAAAAGAAAGAGGCCACGGACAAGCCAGCCGAGGGTGCTGCGGCTGCTGCTGGCAATGCCCAGCCCAAGAAAGAGAAGAAAGAAAAGAAGGAGAAGAAGGAGAAGCCTGCTGCTGCTCCTGAGACGGGCCCTCAGCCGAGCATGGTGGACCTGCGTGTCGGCAAGATTGTGTCCGTGGAACGTCATCCTGATGCAGATGCGCTGTACCTCGAAAAAGTTGACTTCGGCGAGCCGGATGGTCCCCGGACTATTCTCTCGGGTCTCGTCCACTTTGTTCCGATTGAGCAGATGCGCGACCGCTGGGTCGTCGGTGTATGCAACCTGAAGCCTGTGGCTATGCGTGGCATCAAGAGCTACGGTATGCTGTTGTGTGCCACGGCCGCTGGCGGCAAGGATGGCGGTGTGGAGCCCGTGTCTCCGCCGGCCGGAAGTGGGCTCGGAGACCGTATTTACGTGGATGGCTACGAAAATATGGAGCCGCTGGAGCAGTTGAACCCGAAGAAGAAGGTATGCACATGTCTCTGACGCATAGATTTTTGAAACAATCCAGCCCAACTACCAGACCACTGATGCGAAAGAATGTGCATGGTTTGGCCCAGGTCCCAATGAGCCCGAAGGTGAGAAGCGCGCCCGCGTGCTGCGTACATCTCGTGGTCCATGCACTGCGCCCTTTGCGGGGGCGACGCTGTCCTAAATAGTGGATAGAAGCGCGGTGCCACGTTTTGTCCGTGCACGCATTCCTCCACAACACGTGTCTGGTGTGTCTCGGTGCCACGATGTCCAACATGGCTGATTTGCGTGCGAAGTACGACGAGGCTGGTCAGTCCCACGTATTCACGTACTGGGACGAGCTCTCTGATTCTCAGAAAAGCGATTTTGAGAGGCAGCTCCGCGCAATCGATCCTGTCCGCTTGAATGCGACTTTGAAGCAGGCACTGGAAGCGGATCAAGCGGCGCGGGAAGCTCGCGACGTCAAAATCGAGCCTCCTCCTTCGTCGAGCTTAGTCTCTACGGTAAACAAGGAGGGTGAAGCCGAGAAGTACCGTCAAATGGGTTTGCGTGCCATTGCGAAAGGGCAGGTAGGTGTTCTTCTTATGGCTGGTGGTCAGGGCACTCGGCTGGGCTCGTCAGCGCCAAAGGGCTGCTTCAACATCCAGCTTCCCAGCGGCAAGAGCCTGTTCCAACTCCAGGCTGAGCGTATTCAGCAGTTGCAAGTTCTCGGTACGCGCTTCAGTGGCGAAGATAAGGTCGTTATCCCTTGGTACATTATGACCTCGGGTCCGACGCGGGAGCCGACCGAAACCTTCTTCCGCGAACACAACTTCTTCGGTTTGGACCCCAGCAATGTAATCTTCTTTGAGCAAGGTACTCTGCCGTGTATCTCCAATGACGGCAAAATCCTCTTGGATGACAAGGGCAAAATCGCTACTGCGCCTGACGGTAACGGCGGGCTGTATGCGGCCCTGCGCGCCCCGACCGGCCCGGGCCAGCCGTCTGTGCTTGAAGACCTGCAGAAGCGAGACATTAAGTACTTGCACGCCTATGGCGTCGACAATTGCCTTGTGAAAGTGGGCGACCCTGTGTTCATTGGCGTGTGCCTGGAGAAGAATGTCGCTGCTGGCGTTAAGGTTGTGAAGAAGACGGACCCTGCCGAGTCTGTGGGTGTGGTGGCTTGCAAGGACGGCAAGTTCAGCGTGGTGGAGTACTCTGAAATCCCGCAGGACCTGAGCGAGGCTCGCGATGAGGACGGCGAATTGAAGATGCGTGCTGCCAACATTGCCAACCATTTCTACACGACCGACTTTCTCGTGAACCAGGTCCCGACCTTCGAAGAAAAGATGGCGTACCACATTGCACGCAAGAAGATTCCATGCGTTGACCTGACCACAGGCCAGCGAGTGAAGCCCGAGTCGCCCAACGGTATTAAGATGGAGCTGTTCATCTTTGATGTTTTTCCCTTCTGCACAGACCTCGCCATCCACGAGGTGGAACGCAAGGAGGAATTTAGTCCACTTAAGAACGCCAGCGGTACGAGCTCCGACAACCCGGAGACGTCACGCCGCGACTTGCTGGCCCAACATCGTCGCTGGCTCGAAAAGGCGGGTGCCACTGTGGCTCCGAATGCCGATGTCGAGCTTAGCCCCAGAGTGACTTACAGCGGCGAGGGCCTTTCCAATGTGCAGGGCCACTCTTTCACTAAGACAGAGAACATTGAGTCGCTCTAAACCTATGGGTTCCGTTCCACAGCCTTCCGTAGAGACTGCCACGCACTAGAACCGAGATCTATCTCGATGCCAGAGGACCGAGTCAGACTTTGCACCGATGTTTCCAGCGCTCCCACATCAGCTTGCAATTGCGAATACACATGGTCATCCGCTCCAATTTCCTCTGATGACAAGCCCATAGTTCCACGCTTCAGACGGCGTAGTGACTCCAAATTGCGCGTCACAGTATCCACTGCCGATGCATACCGCAAAAATGTACTGTCCAAGGCTTGTTGCACGATTGTTTGAGTTATTACCCGTGGAAGGCAGCGGAATGGCGTGTCAGACGATGTTCCTAATAATTGCTCCAGGGGTTGAACAATGCATGAGATGAAAGTGCTTGGCGAAATGTTCTCCTTAGTCGCATGTGAGAAAGGCCGGTACTGGGAATTGGCTGCACGCACGTGTCGAAGGGGCTCAGCACAGCGGCGCTTTAAAACAGAGAGGAGCAGGTCCGTGACAGCGGGCTCTGCAACGGTCCAAGCTCCAAGGGATTCCTCCATGGCATTTTTTAGTGCCCCACGAAGCGCATCAGCCCCTTCATCATCTCGCTCGGAGATCGTGGCAAGCAGCTTGGGGAAAATAATGCTATCCGCCACTGCACGCACCCGGTTCTCAAACAATGGCACATCCACAAGAAGCCCACACGCCGAATTCAGCATTCTCAGCTCTTCTTCTGGCAATCCCATGCCAACTGTCGCATTTTGTGTAGGAGGCATCGAATCACTTTCCTCTGTAGGCTTTACTGGCAATTGCTGGGACAGCCATGTGCGGTAACGACTTAGAACATGCAATGTCAAGCGCCATTCACGAGCGCGAAGCGATGGAACATGTCTCGTAGTAGTCCATGGTTCGACATAGGCATGTAACAAGTGCGCAAAGGCAGGGTGAAAAAAATCACTTGCTCGGTCCTTGGGGAACCGAAGTGCGTGATCCAAGACACCGACCATGTCTCGGGTCCGCATATGAAAGAATGCCGATAGTTGCCAGCGGCGCTCGAGTGTCAGCGTTGCTTCATTTTTTTTGAAAGCTTGTGCAGCGCGTTTCGAAGGGGCCTTATTGTACATTCGTTTTAGCCACTCCTGTGTCAAAACATAGTTCTTATGGAACTCATTCGGCTTGCCCACAAAGAACAGGTGTGACCCATGTCGCTCCATCAAAGAAGTAACCATTTCCGTCCATAAAATATCATTAAAAATGTCCAGTAATTCCCCGCCCACGCGCTCAGCCACCTGGCATACAAAAGATAACCGATCTGCGGCGCAGAGAAGCGCATTGTAAAGCAGTCGCAAAGGATTTTTGGTAACAGGAGATATGGACTCCCAGTCATTCAAATGGGTCAAAGCACGTATCTGTGCTAGTTCTGTAGTGTTACTGTAGACACTCTCGTCTAGTTCTTCATGAATTGGATCTGGCGCGTCGAAGCATGCTTGAATCAGTGGAGAAATGAAGCTGGACCGTATTCGGTGAAGTACCTCTGTAGCGCATGCTTCACCGAGCTCAATACTAATGTCCAGCACAAGTTTGAACTGCGACATCCGATCATCTGAGAGCCCAGCTGACGACGTCAGGGTCGCAATCATGTCCTCCTCCAAATCGGAAAACAAGGACAAGGTATCTTTACACAATTCTTCATAAATACGTCCAAGACGTGGCTTGATATTCATCAAAAATGGCTTTGCCAGGATGGGCCATGGCCGACTCAATAACATTTGGATCCATGTGTAGGATTGATGCTCATGGTAAACGCGCTGGTAGAGCGTGCATGCATATACAGGATCATCAGAATAATCAGGTGCCTCCAATCGTACATTGCCATCCTCATCGTCGATTTTAGCCCATTGACATAACGTTGCCCTATTGAGCAATGGTTCATACGTGTCTGGCCTGATGCCCACAAGCACTTCCAGACGCAGCACAGCTCGCTCCAATTCTAGAAGTAGTTCTAAAACACGCCGCTTTTCATTATCATGACGTTGCTCTTCAATTAATGTTTCCACGTCGATTTGAGCGTGTGCCATTCGAGATCGCATTTCACCCAAAACATCCTGGACTTGTATCCAAGATACTTGATCTGTGAGTTTTTCAAAAGGCTTCGACTCAGACTTTATCATTTCTGACAATGATACGAAGTCCCGATACTTTTCTTTTATCATTTGAACCAGATTATCCTGCAAGGTCTGTTTGTACGCACGCAATTCCTTAAGGATCGATGGTGCATCTTGACCAACCGCTCGCGAACACAAAAAAGCGTCAACATCAAACTGAGGTTGCTTATCAAAGGCCAGTAAAGGCATCCCGGGTCCAAGTGCCGGGGGCATTTCGAACTCAGGCACCATGCCCTCGTTGTCGCCCCGCGTTGCCATAACGGTGATCCTAACGCAAGTCCAATCACGTGCTACATGTTACACAAACTGCAGGTCAACCCACTATGGATGTCGTGTGTCAGTAGTTGACCGATGCTTTAGGAAAGGTATCCGAGGCACCCATTTTGGCATGAACACATCGGTACAGGGATCAATACGTCCAAGGACATGCAGAGCGAACCCGAAAATCCGGTGTTCAATCCAATATTGCCAGAAATAGCGCCAGGGCCCCACCACAGACCATTTCATCATTCGTCCATAAAGAAAGTAGTTCGGCTTGTCATACGTGACAATCAGATTAGGGTTCACATAAATGCGTGGTCGATGAGGCGCAGCAATACGATGCATATCCAAACTGCTTAACAATGACTCAGAAGAGAAACATTGAGAACTAGGCCGGAAAGTTAGGGGCAGTGTCGCTGCCTGGTCGGTGCCGTCGTTTACCACGAGAGGGGGGGACGGAAAAGTTTTTGCAGCGTTTAAAGAAGGGAAAAGGTAAGGATCTCGTGAATTACTGGAGTTGCTAAACCAGCGAGCATCAAAAGCTGTAATACCATTCCAACAAGCGTTGACAGGCACGGGGAGTCCTGCTCGTACGGCATCTTGATCAATTTTTGCCTTAAAATAGGGCCAGAAGGGTCGTGTTGTCCGACCATCTGCGTCGCGCATGACCCAGCTATTGTGAGTTCCCCAAACGTACGTATCATAAAATCCGAGCCAGCAGAAATCCATTACACAGGCCTGGTCGAATTCACCGCCCACTGTATCAAGTAGAGCATGTACGGTGGCTAATTTAGTGCGAAAGACATACCTGACTCGAAGAGAACATCATTGATCCAAATTACTTTATCAAAGGGCTGACCATGTATACCACCATGTGCCACAGAGTTTAATGGTTGCATTGCTAGATTTCTGTACAAAGACAACCGCTCAATGCGCCCATATTTCAAAATCTCTTCTGGCTGCTTTGCAGTGACAATATGTGTTTGTACCCCCATTTGCCTCAGCGTCTTATTCAATGTTCTAAGAATCATTGGAGTGTTATCTGTTGAGTCATTTTCGTATATGGAAACGAAAACATTTTCTGGACCAAGCTCTCTGACCAACTGAACAAGTGAATGTTTATAGTGGGGAAAGATAGATTCCGAATTGTGTAGTAACGAGGCAATATAGTATTTGTGATTAATAGGATTTTGCCAATGTGCCGGTGCAGATGTCGTATAGAAGACATCATTAATTAAGCAAAGTGTCATGAAAATGGTGACAGCTCCCGTCAATAAATTGCGTCTTGTCCAAAGTGGAAATCTTTTGGGCCTCTTCCTAAAGTTCCAAATATTGGCTGCGAGCAGGGCAGGGGATGTGAAACAGACAATTACAACATAAACATACAATGAAGATGGCATATAGAAGTACATGCTCATGCACACAATCAAGAAAATAGAGAAATAGACAATTACAAGGTCTTTATGATCAAGTATCAAAAGCCTAGACTTAAGTGACTTTAAAACGTGCTTACGCAGGGAAGACGGCTCATATGAAGTTTTGAATGTAGGTAGATCATTTTGTATTTGATTTTTTGAAAACAATAACATTACTTGCCCCTTCAAAAGCGAAGTTGATAAAATACTATTATATCGAAGCGTGTCGTTGTATACGAATTTCCAATCTGGTCCATGTATGAATTATGGCAATGTGGAGGCGCACGGCTTAAAGCCAAAAGTCGCGAAGCATGATTATTTACGTAGGGTTATGGGAAGAGCGCTGCTCTTGCGCTGCCTGAATATATGGAATCAGGGAAGTAAGGCTGTCTGCTTGATCCAGGAATGGATGATCAAGAAGGCATATCGCATCTGGTCGCTTATCTGCATCAACATCAAGGCAAATGTTAAGAAAATCATTCATCAAAGGTGACAGCTTCTCCGGATTGTGAAGTTTTGGAGTCCCATTCGTTGCAATCAAGTACAGAGCCCGCAATGGATTCTCATTTAGATAAGGTGGCTCTCCTTCGATCATTTCAATACATAAAATGCCCAAGCTCCAGATATCCACGCGAGGGCCGTATTCCTTCCGGGTCACCACTTCAGGCGCCATCCAGTAGGGTGTCCCTACCATTGTGACGCGCTTAGTTTGACTAGGTCCTAACTGTGCACAGAACCCAAAATCAGTCAGTTTAACTTCGCCACGCATGCTCATCAACACATTATCGCTCTTGATGTCACGATGGATGACCCCTTGGCTGTGGAGATGGCGCAAACCGGTAAGAACTTCTCGAGCAATGGCGGCAATTTGTCCTTCACTGAGAATGCTGTATAGCACAATGTCTGTGAGAGGCCCGCCTTCCATATATTCCATAACAACCCAAAGTTCGCCGTTAGTCATATAGGCGCTCAAGAAATTGACAATGTTGGGATGTCGTGATTGCTTCATAACTTCAATTTCGTTGACAATAAGGTCTTTTTTGGGCTGTTGCTGCAAAACCATTTGTTTGATAGCCACCAGCTGGTTCGATCCTAGACTGCGTGCGGTAAACACGCCCCCTGATGCGCCTTGTCCAATCTTGTTCAAGTTCGTGAACATTTTGGACGGATCGCCTGGCATACAGACAGCACGCAAGCGCTCCATGACTTTCGCATCAGAGATCTTGGAGCGTTGAGAGCGCCTGCGTGGAACTTCATTGGTACCTAGTGGCGGCCGCAATTCCTTTTCCTTTATAGTGCGTTCCTTCTCTCGCTGGGAATGGCTTCGTACAATCATTTCTGCCTTTCCGGGGCTTGGATTTGACGTGTACGGCTGAGGAACAAGCTCATTTACAGTGGCTTCTGTGGCCAACCCTTTGCCAGATTGGAGGAGTTCAGGAGGTCTGAACGTTGGCTGGCGCGGCGGCGAAGATGCCTGGGCATCGGGCATAGGCGGTGGCAACGCTGGTAGCGATTTTTCCGAGTCAGTGGGTCGAACACCATTGGAGGATGGTAGAGGCTGTAGGGGTTGTAGCGGTGCGCCTGACTGTGCTGCCCATTCCTCACTCCCCTGAGAATCCTCCATCATTGACGGAAACTTTGTCCATACATTGTCATTCTCACCACCCGGCGGCTGCTCTTGAGCTGCATCCTGGTAGAAAGCAACAATATCCATCACTGCTTGAGGGTTTTGCTCCTGCTCTTGACGGGTGATACCCGAATGCTGTAACAAAATCTGCCACTGGCGAGGCAAGCCGATAAATTCGCCCGTTGATGCATCCACACCAACATGAGTAAGATGCACTGGGTCGTAAGGAATTGATATTTCTGGTCGCTTGGGCGCTCCGCCAAATGCATCATTGACTGAGTGGACGAGGCCATCAATCATACTTTTAATAGAACGTGGTGTTCCTCCAATAGATTCACGCTTGCGAGACCGCAAAGGTTCCCCTAGGCTTTCCACAGAAGGTTTGCTGAGACGCTGTGCTTGCAAGCTTCGACCTGCAGGGTATTGGGCCGATGGACGAGGAGACTGGTTAGCAGAAGCAGGAGAATCAGCGCCCTTCCGTAATGTACGATGGGTCGCCACGCCTTCTACACGCTTCGGTGTTTGATTCACGCACATATCCACGCTTTGTGACCGGCCATGTTGCTTGGGAGGCGACGAAGCCGCCATCCATGCCTGACTTTGCATAAAAGTGCCTTGTCGTTGGTCAATTGGCCTTACTAGATTTGGCATACTATGCGGCAGTGCATATACATTTTTATAGTCAGATGTAGCAGAGGAGGAGTCCATGTTTGTCACATACGGGTTCGGCATAGGCTCCGTACGAGGTGGGGTCGGTACGCTGCGCTGCGGCGAATACAGATTGGGATCCGTTTGCATACGTGGGAGATGCGCAGGTAATGGCACATCATTGGTATACGGACCAGGAAAAGTCCCTGGAGGTACCCATTGCCGTTGCTCAGGCTGCGGAGGCATGCTGCTGCTTATGGGGGCAGCGAAGCAATGGATCGCAACACGCTGTCGATGGTCCAAACACGCGAACGAGTTATTCACGTGCTGTGTCAGGTTACGATGTGGAGGTATCTGGCTACAAGAACAAGGGCTCAAACTGTAATGTTAGAATGGCAGTGCAACACGTACTCGTTTCTTGGTTGGTTGCGTGCTTTGCGTGGCGGGTATTTCTTCGCTGTCTGAATCAGGCAATGGTGGTGAATGGTCTAGAGATTCCTGAAAAAGAGTGGATGGGTGCTCATCGCGGCTTCCGCTCGCTTCCGCCGGCGTAGGTGCGACCGTGGCCTGAGGCGAGGGCGCAGGCGCGACGTCCGATAGAACCAAAGGCTCAGTTTTGGGACGAACTACTCGAACAGGGAGTAAGTCTTCTTCTGAGTCATCTGGATCATATTTCACAGGCTGCGTCGGTACCGATGCCACTTGCGACTGCGCATGCGCCTGTGGAAGCGGTGTGGGTGGATTTAGCTCTTCCGTCCTTTGTAGGGGCACCTCCTGTGGTAGCTCAGTCCGTGGAACTGAGCCAACTGGTGCCATTCTTGTGGAGGAGCGACGTGTCTCCCTTCCTGCCGGACGTTTGCGGGCGGCGGGTTGAATATGCGGCTCGCCGGTTGTAGCAAGGATGAATTCGGCACGCAACGTTTCATTGGGCTCCAAACGCAGAAAGAGAGGATCACCTCCTTGGGCGAACTCGAGCTGCACTGTGGATCCAAGCAGCTCTGCTGTTTGGATCACCGCACGAAACTCCCAAAGAGAAAAGTACACTGTGGTCTCTGACACCACCTGATACTCAATCATTTCGCCGATGTGCGCCTTGACCTCGCTCTGGATGGACGAACGCACTGTGTTAGCAGGGTATACGTACATGTACCATCAAGAGGCCCGTCGATCCTACAGCGTAATGCACATTGCGTTGGAGATGCATGGAGCGAACATTCACCAGTCTTGCCTGTGCTGAGAAAGTAGTCGGTCCATTCTTTCGCTTGGTGAGGATCCACAATGATTCGAGAAGGTGAGTCCGCCTCCACCGCAGGAAACAGGCAGGGTCTCTCCTCATATGTAAGATTATGATGCTTGCGCACGCCATGATCATAATGAAGGGTCATTGCCAATCGTTCTGTATGCCTAGGTGGCCCCGTAGCAATGCTACACTTGCGGATATGGCCTCTTGAACGCACAATACCCAGAAGGGGTTTTAAATGGATGAGACATTCAAAGAGTTCAGTATCGATGAGTTGGATATGCTCGAAAAAGTGTTTGTTGAAAATAAAGAGTCCATAGGCCGACCCTGACGCATTGACCGCCGAGAGATGCACCTGAGGTGTGGCCGCGGCGTGCGTGCTCGACTCGCCACGATATACACTGATCCAGCATTGATCATGGAGTCGATACAGGCAAGAGAGAGCATGGGTCAGCGCTGCGAGTCAACGCTTCGAAGCACGTACGCCGAATCTGGTCCCCCGCGACGACGAGCTCCATTCGTAGTGGACGTGCGCCGGCAAGTATCGGATGACTAAGCTTCTGAGTCAGGCGGAGGTGTGGCGCGCTACACTTGATTCCGCTATCATGGCGGAGCAGCTGAAGGCGACATTTACGCAGAAGAACGAGAAGGTACGAGCGCCATGCTTACTTTAGAATCAAGCCGTCTTCGTTGCCTTTGTTACGGCGGGATTTCCGTCCGAAGAGGACACGGTGGACGTGATGTTGGCGCTCGAAGCCGGCGGTGCCGACGTGATTGAGCTGGGCGTGCCGTTTTCCGACCCCCAGGCAGATGGCCCTGCGATCCAAATGAGCAACAATGTGGCTCTTAGCCAGGGAATTGACTACACACAGTGCCTTGAGTATATCAAAGCCGCGCGTGCAAAGGGCCTTCAGGCTCCCGTCGTGCTGATGGGCTACTATAACCCCCTTATGGCGTACGGAGAGGCGCGTGCGATCCATGATGCACGCCTGGCCGGTGCCAATGGGTTCATTGTCGTTGACTTGCCACCGGAGGAGGCGACTGATTTCCTCCGGGTGTGTCGCCAGGAGAAGATGGCCTTTGTGCCTTTGATTGCACCTACGACGGACGCGGCACGCATCCGGTACCTGTCGACTCTGGCAGATGCCTTTATTTACGTCGTGTCCAAGCTGGGTACCACAGGTGCTTCAGAAACTGTGTCATCGACACTGGGCGAGTTTATCTCCATGATCCGTACGGCCACCGATGCACCCTTGGCCGTAGGCTTTGGTGTATCCACGAGGGACCACTTTGTTGAGGTGGGTGCACTGTCGGAGGGTGTCGTGATTGGCAGCAAGCTGGTCCAGTGCCTCAAGGAGGCACCACCATCCACCGAGTCGCGTGCTCAAGCGGCGCGGGCGTTTTGTGAGCAAATCACTGGTGCTGCCGAAGGCTTTCTTCCGCGTGCGACACCGCTGCCCAAGCCCAAGTCCATGGATGGCAAGAGTGTGCCAGCGAGCTCGATCTCTGATGCGGCCCGCTTTGGTGCGTTTGGAGGACAGTACATTCCAGAGGCGCTCGTACAGTGTCACAAAGAGTTGGAGCTCGCGTACAACCAGGTGCGCAATGATCCAAGCTTCTGGAAGGAGTTTCAAGAGCAGTTCAACTACATTGGCCGCCCAAGTGAGCTTTACCTGGCAGAACGCCTCACAGAAATGGCGGGTGGCGCCCAAATTTGGCTCAAGCGTGAGGATCTGAACCACACGGGTAGTCATAAGATCAACAATGCCATTGGGCAGGCGCTCATTGCCAAGCGACTTGGAAAGACGCGCATCATTGCCGAGACAGGTGCGGGTCAGCATGGTGTGGCGACGGCGACAGCGTGCGCCAAATTTGGTCTGGAGTGTGTGGTGTACATGGGCGCTGAAGATGTGAAGCGGCAAGCGCTCAATGCTTTCCGTATTCGCATGCTTGGTGCCAAGCTAATTGCTGTCGAGAGCGGAAGCAAGACGCTCAAGGATGCGATCAACGAGGCGAACCGTGACTGGGTCACGAACATCCACAACACACACTACTTGGTGGGCTCGGCGATTGGCCCGCATCCATTCCCGACGATGGTGCGTGACTTGCAGTCGGTAATAGGACGTGAAGCGAAGGAACAGCTGCAGGAACAGGCCAAGTGCCTACCTGATGCGGTTGTGGCGTGTGTTGGTGGTGGCAGCAATGCTATCGGCATGTTCTATGGGTTCATTGACGAGCCGAAGGTGCGCCTCGTGGGTGTTGAGGCTGGCGGCCAGGGCATCGAGACGGCCGACAATTCTGCAACGCTCACACTGGGTACACCCGGTGTGCTGCATGGCGTTAAGACATACTTGCTGCAGGACAAGGACGGGCAGATCAAGTCGACGCACTCAGTGAGTGCGGGTCTGGACTACCCAGGTGTGGGCCCCGAGCATGCCTTTTTGAAGGACAGCGGCCGCGCGGAGTATGTTGTGGCGACCGATACCCAGGCGCTCACTGGCTTCAAGTGGCTCGTGGAGCGGGAGGGCATTATCCCTGCACTCGAATCGAGTCATGCCGTGTACCATGCCGTGGAGCTGGCCAAAACGATGCAGCCGGATCAGCACGTCATCGTGAGCTTGAGCGGCCGCGGTGACAAGGATGTGGAGCAAATTGCCCGTGGTCTCACCGAGCAGGGTTGGGGCCAGGCGATGGGCTGGGTACTGCCGCCGCTTGTGTTCCAGTAATGGGCTATGTGGCGATACTATCGAGCATATTCAAAAGAGGGCCGTGCCGTGCTGGACCACCCGCCTTGTAAATCAAATAGTCTCGTAGAGGATCACGCAGCGTGGGTTGTTTGCGGATCAGCTGTTCGAGCTGGGGCAGCGGAAGCTGCAACATGGCGCCAAACGATGTGGGCGCTGTGAGACTTGCACACAGCGCGAATCCGTCCCATAGCCGCGGTTCCTTCCAAATTTCCTTCTGCACGAGGCGCGAGAGTAGCGATGTCGACACGTACGAGCCGAGCGTACGGAACGACTTGGTTGCCATGATCGCCGTTCGCATGAACAGTACAGGCACAGGTTCCTCCTCCACAAGGCGGTTTAGCACGGCCGTCAGCACATCGCTGCGGAACACCTCGCCCATCGAAAAGCAAATCTGCACTGCGACTAATGCAGGTTTGAGCCCAATCTCTTTCTCGTGCACATGTAGCAGGACCAGCAGGTCGACTGGCGTCAGCGTTGCCGTCGTAGTCGGTTGTTCGCCACCGCCCTGCGCACCGGTCGCCTGGATCGCAGGCGCAATGAGCGTCTGGAAGAGGTGATGCACCTCGATTTTGTGCTCCTCCGTCGGGTCGCTGAGCACCGACACAACCTTGGGCAGCGCCTCGAGCATAGCCTCGCGGTCGAGGTGCGCCACCAGCGGCAGCAAAAACTCCACATCGAGCCCGCGGTGTGCACACAGGTGTTGCACCAGCTCCGCCAAGGCGCGCGTGTGGCTTTTCTCGGTGAGAATCCGCAAAATAGCGACCACCAGCGTATCCGCGCCATCTGGGTAGTAGCGCAGCACGTCCAGAAGCGCTGTGCTGTTCGGACCCACGGAGCGGGCCACCGGCGTGACGTGCTTCTGCATGGCTGCCTGCACAGGCGCAGGCACAAGTGGGTATATGCGCACGACCTCGGCAAAGAAACTCGGCTGCTTCACACTTAAGACAAGTGCAAGCTCAATGAGACGCAGCACATCCTGCTCATTCAGACCCAGAGGGTCCGCTGCTGTCTCCTCCGCCTCTTCTGCCTCAGTCGATGCAGGCGCCTTGGCCAAGGCCGAGTCATGGGCCTTCGCCTCCTCCACCAGGAGGTGCAGCGACTCGCGCGCAAAGTCAAGCACAGGCTCGGCCAGCGGGCCGCGCTGGAGGACCCATGTGCGGGCGGTTACAATGGCCTTGCCACGCACCAGCCGCTCACTGTGCCGTGTCAGCTGCAGCACTTTGTGGCACACCGGCACACGCAGCGGCGGCCTGGCCGTGCTGACGTCACGCAGCAGGGAAAAGCCTTCGCCAATCGTGGAGCGCTCCAGACACAGCTCATACAGGCGATCCAGCACCACAAGCGGAATCTCAGGCAGCTCGCGCAGGAACGAGCCAAGCGCCACATCGTCCACTTGCGGCGTGCTCAGCTGTGTATCGAGGATGCGGTCCAGCCAAGTGTGGTAGGCGCTGCTTTCCATACCGTGCTTCTGGCGCATGCGATCGCAGGCCCACTCCTCGGCGAGCCACTGCTGTGCAATACCGCGGCGCTCGCAAAAGTCCTGCGATACAAAGTCCAGTAACAAGCCGCGCACTTTGTCGGCCTGCGCTTGCAGCTCAGGGAGTGCCGGTGCCGGCACCGCCTGCACCGTCGTATCGAGACCGCGCGTCGCGAGACGCACAGCAAGCTTGATCCAGAGCGCTGCGTGGCCTTCCGACGCACGCTCAAGCGCCTGTGCTGGTACTAGCTGGCTGCCTGTTTCGCAAATGCGCGATACAGCATCGACAATCAAGGCCTGCGCCTCGCGCTGCTCCAGTGGCACGGGTGACGGCAGCTCAAAGTGTTCCAAGCTCTTGAGCGGGGTGCTGTCCTCAGCTGTGGGCGCAGCCGGCTCAACCGGCGCGATATCGTCGTCACCCACATCCATCTTGAGTGGATCCACAGGTTCTTGTGGCGCGACCGGCGCCGATGCACGCACAAACTCAGCAATGGCCGTCTTGAGCCGCGCCTCGGGCACGCTTTGCAGCCCAGCAATGATGGCGTCCACGACACTGTTGAGCGGCAAGCGCGCGAGATCTGCGGCAGTCATGCCCTGAGGCTGCCTCGGATCGTTAGGCGTCGCAGCACGCGCGCGCTTGGCCATCGCTTGATCCGAGTCCTTGAGCGAGTCGCGCTTGCGGCCCTGCCCCTCTTTCTGGGCCATGTATGCCTCGCGAGCCGCAGTATCCATACGCTGCTTCTGCCTCTCGAGGGCCTGCGTCAACTGCGTCGTTTGCGGTTCCACTGAGCCATGCTGCAAAAAGTGTACCATGGCGAGGCGAATGGTGTTTTCGGCACTGCGGATGTGCACTGGTGCTAGCGAATCGAGACTTTGTGGTGTCCAGCTCGTAAATGACTCGATGACCACTTTATTGAGCTTAGTGCGCAAGCGTGCCAGACGCGTGAGCACTTGGGTGACGGCCATGACGAGGCTGGGCGCCGAGCTGGTGAACAGCAGCGTAATCAGTTTCGTGAAAACTTGGTCACCCTCAGCCTCGAGTTCAGGCGCCTGGAGGAACGGATGTTCGCGTGGAATCACATTTAAGTTGATCTCGGCACGGTTTTGGAGCTGGAGTCAGGCAGGCGGTACGTACGCGTGGGTCACCGTCAGGCGTGCTTTGCACCTGAATCCAGCGCTGGCATGCCTTGGCCGCGCCAATACGTGCGCCCAGAGCACCATTGTCGATAGTGAAGGTAATGCGCTCCTTGATCGCACACACAATCTGCCAGAGATGGCGGCTCATGGGCGAAAGGTCCTGAGACACGTGAAGAAACACACGGGGGTACACCGAGGCAAAGCACTCACACGCGAGCTTAGCATGTGCACCGGTGGGGTCAGCAAGTAGCACCATCAGTGCCGCCGGCACATGCAGAGTGGCTGTGGTAAGTCGGCGTACACCTACCTCGCTCGCGTACTTCTGCAGCGACGATGCGCTTCCCAAAGAGGAGGTCGACGACCTCGGCAAGACGGTGGATGCCATCTGGCATGCGAAGATCCACCACATAAGCGCCACCGGTCGCCTGCGCCAGCACCCCACAGAGGGCCTGGATCGGATCGACCGTCGCCATCGTCGCGCACAGAAAGGACGCCGGCGCCGCGAGCATGGCGAGAGAATGTTATGTAATCACACGTGCGCGGGCCGCTCACGCCCCAGCGCGCCCACTGCCTGTCCCTTGTCCGAGCAGCATGGTGCGTGCGCGCTAGCGCTGACCTCAGGTGGCGCAAAAGTCACAGGGTATTCAAACGCTGCTGGAAGCGGAGAAGGAGGCCTCTAAGATTGTTGAGCAGGCGCGATCCTGTACGTGCGCGCGCCCGACTGACCACAGACCGCTCCCAGAAGCTGAAGGAGGCGCAGTCGGAGGCCGAGAAGGAGATTGCCGACATTCAGGCACAGAAGCAGAAAGAGCTGGAAGAATTCAAGAAGAAGGTAGGTGGCAATGCACTGACCGCAGTATGAGGGCACCCAATCGTCGAGCCAGGACAAGATCGACCGTGACACAAAGGACCGCCTGCGGGAGATCGAGCAGGCGTTTGAAAAGAAGCGCAGCGAGCTCGTCAAGAAACTGCTGGAGCGCGTCGGCAAAGCAGACCCACAGCCCCACCGCAACTTGCACAAGATCGAGGCCTAGCCGTATCTACATGGTATCTATATTGCCTCCATAGTCCGCGATCCACACAGCCCCCCGCACACTCGCCAGACAGACGATGCCACGCGCCTCGTCCACTGCGAACTCGGAGAGCATGTCCACACGGCTCGAAGGACTGGGCACCGTGGAACTCGTCGTCGATGTCGACGAAAACGAATCGACGCGCACACGCCGCGGTGTCGGGCTGCTAGGCGGCGGGGCGCCTGCCGGCACCGGGGCTGGTCCCAGTACGGGCACCGACAGCGAGTCACCGGGAACTGCAATGTCGGGCGTAGGTCGAATGGGTAGCAGGGGTTTGTCCCGGGTATACAGGCGCACTGCACAGATCGGCGGGACTCCCCCCAAACTCGACGCCAGGATGCCATGGTGCCCCGAGGCGCCCACTGACGCACCGATCAGCCGTTCCGACATTTCATGGTGGGCCACGAGCCTCGGCGGCTCCGTCGGATGTGTGTAGTCCAAGGACCAGTGCGTCAGGCCTGTCGGATCCACACACAGCAGCGGAAGCTCCCCCGCACCAGGTCGTCGACACATGCCCATACGCCGCTCATCGACGGTACCGAGAGACGCACTGAGCAGTGGATGCTGCCCGACGGTATGCTGCCCGACCCGGGTTGCGTCCGCCGTGCCGCAGCGCTCGTAGATGGTGATATGACCCATGCGCGACACAGCTACCACATGGGTATCTAGCAGCGCCAACGCAGCAATGGAGCCGCGGTCCAGCTGCTCCAGCACGGTTCGTTCGCCCGAGCGCCAGTGAAGCAGGTATATGCGCCCAGTATAGGTGCCAATGGCTGCGTGAGGCTACCATACGTACCAACCACGTCATCCAGCAGCGACACACACTGTGTGCCGCCCCACTCCGGGGGATCCAGCGAAGCACAAATGTCCAGCATGTGTGGCAGGGACCGCAAACGCAGTTCGTACAGCAGGGCGCCTGCCGTGCTCTGTGTGTGAGTGTATGGCGACATACATAATACGACCCCACAGCGATGGTCATGGTGCGCATCTCCGGATCCACTTGCGCGTCGATCGACGTGACGTCGCCGCCAGTATCGACCTCCGCCACGAGAAAGGCCCGAGCGGAACGCTTGATATCATGGGCAGGGTCCGTCGGGAGCACGCGTGGCTCATCCTCGTCGCAAGTGCTTTCGTCGCAAGTGCTCCGGAGCAGCGCATCCACAGCCAGCTCCGGCGTGACATTGAGCGAGCCATCCTGCTGCAACACGCGGTTGACGTCCCACACCCGCACATATCCATCAACAGAGCCGGTAAGGAGCCAGCATGGCGTATGTACGCCCCCTTCCCGTGGATGTGGGGGGCCTACAACGAGGCGCACGCTGGTGATGCGGTTCACATGCGCGCGGAATCGGATCACACGCTCCGGCTGCGCTCCCCGTGTGGCCCATGCGCGATCCATCTTGTCGCGCATGAGCAGAGCCCTCTCCATCGCATCAACAGATACGATTTGACTCGACGTATAGGCCGCGAGCGGGCTGTGCTGAGCGCGCTGCACATACAACTGGTGCCAGAGCGCCGTTGACACACCTGCCACGAACATGGCACGCATAGTCTATATCAGCCAGTAATCACATACTTTGCGTACGCGCACAATCTCGTGCGGTGCCATATACGTAAAGACGACCGTCCATAGCTCCAGTGGTACGCGGTGCACCGCTGGGACGTGTCGTGCCATGCCCAAGGTCCGTGACCTGGCGGAGCGCCACCAATCCATTCATGACATAAGCGCGCACCCCGCATTTGCCTTATGGCCACCGACGCGCCGCGTATCGCGCCGATCGCGCCGAGCGATGTGCGCCGTATTGCCGGTGCGCAAGTCGTGCCTGATATGCGATCCGCGGTGAAGGAGCTAATTGAGAATGCGCTGGATGCAGGCGCCACAAGTATAGGTGCGTCGCGCACAACTGACGCGAGAACTGCGCTTCAAAGAGTACGGTCTGGGCGGCATCGAAGTGGTGGACAACGGCAGCGGTATACGCAGGGACGATTATGCTATGATTGGTACGTGTTGCTGCTAATGTCAGGGCGGCGCCACCATACATCCAAACTTATGAGCTTCGACGACCTAACGCGTGTCACGACGTTTGGCTTTCGTGGCGAGGCACTGGCCTCGCTGTGCTCCGTTGCTGATGTGACTATGCTCACAGCCACAGAGAAGGATGCGCCCATGGGTACCCTGCTGGAATTTGCGCATGATGGTTCTCTGAAGGCGTGTGACAAGCGCATCGCAAGGCAGCGTGGCACGTCCGTGACTCTGCTGAATCTTCTCTCGGGTCTGCCTGTCCGTCGGCGCGAGCTAGAGAAGAATGTAAAGCGCGAGTTTGCGAAGGCGCATGCCATGATCCAGTCGTATGCCCTGGTTAGTGAGGGCGTGCGTTGGGCCTCTTCCGTCCTGCTGGCAGATGGAAAACGCGTCTCGCAACTCGTTGTGCGGGCTTCGTCGGGGCCGCAGTATCTGCAAGCGAATATGGCCGCGCTCTTCGGCACCAAGGCCTCGGCGGCTATGCAGTCCATGAATCTAGATCTCTCTGACGACGACCACGACGACGACATTCGCATGCTGGGCCTCGTCTCGAAGCCCGCTGCGGGCAGTGGGCGCAGCAGTGGCGATCGCCAGTACTTTTACCTGAATGGGCGTCCATGGGAATGTCCTAAGCTGGCACACATTTTTAACCAGGTGTATCGCACATTCAATGCAACACAGTTTCCTTGTGTTATTGCGGACCTGCGACTCGGTAGGCATGCCTACGATGTGAATGTGAGCCCGGACAAGCGGACGTTGTACCTCCACGAGGAAGCTGTTCTGCTGGAACGCATTCGCGTAGCGCTCGAGCAAGTTCTTGAGCCATCTCGGAGCATCCTGCACGTGCAGAATCAGGCGTTCGAGTCGACACCGACACCTTCGGAAGAAGCTCCCAAGCGTAGCGCGCCGGAAGCTACACGCGATCCCCCCAAATCGGCCCGCACAGAAACTTGTGTATCGACGCTGTCAGCTTCGTGGAGCTCCCCACCGGTTTCACAAGATGCTAGTGCTTCGCAGGGCGTCTCGTCTATGCGCGCGCAGTTTCGACAGGCCGTACAAAACTTTGCAATGAAGAGAGCACAGTTGCCTGATAATTACGTGTCGGAGTATGAAGAAGAAGGTCTGGATGGGTCGGACATAGAGGACCAGCCCATCTCACCAGGCAGCCCAGATGCGTCGTTGCAGGGTGAGACTAGGCACAGATCCCCCATGACGACTCCTACTACACCAGCCGAGCCTGAAAATACAGTGGAACGCCCAGCATGGCAACGTCACAAGCGGCGCAGACTGCCAGAAACACCGATCCAGGCCCAAGACTTGGACGATGACCAACCAAATAACGAGCCCGATCGCAGGGCACAGATACCAGACGTGCCTGTGTCGCCGGGTGTAGAAAGCCCCCCGTCAGACTGGGAGGAGCCGGCTCGACCAGCTGACTGTCCGCCCGCATCCTGCTCCACGCCGCAGGTCGATGCCCCTCACAACGAGCAGGATCTGTTTACAATCACAGCGACGTCTGTGTCTACCGAATCTAGTGATGAGCTGGACGAGGAAGCTCAGCCCTCCTCGCCCGTCCATGTTCAGCCGATGAATACCCAGGACAAGGGTCGCACTGTACAAAGATCAACAAATCGCAGTTCACTTTCGGCACACACTGTCATACTTCCGTTTGATTTTCAGAAATATCGTGGCCGTTTGGAGCGCGCACCCACGCCGTGCACGCCCAGGCCTTGGCAGGGAGCGGAAGTGGGTGTCCCTGATCAGGAGGTGGTTGCAGCTTTGGAGCGAGTCTTGGCCAAGCCGGACTTTAGCCAAATGCACGTTGTGGGGCAGTTCAATTTGGGTTTTATTATTGCCAGACGAACCACACCAGATATGGACGACCTCTTCATTATTGATCAGCATGCAGCGGACGAAAAGTTCAATTTCGAGACTTTGCAGCGTACCACCAAGATCCACAGCCAGCAGCTTCTGCGCCCCCAACCTGTGGAGCTGGCACCCACGGACGAGCTTGTAGCCATGGAACATGCTGAATGGCTACGCATAAATGGCTTCGACGTCAGTGTGGACGAGGAGGCTGCACCAGGTCATCGTATCAAGCTGCTCTCTAAGCCGGTCAGCAAAGACACGGTCTTCGACCTGCATGGTACGCAGCATTTCTAACACCAGACTTCGAGGAGCTACTTTTCCAGCTGCGTGAGACACAGCATGGTCAGGCTTGTCGGGCACGCTGCACTAAGGTCTATGACATGCTGGCGAGTCGGGCTTGTCGGAAGAGCATCATGGTCGGTTCGGCATTGGACCTCCGCCAGATGCGGCAGGTACTCCAGCACATGAGCGAGACGGAGCAGCCATGGAACTGCCCCCATGGACGGCCTACAATCCGTCATCTGACGACGCTGGGAACACCATCGAGTGCGCGGCCTGTCGCATGGTCGGCGCTATCGCTTCTGTAGCAAATGGCACGTGCGAGACGCCTGCCCTGAGGGTGGAGGTAAACCGAGGTCGATCAGCAAGGTTGGCCCACGATGGACGACGGAGCCGAAGCGTGGCAGGCCACACTACGGGCCAGTGAGTCTTTAGAGGCACTACAGGATGCTATATTTTCAGCGGAAGAAGTGATTCAGTCTCACTCACATATTTGGGACTCGACAGATATAAGCGCAGCGCGTCTACTAGTCAGGCTGGACGAGGTACGGGATCGCCTCTCGCATGCGCGTGAAACGGCTCAAAAGGCATGCATGCTACCACCCAGCACCGATGGTCCACAGCGACTTTTCGATGCTGTCGCATCTATTCACTCTCACTTTCATAAAATCCATGCCGACGCGCTGGATTTGGAGCTTCAGCTAGAGAGCGAACGCGCAGTGCTGACTGCCTACGACGTGTGCATGCAGTGTGAGCGCATACTTCTCCATTTGGAATCAAACTCTGCATCTGAATCTCCGGGTTCCAAAGATGCCTTGGAAGCGAAGAAGCGGCATATGCTCTCGACATGTGCGCATCTGATATCTACGATGCGTCGATCTCTACCCGTGCAACCCAAGGCGAGAGCACGCTACGCTCAAATTGAATCACGTTGGAGTATACTGCAGCAAAAACATCATATGGATGATGTTCAAGAAGCTTCCGACGTGTTAGCCTCGTCGCTTACTATCAGCACGCCGATGAGCAAGCGTCCAGCCGGTGACGACGACGCCCGCAAGCGGCGCTGGTCCCTTGGTACACCGAGTCGCTTGCCGCGGACGCCGGGATCTTTACCGCGGACACCTTCACACACCATGTCGCACGTCACAGGTTCGTCACAGAGACCGCGAACAACGGGGAGAATTCGCTCCGAACGCAGCGCTAGTGCCTCCATGTCGCTGCATAGTCCTGGTTGGATGGTCGTCCAGGCACCTTTGGTCGAGGATTCGCCCAGCGAGCGGGCGTCTACAAGACCTATGTCAGCTATGGACCGGCCAAGAACACCTAACGCGCGTCCTCCATCGTCTCAAGGAAAGCGCCTAACACGGCGTGCATCTCTTTTACCACGTCCCTCGCACACTCTGGCACAAGGCTCGCCTGTACCGCCTGTACCCCCTGTGCCGTCTGTGCTACCTGTGCCCGTGACACCCCCAAGATATACCCCTAGCAGGCACTCAGCCGTAAATGGCGCCCGAAGATATGTGCCGGATATGCGCGATGCGTTGGATATTGGTGTGGCTCGTATATGCAACGCACGCAATGTAATGGTGGAGCGCCTGGAAGAACCCCATGCTAGACAGGGCGACGTATATCATCGGTATATGTTATTGTCAAAAAACGTGACCTGTCGTTTACTCCGGATCGTATGTATACAAGATGGCTGACCAAAGCACATTCCCGAGCACCCACGAGACGTGGATCAGCGCAACATTCACGCGCGCGTGGGTGGCGGCTGGATCGAGCTGGACATGTGGCTAGAAACGCGCTAGCATTAGGCTCGCCATACAAGGAAGGCCATGGGGCCGAGATCTAGATGAGCAGGCATAAACATACAAAAGTAAAGAAAGTACTTAGACTCTTATTGTGAGCACTAAGTACGTACCGTGTGTCACAAAGCTCCCGAAGCTGCGACCGACAATAACGTGCCAAGTTGTACCGAACTTTTTGTCGGCAGTGCGCTTCATATGGGCGGCCATATCCTTCTCGAGTTCGAAGCGCATCATGGCATCTGCTGCCATCTCAACTATCTCCTGCTGCATTTCTTGGTCCATGTCAGCATTCTTGATAACAGCCTTGCCGGCATCGGGTGCCGCCGTTGGCGTCACACTGTCGCTCATCGTGGCCCGTTAGTGGGGAACCCAGGGGCGTGTCACTTGCAGGGACTCATCACGTGACTCGTCGTCCGTTGCGCCGCTCAGCTTAGCGTGCCTTTTCTCCATTCGTTTTCATGGATCCAATTCTGCTCGACCGGCTGAAGCTTTTGCTTCCCTTCGCCGAATCGATTCCTGGTAGGATCCTAGAGTAAATGCATCTGCTTTGTTGGATGTGCGTGGAGTGTGTAGAGTGCTACCTCCGGTGCAGCGGTGTGCAGTGCTGTAACAGGCCTGGATTTGCAGCGCTGTACCTATGGGACGCACGACGCAAGACGCAACATAACAGATAATGGATGTAGTGGATTTGAGTAGTCGGTTAGTGTTCATGTGTTTCAGTGGCGGATCGCAGCAAAGATTGTAACTTCTCCTTGGACCACCATGGCCGACGCCGCAACGCCCAAGCCCGCCGACGCGGCGCCAGTCAAGAAAGACAAGAAGGCTGCAAAGGAAGCCAAACGTGAGCGTCGCGCAGCTGCCAAGGTTCAGCAGGAAGGCCAGACACAAATTCAGGGACAGCACAGTTCTGGACCTGTCCAAACTGGTGGTGCGACAGGCGCAGGTAAAGGGCGGCCTGAGAAGCCAGCCATGTCCAAGATCAAGGACGCAGCTCCGACGCCGTCGCTCGATGAGGATCTCTCTACGGTTGGTGTGTTGGGAGATGCCTCGCTCTTTGGAAATGTGACGCTGCCGCGCAACGCCCGCATGAATGCCATAAACTGGAGCAGTGCGGCAGCCCGCGGCGTTATTCATCCTGCTGTGCTGACCCTGTGCCACCAGCTGTCGACCTTTGCGATCCGTGGAGCGAACCAGCGCGCTATAGCCGTACTTCGCGCGCTTGGCGAAGTGATCCGCGATTACAAAACCCCGCAAGGTGCTGTACTAAGTCGCGACCTTCTTACCCGCGTGTCCCAGCAGGTCGGCTTCATTGTGGAATCACGCCCATTAAACACGGCCACGGGTCATGCTGTGCGCTTCCTCAAGTACGAAATTAGTGTGGTGGAAGCGTCGCTTAGCGAGGAGGACGCTAAGGAACACTTGCTGGGCCGGATCGAGCACTTTATCCGCGATCGCATTGTGTATGCCGCCAAGGTCATTCAATCACACGCGGCCGCAAAAATCCATGATGGTGAGGTCGTTATGACATATGCCCACTCTTCTGTCATTGAGGGTACGCTGCTACAGGCCTTCCGTCAGGGGCGCCAGTTCGAAGTGATCGTCGTTGACTCACGCCCACTCTACGAGGGACGTCAGCTGGCTGAGCGGCTACTAGAAGAAGGCATCCCCACGACCTACGGCTTATTGACGTCGCTAAGCACTCTTGCGCCTCGAGCGACACTCGTGCTGTTGGGCACATCGTCGCTCTTGTCCAACGGTGCACCCTATGCTCGCTCAGGCACAGCCATGTGCGCAATGATGGCGCATGGCTTCCACATTCCGGTGATTATATGCTGTGAGACGTACAAATTCAGCGATCGCATCCAGCTCGACAGCTTCGTTGTGAACGAGGCAGGGCAGAGCTCGGACCTGCTCTCTCAAGAAGACGATACCTTGCAGACACCTAGTGTGCTGCTGACTCGCGCCGAATGCAGTGCGCAGTCGCGCCTCAAGGTCGTCCAACTGCTCCACGATGTGACGCCACCCCGCTATGTAAGTGCAATTGCATCCGAGGTGGGTCTGAGTGGAACGGAGAGTGTCGGTGTCATTTTACGCGACTACAAGAGTGTACTCTTTGGCGTATAGATTGAAACTACGCTTCACGCACATAGTTTCCAGGGAACACGCCTTCAACGCCATTCAAGCGGCCTGTCCACCAGTCCTCCGCGCTGGGAGTTCGCTTCAGCACTTCAATTTTGTCACCAGCGTGGAACGACAGGTCGCCATCAGCGGTAGCAGCATAATCGTACAGGGCAATGACATAGTCGGCCGCCAAGGGGCTGGGCTTGGGGGGTGCCGTCGCGGCCGCAGTACTCGGTGTATAGGCGGGGGGTTGTTCCGACGCAGGGGCTGTCGCAGGAAAGCTGGAGGCGGGGAGAGCTGCTGCAGATTTCGGGTTCGTGATCATCTGACTCTTGGTGCGTGTGCTGAGGGACGTTCCGCTTTTGGCCATCTGCAAAATCCGTGCGCTGGGTGGCACCGGTTTCTGGATCGAGAACGACTCCAGCTCAGCGATGATTTGGCTCATATCGATTGCATACTTGTGCTCGTGCGAGATGAGGTTGTTCTCAGACATATCAAACTTGCCAGAGGCAAACTGCTTGAGCTTTTCCATAGAGAGATAGAAAACGTTCAGCTGCATATAGTAGAAGGAGTAGAGCAGCGGCGTGATGAGGCGCGTTACCATGTCCATGAACTTGGGCAGCTCCGCCTTCAAGAGGTTATTGTGATGTTCATAGTCGGCCGCCGAGGCCTCTGACTCGTGCTCAAGCTTGAACATGTTTTGGTCTTCTTTGGCCGACCGGCTCTGCTTCTCCTTCAGCTTCGTGTAAGAGTTCGAGTGGCGATCGAAGTCAATCAGTTTGTGATCGCGCTTCGTGATAGCCTTCTCAATATTTTTGAGCAGGCTTTCAAGTTCTTCGGCAGGCGCAATCACGCGGGTGGCAATAAGCTCGAGCTCGGGACGAAGCGATTCACGCAGATCGTCAATGTAGGTCATGTAGCCGCTGAGGTTCACCAGAGTCTGCACGACCTCCGGGTGCCTGCGCTCGAGGTCGTACTCCAAGCCCAGGGGGTGGTAAAGAGTACTGAACTCACTGGTGAACATACTGCATGACTCAAGCATCTTCTTGATCGCGTCCAGATAGGTACGAGACTCTCTCGTCAACTGACGAATTAGCTTTTCCACCGCTGTGAACTTGTGGCGCAGATGATCAAATTCAACATCCGTAGACTTGGCAGAAAGTCCCACCTTGGATGTCACAACGTGAGGCGTCCGTTGAATGAACTTCGTAAACCCCTTCATGTTGAAGCCGTGCGGCGTTGCGTCCTAGGACAAGAGTGCCAAACGGGAGGCGGTGTGGCTCAAACGCTTATGTCATCCACACGCTTATTGCGGGGATCCAACAAGCACGCGACACCGCATCGCCAGGCACTGCGACTCGGCGCGCGACGGGGGCGTCTGCCATGCGAGATGAGAAACGGCGGCCTAAAAGCAAGCAGAAGAAGCCACCTAGGTCCATCGAGGAGCATGTGATGCGGAAGATGTCACTCGGTGTGTCGGAATTAGTGTCTCCGGCCTGGTGTGAATACGCGTACCAATATAATGTACTGTTCCAGTCACACCTACCGCTTTCGATGCGGCCGCTCACTATTACAACACCCAGAGGGACAGTAATGGAGCCAGACTGGAGCTCTATGGAACAGAAGGAGGCTGTGATGGAGAAAGGTTCAGCCATACACGAGGACATCGAACGAGATGTACTGCCTGTCCAAGTGTCGATTCGCGTTGAAACACGGGAAGATGAATGGGCTCTCCTGTTATTGCAATTTGCAACAGGGCTTTATATCTTACAAACAAGCGGGCGCACTCGTGAAGTGCCTGTTTTTGGAGTAATACATGGAAAACTGATCCGAGGTATCATTGATGAATTGCATCTTGACGAGCGGGGCGAGATTGTCCTTCTGGAGACGAAGACTCGCTCATCAGCAACGATCCCATCACGCATTGACCAGCAGCAGGCTCATTGGCAATGCATGATATACCGCCGCCTACTCGTGAGCATGGCTGCCACTTGGCATTGCGCCCTCGAGGACAGCGCATCTACCTTGGACTTGGCCGTGATCTGGGAGACGTTCCATATTCGCATGGATATACCCTTGACGAATGCCTTCGTCGAAGACCTGGAGAGAATGGTACATCGCGTTGATACGCCTTGGGAAAGGGGTCATTTGGCTCCCGATCTGACGCTGCAGCACGTCATGGATATGGTCAAGACCACCTTGCGAGGTATCCATAGGCGAATGGCGCCGATGATGAAAATTGTATATATGCGACGTGATACGGCAGAAGCCCTTCAGAGTGTTTCCGTCACAAACAATAAACCAGCTTTGGACGACTTCTTGGACAAGACATTCGCATTGTTGGATGGAAAGCGAGAGCCGGAAGGGGTTGCCGTTGCCAGCACAAACCGTTGCGATAGTTGCGCATGGCGCAATGACTGCGAGTGGCGCGATGATATGGCTAAGGCAGCTCAAAAGCGTGGTCTGAGACGCAGTTTTGAGCGTCGAGGTCATGGAGACGACGATGAACAACTGTGGGCACAATTTGACGAAAAAGACCTGCTCAATTTAGATTGGTAGTTACTTCTCCTTCCTCTTGCGTAAACTTTGAGACTTATCTGCGACAGCTGCGCGTTTCGTACGCTTCGATGCGGGTGCCGGAGGGGCATTTGATTTCCGTCGCGAAGCAGCGCTAGGTGGCTTCTGAAACGTAGATTTAGGAGACGAATTGGCAGAGAGGAACTCATCTTCGGAATCAGAAGCTGAGTCCTCGCTCTTTGATTCACTCCCAACCTCAAGCTCATCGTCCGATTCATTGAGGAGTGCATGGGCTTCTTTGAAATCCTCGTCTAGTTGTTGTTCTTTCTTCAAAGTGCGCCTCGTGGCTTTCCAGTCGCCAAAAGTGCGTCTTGTATTTATAGATTCTTCATTGGTAGCACCCATAAGCCATTCACCCCAGTTGTCCTCGACTTTTGGTGAGGTAACACGGTGGGAAAACGGCACGACCCATTGATCTGGATCAACGGATTCTGATGGTCCTTCAGGTGCTTTGTCTTTTACTTGGTCCGATCCTTTTTTCTCAGATTGTAGAGCAGCGCGCTGAGCACCTCGCTGCATGAACTTCAGCCCCTGAAGTCGACTCGACATGGGTTTGGTCGTCATGGTGGAGATGGAGGAGACAATAAATTCTGCCCGATTTCAATCTAGATCGATGAAGCCGTCCGACACATCCATGGATGAAGCATGCCTGGCTCAGCTTGAGTGCGTATGAGTCACTAATTTAAGATCGTCTTGGAAGGAGCTATTAGCCCAGCAGGAAGGGTCTGTAAAGGAAAGAACTTTTTATTCCGTTCTATGGCGCCTACGACTTGACGACGTTTCAAACGACGCTTTTCGCTCATGGCCATCAACTGTAAGACTTCAACGGCGAGCGTATCGACATCTGCAGAATAGGCTGGCCTTTGTGTGGCAAGGACCTCTAGTACCTATTGATGATGAAGATATGCACCCTCTCCAGGAAGCGGTTGGTAGTATCGTCACTTACCCCAGACGCCGAGACAAAAGATGGATAATATCAAAGCCACGCAAGAACTCATTGCCCTAGATCTCAAACGTCTCTCCGAATTGCCTTCTGACGCTGGTGTGGCTTCCTTACAACGAATATTGACGATATGGTCACTTACCCAATCTGATTATGACTATCGCCAGGGTATGCATGAAGTGGCGTCGTTCCTGTGGACATTGAGGGCACGCGAATCTCTCCCAACCCCTGTGGACCCCCAGAAAGAGACATTGGATATCCATTCGCTGCTAGCACCTGAGGAAGTGGAAGCGGACACGTTCTTCCTTTTCTCAGGCATCATGCAGCGCCTTGCTTCACAGTACTTCATCGAGCGCGCCGGATCCCCCTCACTGATCAAAGCCATTTTGTATCGCGTCGATCGGATTTTGGAAAGCCATTTATTCGGGCTTGAGCTGGAATGGTCACCTATACTACTGTACGCATTTATGGCTGACCTTGCAGTCGTTGGCATCGTCTCATGTATCTCCACGAGGTATGTGCGTTCTACTTACTCAGTTTCCTGTGGAAACAAATACCCTCCTTTGGGATGCCATGATACGACGAGACCCTTCCCTATCGCTGCTGCCCTATGTATCTACAGTCTTGATTCTGATGCACCGTGACCGCCTCATTGTTTCTGACTATATCGAGGCCATGCAGTTTCTCATGCATCTGCCGACTCCTTCGTCAGCATCAGACCTTGTTCGTGAAGCCGAGCTTTTGCACAAGACCCCCACTTCCGAAATGGGCATTATCATTCTTCGCGCACATGCGCAGCAACCTCCTTCTTTGGATACCCCCATGCTAGAATCGGCAAGAGCGCGTCTGATGGAGCTTTCCAGTGCGCACGCTCCACGAGTAATCCAGAACCTTTTGAATCCCGCTGAGCAGCAAGGCACACCGAACTGGAGCCCTTTATCTCAGGCACGGCTTCACTCCGAGTCAACAGACACTTTTACACAGCGAAGACGTGCCATGCTTTCACTGGATGATGTACATAATAGAGATCTGTAATACATTCTATGGCACTGTTGGTGTCTCTTGATACCGTTGATTCACCTTATCGATCATCGCTTGAATTTCTTCCGCCGATTTGGATGGGGGATGCTGCTGTGCCTCGCGCTCGTGGCGGCGTTTCGCTTGCGCCTCCAATTGCGCCACCACTTCCACGGGCATATCAGCTGGTACATAGCCAATGCCAATTACGCGGCCAGCACTGGGAGCTTGTGCCCAGGGCTCTGTTTCTGTTTCCTCGTTTGTATCGTCGAGTGGCGCTTGAAATGCCTTTAACTTTTCCGCGTGTACAGCTTTGGTAGTCTCGATTTCATCCTGGAGCGATAAAATTTCGCTTTGTAGCTTTTTCCTGTCATTGGCATTGTAGACGGGCGCGGGTGCTGTCATTTGGTCTAGGCGGGTAGGACCCAGCAATTTATCCATCCACTCATGGTACAGTGCGTAGCGGGCGGCAGCTAGATCGCGTGGAACGACGACATCGAGTGGATCTAGATGTAAGTATCGCTGAACGCACCAACAAGGGCATCAGCCACGTCTTCATCCTGCTCGCGACCATAAATGATATTCGCGTAGGGCCGTTTCACGATCGGCGCACTGACGCCGAGCATCCCCGAGGCCCGGGGCATATTGGCTCGCACCTCATTCGATGGATCCCATGCAAATGGATGCTGGGTTTTGCGCTTGCGCCCTCGCACGGGGGCAGTGTGCATCGTCTTGGATGCTGTTCCTGGGCGGGGGAGGTTGGGCAACCGCGTTCGTTCGCGCTCCGCCGATCGCTCCACGCGGTCCACGTGGACCCACGTGTCCAGAACTTTCCAACGCGCGGGAGATCGGGGATTTGTGTCAGACCAACACATAAAAGTTAGCTACAGACGAAGCGGTGGCGATAGCCGAAGCCATGCCAAACGATTGGTACTCTATTTTGGAAGTGGATCCCAATGCTTCCGGTAATGAGATACGTACAGCATATCGTAAGCAGGCGTTGAGGTCACATCCTGATCGTGCTTCGGCCTCTGAGAAGGAAGAAGCAACGGCCAAATTCAAGCTTGTGGCGGAGTGCGTATTCTGTAGCTAACGTCCCAGAGCCTATGAAGTGCTTAGTGACGACAGGCGGAGGTGGGAATACGACAGATTTGAGTACCCGCTGCTTACGGGGACTATGCCTGATGGTTCGGACCCGCAGACGTCTATGTCTCCCGGCGGTCACACATTTGTTTGGGAGAGTAGCTTTGACTCGGCACGGAGAGCGCAGGGCCGACACGGAACAGATGGATTTGCACGCGGCTCTTTTGACCCTTTTGAGTTGTTTAATTCTATGTTCGCGCGCGACTTTCATGAGATGGAGGCCAACAGCGGGTTCGACGACAGCTTCATGAACTGGGGCATGTCTTTCCCTGGCGTGTCGAATATAGGGCGTCCCACTTCCTTTGGCGCACCTCCGCCTTTCGCATCGCGCAACCCACTGGTTGGTGAGTCTATGTCGCCGCCGTCCTTTCCTACTATGGCATCGTTCGGCTCACTCTTTGGACAGCAGCCCATTCACGCCAGCATGCCTGGTGGCAATACCGTTTATTCGAGCAGCTCGTCCAACTACTCGTTCCAGGGCGGCTCTGGAAACGCGTCAGAAAGTCGTCGTACAACTGTCGTCAACGGTCGACGGGAGACCATTATTACCAAGCGGGATGCGCAAGGCAACGAGACGGTGCGGAAAATCACGCCAGAGGGCGAGACAATTCATATCAACGGGCAGCTTCAGACCGCTCTGGAGGCCCCGCCGGCACCGCAGGCTGTGGAAATGGCTCGGGGGGAGGAGTCGTCGTCAAAGGAGTCCAAGTCGGACTCGTCGGGCCACTCTAGTTGGCGAAAAAAATGGAAACTGTTCTAAGCTATCAATATTAAGTATCTACTATCGTACTCTTTCTTTCGCTTTGCTTTCATAGGCTACACACGATCTTGCTCTCTAGCGTAGCGGACGGGGCCGTGACACATCCTCCTATTAGGTCCAATCTCATGTTATCCGTACACGTGAGGGTGAAATTTTTTTCGGCGGTTCGCGGCCGGTGTTGCGGGTGACCAACATGGATGTGCGTGCGACGAGCGGGAGCGCTGACCCTAGCCGGCTTATGTGCAGGAGCTGCACGGTATTCTGCAGCAAGCCAATGTGCCCGACACGGCGGCCGTGAAGGCTGTACGTATGCGTGAATGTGAGCTGACGCTAGGCGACGGAGGCACTCCAATCCCGATACCTGAAGGACAGCAAGGCTGTACCTGCTCTCTTTGAGATTCTGGCGTCGTCTTCGGACTTGGCTGTGCGCCAACTCGCCTCTGTGGAATTGCGGAAAAAACTGTCGAAGAGCAACAAGGTCTGGACGAAGCAGCCCGTCGAGATCCGTGATGGCATCAAGACCAAGTTTCTCGAGATTATTTCCGCAGAGCCAAGCCACCTGCTGCGCAATGCCATGGCGCGTGTGATTGCGGAGATTGCTCGCAAGGAGCTTCCGATGCAGTCGTGGCCTGCTCTGCTGCCGTGGCTGTTTACCTCGGCGGAGTCGCCAAATGCCACGCAGCGCCAGACGGCCATGCTTGTCCTGTTTATCATTCTGGAGACGTTTGTGGACAGTGAGGCTCTCAAGTCGCAGTTGCCGCGCATTATGGGCCTCTTCGCCAAGGGTCTACAGGACCCCGAGAGCATCGAGGTGCGCATTACCACTGTGCGCGCGCTTAGCAAAGTGGCTGAGAACCTGGACTCGGACGACCAGGCTGACCTGTCGGCCATGCAGAGCGCGGTGCCGCAGATGGTCGAGGTACTGCAACAATGCCTCGATGCCTCACACACCGAAGGTGTGCGTCAGATTCTCGACGTGTTTGAGAACCTGTGCATGCTCGAGGCCCCTGTTCTGACGGCGCACCTTGCCGACCTGGTGGGCTTCTTCGTGCGCAACAGTGCGAACCGGGACCACGAGGAGGACCTGCGTCTCATGTGCCTCAACTCGCTTGTGTGGACGATCCAATACAAGCGCTCGCGTGTACAGAGCCTTGGTCTGGCCAAGCCGCTGCTCGAGCAGCTTATGCCGATTGCGACGGAGGAGGAGTCGGACGATGTTGAAGAAGACACACCCGCGCGCCTTGCGCTGCGTGTCATTGACCAGCTGGCGACTGAGCTCCCGCCGAGTCACGTCTTCCCTCCACTGCTCGAGCTGGTCCAGGCGTATGCCCACCACCCTGATGCTATGCACCGCAAGGCGGCGATGATGGCATTCGGTGTGAGTGTTGAGGGTTGCTCGGAGTACATACGCCCCCACATGGACGAGCTGTGGCCGTTTGTGGAGAGCGGCATGAAAGATCCTGAGGTGGTGGTCCGCAAAGCGTCGTGCATTACACTGGGCTGCCTCTGTGAAATGCTGGATGAGGAGTGTGCCGCGAAGCATGCTGTGTTCCTGCCGCTGATTATGGAGCTGATCAATGTGCCAGAGACGCAGCGCGCTGCCTGCACGGCTCTGGATGCCCTGCTCGAGGTGATGGGCGATGAGATCGCTCAGTACCTGCCCGCCATCATGGAGCGCCTGACGGGTCTGCTGGAGACGGCGCCCGTTGCCGTCAAGGCTACGATCACGGGTGCGATTGGCAGTGCGGCGCACGCGGCGAAAGAAGGCTTTGTGCCGTACTTTGCGCCGCTCATGCAGCGTGTGCAGCCATTCCTGCTGTTTACCGAAGAGGGCGAGGAAATGGACCTGCGTGGCATTGCCACCGATACCATCGGCACGTTCGCCGAGGCGGTGGGCGCAGAGCACTTCCGTCCGTACCTGCCCGATATGATGCGCATTACCGTCGAGAGCCTGGCGATGGACCAGCCACGCATTCGTGAATGTGCGTTTATTTTCTTTGCGGTCATGTCGCGTGTGTTCAAGGACGAGTTTGGCCCCTACCTGGAGCATGTGGTGCCTCGCATGCTGCAGAGCTTCGAGCAATCGGAACACGATCCTGTGCCGGGTGCGCCGGGCGATGGCACGATCACTGGCTTTGGCGTGCCGGACGAGGATGAGGAGGACGATGGGTTCGTGGACATGGAGGAGCTTGCGAACTCGTTCCTGAACGTGTCCACAGCTGTGGCCATCGAGAAGGAGGTGGCGGCCGACTCGCTGGGCGAGCTGTTCCAGTACACGCGCGGTGCGTTCCTACCTTACGTGGAGCGTGCGACTGAGGAGCTGATCAGTCTCACGTCGCACTTTTACCAGGGTATTCGCAAGAGCGCCATCGCGACGCTGTTCACGTTCATCAACACGCTATACGAGCTGAGTGACTCGCCTGAGTGGGTGCCGGGCGTGCAGGTGAAGGTGCCGCTGAACCCCGATGTGCAAAAGATTGTGCAACTAGTCGTGCCCAACATCATGGAAGCCTGGGAGGCCGAGGACGACCGCACCGCCGCTATCGAGATCTGCCAGTCGCTAGCGGGCTGCCTGAACAAATGTGGTCCTGCCATCATTACGCCAGACTGGCTCGAGACTACGTGCCTGTACACGCATCAAATTCTCGACAAGAAGTCCGCGTGCCAAGTTGACCCGGAGGGTGAGGAGGCAGAGGACTCGGAGGACTCGAGCGAGTACGAGTCGGTGCTGATCAGTGCAGCCACGGACCTGGTCGGCGCGATGGCGAACGTGCTGGGCGGCGACTTTGCGGGTCCGCTGCAGCAGTTCCTACCGCTGTTGTGCAAGTACTACAGCCCAGGCCGCTCGACGAGCGACCGTGCCACGGCAATTGGTTCGCTGGGCGAGGTTATTGTGGGCCTCAAGAGTGCCATTACACCGTTCACACAGGACATCCTCACGGTGCTCTCGCACTCGATCACCGACGAAGAGGCGTCCGTGCGTTCGAACTCTGCGTTTGCCGCTGGTGTGCTGATTGAGAACAGCGACGCGGACTTGTCGCCGCATTATGCATCGCTACTTACCGCATTGCAGCCTTACTTTGCCAAGACGGCCGACGAAGCGGACGATCTTAAGACAGCGCGCGACAATGCGTGTGGGTGCCTTGCGCGCATGATCATGAAGAAGCCCGACGGTGTGCCCCTGGACCAGGCGCTCCCTGTGCTTTTCTCGTCTTTGCCACTGGAAAATGACCACGCAGAGTGGGCGCCCGTGCTGCTGTGCCTGATCCAGCTTGTGCGCGCGAACCACCCTGCTGGCATGCAGCACCTTGACACAATCTTACAGCTCTTCAGACACGTGCTCGGCAGCTCGGAGGACGTTTTGGGTGGGCAGTTACGGGGCCACGTGGTGGCGTTCCTCTCGCTGCTCCACACACAGGCACCCGAGAAGGTGCGCGAGTATGGTCTGGAGGCCTACCTGGTGTAGAGGCGCTGCACATCGCGTTGCTTGTAGAAACATGACGGATTCACGCTACCGTGTCGATCCCTCGTTGCTACGAACGGTCATCCCGGCAGGGGTAGCGCGTGGCAGAAGCGAGCCATCGCTCCGTGGCGCATCGCTCCGTGGCACGCGGCGCGTCGAGGGCACCCGCGGCGGGGCACCACCTAGCTCGGCGCGCTGCAAGAACCAAGGGTGTCGAAGCGCGGCCTCGGGCTGTAAGCGGCGTTCCGGGTCCCATGTAAGGCACCGCGCGACAAAATCGAGGAACAACTCGTCGTTTGAGCGCACCGCGCTGATCAACGACTTAGAGTTGGGCCGCCGTTTTTGTCCACGCGACGTGACGACGGGGCGTGGCGCACCCGTGCTGTCGAAAAACAGCTTGCACCGCGTGCTGCGCTCGAGAAGGCCGCGATCCGGCACGCCCAGCACTTCCATCATGCACGCCAGTTGATCCTGCTCGTTCTCGCCGGGGAAGATCGGGTAGCCCGTGTGCAGCTCGACGAGGATGCAGCCCAAGCTCCACATATCAATCGCCATGTGGTAGTCGACACCAAGGATCACCTCGGGCGAGCGGTAAAAGCGGCTTTGGATATACGTGTACACCTTTTCGTCCTCGAAACAACTCGAGCCAAAGTCGATCACGCGGATCTCACTGTGCCGTGGATGCACGAGCAAGATGTTTTCCGGCTTGAGATCGCAGTGCACAATACGCGCTTGCCACATGAGCGAGAGGCACGTCAGTGTCTGATACGCAAAACGACGGATCAGCGTCGTGGAAAAGCCCTCAAAGTTGTTCGCTTTGATCAACTCGTACAGGTTGATGCTCAACAACTCCATCGTCACACACAGGTGGTGCCGGAATGTGAACGAGTCCGACATGTGCACGACGTGATGCCGGCCATCTGAATCAGCCTCTGTGAGGTGCTTCATAATCTTCACCTCTACGACCGCCTGGTGGTGGAAGCGCCGCTTGTTGCGGATCAACTTGATCGCCACATATCTGCCCGTTTTGTGGTCGCGGCACTGAAGGACCTGCCCAAAGCTTCCGCGGCCAAGCAGCTTGATGATCTCATAGCGGTATGCCAAATGGTCGCGAATATTGACAATGTAGTCGCCTCGCTCGTCGTCGTAGCCATAATTCCGCTCCGGCTTGGTCGGCACGGCATAGTGCTTGTGCCGCGCAAACGAGCCGAGGTAGTATATGTTTTCATACTCCTTCATCTCTTGCATCTCGTATGGGCACAAGTGATTGCCATAAATTACCTCTGCCTGCCGGGGCGAGAGACGCTTGCTCGCCGCTACCGGCTGCGGGAAGGAGAAGTGCTTGTCCAAGTCCTCTTGCCGGGCGCCCGCAGCAAGTTTCCGCCGGTATAAGCGCTGTACATGTCGCTCCATCTCCTCGTCCGCGGCAGCCGTATCATCCACGAACATCGGCGTGCGTGTCGTGCGCCGCGACTGTACACTCGATGATCGCCGACGCATATTTGTCGGCACAGGGATCCCGGACTCGGGCACATAAAGGCGGCTCACACTCGCCGTCGACGCCGCAGGTGTCACGGCATTGGGCAGCGAACCCGGCGTCGCTTGCGTCGCTGGCATCTCAGACGACAGCGTGTGGGTAGTAAATTCCGCGCCATCCGCGCCATGCTCTCGCATCCGGGCAGCGCTCGCCGACTCGTCCTGCGATTGGCGCAGCGCTTCCGTGGCCTGGTCCCGCTGCGATGAGACATGCATCGGCTGCTCGACTCGTGACCCAGCTGCAACTACACCGCTGGAGGGTATCGATCCAGGCGTACGCTCCTGCCGTGATCGGGGCGCGCCCTTTTCCTTCGGCGTCGCGGCAAGCTGACGCTGACGACGCAGTGCTTCCATCGCCTCGCTGCTCGCATGCGACTTGCGCACACTTCGCGCTACGGCGGGCGAGCCAATGTCCTCAGCATGACGACGGAGCATCCCATTCTGCTCCGGCATCAGCGAGGCACGGGCTGCCAACATGCGCTGCGAAGGTGACTCGCTGATCGACGATACACTCTGCATCGAGGCACTCGTGGGCATGCTTGGCATTTTTTCGTCCGCTTCCGCGGGTTTTCGATGTAGCACGCGCATCATGGACGAGGCGCGGGGGATGCGGCTGCCTTGTGCCTTAGCCGTGTAGTACGGTGAAGGCTCCGTACGTGAAGGGGGTGCTGCATCTGTCGCATCACGACGACCCGCCTGGGCGGCGCCATAGGGTGCCGACACGGGAAGCGCCGACGGCGGCACGTCCGGCGGCACCGTATCGTTTTCTCCTGCATGCACAGCGTCCGACTCGGGTGCACGAGAAGTTCGAAGGTGCGTGCTCTGTCGGCGCCGGCGTGTGAGCGAGATCCGGGACGCCCGCGATGGCGTAGAAGAGGCATCGGTTTCCAAAGTTTCCAGCTTCGTGTCTTCCTTAACCTTATCGCGGCGTGGACTCACTTTGAAGATAGAACCCAGGGCCATGAGGGAGCGGCGCGAGAGTCGCCCTGCTATACTAATGCTCTCGTCGCCATCATCGTCATGGGCGGACGAACTTTGGCGACGCCAGCGTGGCGACTTGGGGGGACGAGGCGATGCATCTGGCACAGGCGGCGGCGCTGGATGGGTCTGCGAGACCGAGGGCGTAGCCATGGGCGATGACGGGCTCAACATATGGCCCGTGGGAGGCGACATGTTATCAGAAAGTGGGTTTTCCCCGCTGTTCGGCATCACCGACCAACGCGTCTGATCGGCACCTGCCTCCTTTTCCAGGCGCGAAAACGCTGGGCGCTCCGCGAGATCGGACGACAAAGGCCACTCCTGGGAGGCTAGTGTCATGGTGGGCATCATGGGCGGCATCTGTCCCGTGAATACATCGTCCAAGCTCTTATTGTCCGGCTGTGGTGCCGTGGTAGCAGGGGTGTAGGCGTCTGATACCTCCAGGTGCTGCACATCATGTACCAAATCTGCGCCAGAGGTGTCTGATGAAGCCTCGTACGGGTGAGCTTGCATCAGAGGGGGAGGGAGCAAAGCCGCATGACCAATCGATGGATTGACGCCAAGAGAGGGCTGGCGCTGGTGCGTCCGATTGGCGGGCGACGCTACCTTCGGCAGGGAGGGAGATTGATGGCTTGGGTCTTGGATATGGTAAAGTGTCTCTTGAGGCATTAGATTGTCGAATTGCATGGACGTAAATGACGGTAGCGATGCTGGAATCATATCTGTACCGCCTTTCGAACGGTCGATCGAGTACGAAATCGCCCGAGAATGTCGCGCGGCCGTGCTGCTAGCAGACGCAGCGTGCGGGTCCGCCAGAGACGTGTCTTGCAAAAGTGCTCGTCGTGGAAGGGGACCCGATGGCGGCGTCATCAATGGCTCGTGGGTGCCCTGTGTGAGCATCCATCGGGGTGTGGCCAGCTCGCCGAGGCCCACTTGTCCTGTACGGTCATACAGCACTGGCGATGGCACCATAGTGCCGCTTGGTGGCGACCGTGGAGACTCCCACTGCACAGATGCAGGCGTACGAGGGTATGCGGGGGACATATGCGGTGGACCCGGCGCCTGGGCCGGCGACCCTGGGTAGGACGAGCCACTGACACGTCCAGAGATGTCGGGCCGCATGGGCGGCGTCGGCTGCATTAGCGGCCCCATCTTTCCTCGGGGACTGTAAGGCGAGCCCGAGGCATCCCCGGCGACTGGGGCGGGCCCGTTCATCACAGTCGCAAACAAGCCAAGCTCGTGGCTAGGTCTGAGCCCGCACGATGGCCGCACGCGCCCGCACCGCATGCATGATTGGCCTCGCCCACTAGGTCCTTTTTCTCCACGTTCTGACACGTTTACGGCGCACAGCCAGCGGGCCGCGGGGGCTGAGACTACATACGTGGCGGTTATGGATTCAGGTCCAAATCAAATGCATCTTCGTCGTCCGTGCCAAAGGAGTCGAGGACAGGTAGAGCACCGTGTGTGGGTATAGTCGTCTCTGGCATCTCGCCAGGTGCTGGTGCGCCCGAAGCGGCAATTTCGCCGCCCTGCTCTGCCGCACCGACACCGCTCTCCATAGCAGCATCTGCGTAGAGAATACCTTGGCGCATAATGCGATCTGTAGGAAAAGGGAGCTCCTGTGGCATACTTGGGATCATCGGGTCGTAGTAGGCCGCTGCACGTGTTGCATCAGGGTTGTAATCCGCTTGGGCCGCCTTGCTGGGCTGTACGGCACCAGCTTGTAAATCGGACAACTGGTACCCAGGAGGAGCTGAAGTATACTTGGCCAGCCTCTGTGCATAGTCCAACACATCCTGGGCGATCAATGGGGCCGCCTCCCCTCGCTCCAAGGCTTGTGCCTCCGTCGCGCCTGCCTCTCGCAGTGCGCGCAGCTTGTCCCGTAGCACGGTCAGACGAGCAATCGTAGCACGCTGCTGGGCATCACGGGACTTGATCTCTGCAACGAGTGGCATAATACGTGATTGATTTTCTTGGTGCTGCGCAATGACGTGCGTCAGCTGCACCAGCTCGGCATGACGATCGGCCAGAGACTGGATCTTGGCCAGACTCGCAGGGGTATCAGGTTTTGAACTGCGCGCTTCGAGAGCTGCCTCCCGGAACATGCTGGAGAAGAGGTCTTTCACATCTTGCTCAAAGACAGTCAGCGTCGCATGTACCTCGTCGCGTAACGAGCGTGCCATCATCGCATGGCCTCCGTGGTGGAGTGCAAATGTTGGCTCGGCCCTCGAGTTCTCCACAAGACCCATGGCGGGGCCACGGTCCAATTCGCCAGGGTCGTCTCTTCTGTATCGTGGTTTGTCCCCCTCGAACACGGAGGAAGGTCGTATCGGACATGATTCGACAAACGATGGGTCATGGTCTAGTGCACTTCGATTTGCTCCTCGTAAAAGGCCCGCTGCCAAGGCTTCTACGCAGCGGACGCCTGCCTCACTGCTAAAGCATCCTCCCGCACCTCAAGCGCCAGCGGTGGTGTCAGAAATTGTCATGCAGCTTTCTGCGGACGAGCTGGAGCAGGATAAACGTTTGGCCCAGGCTGCTGCTGAGGAGCGCGAGGCTGCGCAAGACGGGGTTCGTAAGATGATACTTATCTCAGGGAGACTTGGGCATCCATGAAACCTATCTGAGGAAGAACTATGACCCGCACGAGCCCAACGATTATGTGACGCTAAAGAACTCAATAACACTCTGGCGCCAGAATCGACAGCGAGGCGACGACTCGGACGAAGAAAGCGGTGATGACCGTCCTAGGCTACCGCAGTTTGCCCCGCCCGCATCTTACACACCTGTGCTGGGTGACCCAGACGAAAAACGACCGCCCACTCTCGGTGACATTCCTGCAGCTAAGGCACATGTGTCTCCGCCTGGACCCCCTCCTAAACGGCCTGACGTCGTGGAACGTCTGGCGACGCGGTCCACAGAGTTGCCACCACCTGGGCCTCCCCCAGTGAAGCCTGTCCCAGCGCGACGATCGCCAAGCGTATCAGGCGAGCGCTTAGCCCCTCAATTCGTTCGCTCTCATGGTGCAGAGCTGACATCAAGTTTTATACAACGTTCTGAGAGAAGCCCGTCACCCTGTGCTATTTCAGATCACCCCTTTGATGCTGCCACGTTTGCCGAGCGACTCATGGCTCGGTATGGATACAAGGAAGGAGAAGGACTCGTATGTGTTTCATGACTAATGATTCAGGGCGCGGAAGGTAACAAGGGGATATTGACGCCTTTAATCGCGAAGAAAGTCTCTGGAGCAAGGGGCGCGCAGCGCGGTACTATTTTGAATCATAACAAAGATGAGAACCAGGAAGAGAGCCTGGCGCGCTATGGGGAGCCAAGCGAGGTCATTGTTCTTAAAGGATTTTCTAGCGCCCCAGTGCCATTTGAAGAGCTGCGACAGAAAATCAGTATGTTGTGAGAACTCATATACAGTGGACGCTTGTTCTGTGCACGGCTTTGTTCACAAGGTTCTATTATACCCGAATAACAACGGTGAGCTGCAAGCCTTTGTTCAATTTACAGGCATGGCTGGTGCTTATAGGGCCGTGCGGGAGCTTGATGGCCAACAATGGTATGGGACCGATACTATTTCCAGTCATTATTTTCCTCTATCTTCCTTCCACGCAGGTCAGTTCGTAGATATACCACCATACGCTACGTAGAGCAAAAAAATCCAGCCACCGTGATTCGAACACGGGACCTAAGGTGGACCTTAACTGGTTTCCAATTACAAACCTTCGCTCTTCCAGCTGAGCTATGGCTGGGAAACTACTGATTGGCAGCCGGTCTAAGTGCATTATGTAGATGAACGTCAATATATTATACCTCGAAAAAGGATCCAGCCACCGTGATTCGAACACGGGACCTAAGGTGGACCTTAACTGGTTTCCAATTACAAACCTTCGCTCTTCCAACTGAGCTATGGCTGGTTACCTGTTGGCTCGCTTCCTTTGATACTATGTGACACCATGGAAAAATTTTTAGCTACCAAATGCCTCAATCTGGGGTTTCTCATTGACCTCATGCATAGTAACCCGCAGGATGTCGAGGCAAGGAGCAATGTCCCGGACTGGTCCTATATCGAGGACCGAATCGTTGATTATCGAAGAAGTCACAAACAGCCAGCCCAGAATGTACATCATTCGGACCAATCTGATGACTCCGAGGCTATAGATGACGATGACGAGCCGTGTCGCTTTCATGTTCGTCCATGGTTTGGTCTTAAATCGCCTCTAGCTCCGCATGAATCTACCCGTGATTTTTGCAGTACGTATATACCTGCTCATTCTAGTGCGCGAACGTAACTTTCTCTCTTGGGTCAAATTCTTTATGATGACTACGGTGCTCTCTGCAACCATGTTTCTGGACTTACAGATTCAGGATTCCCAACAGCATGCTGAGAAATTTTTCAGTAAAATCAACCTTTTGAATACAGACTCCCCTATTTTTCCGCTTCTTCCTCGAGGTCAAGATGTGTATGCCTTGCCCTCTGCACATGGATTGAATTCCAACGGCTCACCTCCTTCCTCTCTTCCTTCAAACCATCATTCCTCTATATCATCTTTGCCAGCGGAAAATATTGCACTTGGAACAATTTATTTCGTTGTTGCCTTTGTTTCTTGGGGTATCTCTATCTATGACTATTTTAAATGTGTACAAGAGCTTGAAACAGAGCATACGTATCTCGACGAATGTGAAGGCCATTCGCATCCCGTTGTTACTATCTTATCCGTCTTCATCTGCATCATTGTGTTATCCACGGTGATATTGATGCTTGTACAGCGCACGACATAACTACACATGTACATTTTCTATGCATAGTAAAAGTGATCGGACTTTTTCAAGGCCTGCACTTCGAGAATGCCGCCCAAGAAATGTTCGTGATCCAACTCTGTAGCACCTTCACGCAGAGCAATCATGCCAGCCTCGACACACACAGCCTTGAGCTGCGCACCGTTCATCTCGTCCGTGGAGCGCGCCAGTTCGGCAAAGTTAACATTGGGGCCCACAGCCATCTTGCGGCTATGAATCTCCATGATGTGCGCACGAGCCTCCTCGTTAGGAAGTGGAAATTCAATCTTGCGGTCAAGGCGGCCCGAGCGCAGAAGAGCCGGGTCGAGGATATCAATACGGTTTGTTGCAGCCACCACTTTGATGCGATCGTCACTCGAGAAGCCGTCTAACTGGTTTAAAAGTTCCAGCATGGTGCGCTGAACTTCGCGGTCACCAGACTTATCAGAGTCAAAGCGTTTGGTACCGATAGCATCAATTTCATCAATGAAGATGATCGCAGGCGCCTTTTCGCGTGCAAGTGCAAACGCATCCCGCACAAGTTTTGCACCATCTCCAATGAACATCTGTACGAGTGATGGTCCAGCAAGCTTCAGATAGCAGGCATTAGTTTGTGCAGCGCACGCTCGCGCGAGGAGCGTCTTTCCAGTACCCGGTGGACCGTACATCAGCGCACCTTTAGGCGGCTTGATGCCCAAGTTCTTGAATTTTTGTTCCTGTTGCATTGGGAGCACAATAGCCTCAACAAGTTCTTCGATCTGCTTCTCCAGACCACCAATATCAGTGTAGGTCTCTGTGGGCCTTTCGTCGACTTCCATCGCCTTAACGCGCGAGTCATATTCGGCGGGCAACTTGTCCAATATCAGATAGCTGTCCTTATTCACACCAATAAGATCTCCAGGCTCGAGTTCGTTGGTTGGCACAAGGCCCACTAGAGGGAGAAAAATGGTCTGGCGCGTCGAAGTCTTAATGACAGCGCACTTATGTTCGTGATGGTCCTTGTCGTCCATTTGCTTAGCCTCCTCAGAATCTTCATCGACATCCGGGTCAATGTCCAAAATTTCCACAACATTTCCGACAAGGTAAGGCAAGACTTTATTCTGAGACACCTTGTCCGCATTGTCTTTGATACGTTCTTTCATCATGGTCTGCTCGTGCAAGAGACGCATGTGCTCCGACTTCATCACACGAATCTCGTTTTCTAGCATGCGTGTGCGCATCTGGATCTCCTGAACATCAGCTTGGAGGATATCCTGTGGCAGATCCTCCGCCATCACCGCATCACCTTCGCTACTCATGCCGGTCGCAGGCCAGAGGCAGTGAGGGAGCGACGGTCGCCACGCACGCCCCACGCCGATCACATATCACGTGATCTTCTTGTGTCGCGCCCCGGCGCGCCGACACAACACCTCCACGCCGCATCGTCGTTGCACGTTCGCACGCCCGCTCCGCGACGCCATGGACGTGGATGGCCCACGTTCATTGAGCCACAAGGCTCCTGAGCGTCCCGCCGGGTTTGTTTCCATTGCGGACACACCCCCTATTCATATGGAGCTGCGTTCTGGCACGTCACGAACTCCCTTTATGCCGTCGCCCCGCAAGCGGATGGCCCGGCCTGTAGTGCCACTATCGACGCCCACACCTAACCGAAAAGTCATTAATTCATCTCCTGTGCACCGTGGAGACCCTTTATCTGAAAGTTTGGAGGTGAACCAGCGTGGCTGCGCTGGTCAGAATACATTAAACATCATGACTCGAGCCCCAAGCGTTGCCACGCCGCCTCATCGTGCAGATGCGCCAAGCACGGTCACAACCAGAAATTCACCGATGTGTCGAACTACATCTGAAGAGAAAGGTGTGCGTCGTCCGACTACTTCGCTGGCACGCCGCGCAGACCAGGTCCCTGATCGCCCCATGACATCCATGGGTCTTGCGCACAGTAAGCCCTTTCTAGCTGAGCTACCGTCAACAGCGACTATGACCCCTCGCACCACTGCGAAAGAGAATTCCATGTCTATGTCCATTTCCCGCGATACCATACGGACATGTGATTCGCCTATACCCGCTTCGGAGCCGATCCGTTCTAGTCGCGCTGCACGCGCGCCAGTGGCACAGAAACCAGTGGCATTGACGTCTCGGGCTGTCGACTTTACTCTTCCGTCAGAAGGAATCCCTACGTCGGCACCGCGCATGCCTGCCGCGCGTGGTGTGTATGGCAGCTCACCAACGCGTGCGGTGCGTGCCAAGGTGACCGAAGGCCTCCCTGTGCGCACACGAGCCGCTACCACCACCACGTCTACAAAAGCAAGTGACCCGCCTCCGGGTCGTTTGTATCGGCAAGTACGTCCACTGGACCGTCCCGCCCACGCACCCATTCCTCGACCGCCTGCGACCGAGCGAATTGATGTGGCAACTCTTGAGAGTGAAGTGGGCGATGGCTCATTTGTATTGGAGCCTGACGATAGACATGGACCTGACTCAGTGCAGGTGCATGTGCGACTACGCCCGACAACAGATGACGAGGAATGTGCGTGGCAGACAGACGAGAGGAATGCAACACTGATGCTCGACGACCGTCTTGCTGCTACCAAAGGTCCGCCTCATGTAGGCGTGTCGTACCAGTTTGACGGACTGCATACGGGAAGCTCGAATGCTGATATTTATGCAACGCTGGCACGCCCATTGGTGCATTCCGTGCTCCATGGGTATCATGGTGTAATATTTGCTTACGGTCAAACAGCTAGTGGTAAGACATTTACGTTGTCCGGTGACGAGGCCGGCCTAGAGCCAGGAGTAATCCCTCGTGCGGTACAGGACCTCTTCCAGGGTATCTGTCAGGGCTCGGCGCAGCGCGAGTTCCTGCTGCGTGTAAGCTATTTGGAGATATGGAATGAAGTTGTCAAAGATTTGCTCGAGCCCAGTAACCAGCCACAGGTGCGCGATGATCGCCGGCGTGGCACACATGCTGTGTCAGTTGCACCGCTCCATGAGGCTGTGGTAACTTCGCCTGCCCAGGTATTCAAGCTGTTAGCGCGCGGTGAGGCCAATCGCCACATGGGTGAGACGGACTGGAATGAGCGGTCCTCACGCAGCCACACCTGCTTCAAAATCACAGTGGAGTCGTGGGACCGCACGCCTGGCGCGCGTCGTCCGTACCGACTTAGCGAGCTCTCGCTCATTGATCTGGCAGGGTCGGAGCGGTACTCGGCGCAGCGCACGCACCGCCGTGCCGAGGGCGGCAACATCAACAAGAGTCTTCTGAGTCTCGGTAAGGTCATCTATGCCCTCTCCGAGAAGCAGGCACGAGCGCCGGGCAGTGCAGGAACCGTGCACATACCGTATCGCGACTCGAAGTTGACCCGTATTCTGCAAAACAGTTTGAGTGGTCAAGCACGCATCGCCGTGGTATGCACGCTCAATCCCAGCCCTGCTATGGTTGATGAGAGCCTCGGAACTCTCAACTTTGCACGGCGGATCAAGCACGTTGCGGTGCGGGCGGAGGTGAATGAGTTCGAGGGCGAGGTGGCCAGCGCTGGCGCGGCTGCGCCCTCATCACCTGTGCTGCTTGCGCGTTACCGCGAAGAGATGGATGCCTTGCGTGCGCAAGTGGACAGGCTACAGGGTCCTCGCGCCGTGACCAACAAGGGACAGCCCTCGCTGCATGCAGTGCAGGCACGTCTGGACGAGTTGGGCGCGCTGATCCTGCATGGCGGTACACCGATGCCCGACTCGGACACATGGCATCCTGTATCGCCGGCCAAGCAACGTGGCTTTACCCTGGACGATCCGCTACCGCGCGTGCAGGAAAAGCTGCATGCAGCATTGACCAAGATCAGCCGTCTGGAGCGCAAGCTCGCAGCGCGACTTTCTCTCCCTGGAGACGCGCAGTCACGCGACGAAGGAAAGGATATGCTTATTCGCGATCTCATGCAGCAGGTGCGCGAGCTTGAGACGGTGTGTGAGGCGCAGGTTCGCGATGCGCCCCAGCCGATGCGCGAGGAAGTTGAGGCGGAGTGGGCGGAATTAGTGGCCGCGGCACAGGCCGAGACCCAGGGGCGCGACGCGTTTATTGCCGAGCTACATGCCGAGTGTGCGCGTCTGCGACGTGCGAACGAGGCACTGACGCGTCTAGTACACGAGCAAACGGCCGATATGGTGCAGCAGCTGTCCGCCAAGGAGAACGAGAACCGTGCTTCGCGACCGGTTCTTTCGCTGTTTGCTCCGCAGCTGCGTCCGGCCACGGTTCTGGGAACACATGCACCGCCCGCGACCGACCTCAGTATCGACGACTCGGCGAGTGAGCGCCTATCGACGAGTGATGTAGACGAACTGCTAGAGGAGGCAGATTCCTTGTAGATGTACAATATGCGCTACGGCTCTGGAGAGCGACTGGGTGAGCGGCTGCGGAACGCCGGACTGGGCGACCGAGACGATGCCCCTATGGGGGTGCGGTCAGGTGAGACACTGGGGGTGCGGCTGCGCAGGATACGTGCGTGCAGCCGTTCCTCGTCGGACTCAGACTGCTGCGACTCGTACTCGTCCATATCGCCGCGTGCACGCGCGGTGAGGGCCTGACGCTCGGCACGGAGTGCGTCGGCCTGTGCGATGCGGTGCTGCCGCTCCGAACGGATGGCGCGAATCGAGTCATCGGAGTCATTTGCATCATCGTCCAGGCCGTTAGCCTCGCCAAGCACCATGGCATTCTCAAGTTTTGATGTGCGGGGTCGCAGGCCCTCCTTGCGTTCTAGGACCGCTCGCTTCGTAAGTCTTGGCAATATTAAATCGCACACGCGTTCTTCTGTGAGCAGTTGATCAATGAACTCGTCCATATAAGAAAGAGAGTATTGTCCCGTCATGTCGCGCCAGCGCAACTTGTGGTAGTCGTTTAAAAGTGGCTCCAAAAGTTCGTACACCTCCAGTGAGGGAAATGTGAGTCGAATGTACATGGCCGCGAGGGCTCGAAGGTATTTGAGATCTTCTGCTGCGAGATACTCGAGCACAATGTCCCGATCCGGCTGTAGCTGTAAAAGCTTGCATACAAGGCATAGAAATGGGCTGGGACGAAGTGCGCCGTAGGTCCCCCCTACGTACGTCAGCTCCACGGCTTTGTCGACTAGGGACGCGGCATTCAGCGCGAAACAGTCCTGTTTCCAGTAGGTAGAATCGTAGATGCGCGTGCGGATAACCCGCTCAACGAGAAATTGCGGGTTGGTCCCGTGGATCGCGAGCGCATCATGCGCTGTGGTGTTGGCCATGGCGCTGCGCCGCCGTGGCTCCGAAGGCAATTCGCTACCGCTTTGCGGCGGGTGTTGGTTATGCACGTGATGTGCTCCACTAGGTGCGTGCGCGCTACGCGGGCGATCCGCAACCGACATCCGCCTCAGGTGTCATGTCGCGCTTTTTGTCGGCTGATGAAGCTGACTACCAGGCGCTACAGGACAAGCTTCTGCGCCGCTCGTCGGTACAGGAGACTGTAGCTGGTGGTGATGCGGATCCCGAGGTCGAGACGGGCTCCAGCCACCGCCTCAGTGCGGGGTCTGGCGAACTAGGCGCTCTCTCTTTGGGCGCAGGCCCAGGTCATGGCACATCGAAAAGTCCATCGCTGCATCGGAGAAACTCAGATGATGCCCAAAGCGTTCCTGTAAGTCCGCAGCTGCGCGCAGATGCTGGCCGTCGCTCTGGTATGCCCGACGAGGCGATGGCTTCGGCTGTTTTGCATGGAGGCCGCTCTCGCACGGCTGGCATGCTTCCCGCAACAGAGCTAGGCGTGCGCAAACTGGGCACATGGGATGGTGTATTTATGCCCGTCACGCTCAATGTGCTTGGTATTATCTTGTTCCTACGCTTCGGGTTTATTTTGGGCCAGGCTGGCCTTCTCGGTGCTTTGTTCTTGTTGGTTGCGAGCTACGCGATCGACACGCTCACGGTTCTTAGCCTGAATGCCATATCCACAAATGGCCAGGTGCGTGGCGGTGGCGCCTACTACCTAATCTCGCGCTCTCTCGGGCCGGAGTTTGGTGGGTCGATCGGTCTAATCTTCTTTTTTGGCCAGGCATTCAATACATCAATGAATGTACTGGGTTTCGTGGAGAGTCTGGTCGGCGTGCTAGGTCTTGAAAAGGGCAGTGTGAGTATGCTGCCAGAAGGCACGTGGTTCTTGTACCTGTATGGCTCCGTGGTGCTGTGGATATGTACACTCGTGTGTCTTTTTGGCTCGTCACTGTTCACGCGCGCTACACTTATTCTTGCCGTTGTGATGAGTCTGTCGGTGATAAGCATTCCTCTGTCATCGATCCTTGTCCGGCCTTTTGAAGACGCCCATCACGACGTATACTACACAGGTTGGAGCCTCGTTACCCTCTCGGAAAACCTGTGGCCACGCTTTACATCTGGCGCGGCAGGATCCTCGACGGCTCCTAACAAAGAAACGTGGTTCTCTGTCTTTGGTGTGCTGTTTCCTGCTGTATGTGGTATACTCGCGGGTGCATCCATGTCGGGCGATCTGCGCAAGCCGAGCAAGAGCATTCCGAAGGGCACCAACTGGTCACTCGTGTTCACGTTTACTGTGTATGTGATGTGCTTTATCATTATGGCGTCCACGATTCCTCGCGAGTCGCTGTATTTGAATGTGGGCATTGTCAGCGACGTGTCACGGTGGCCTATCGTTATTGTCAGCGGCGAGCTGGCCTCGTGTGCATTCTCGGCCCTGATGGGGGTTATGGCGTGTGCCAAGGTGCTCCAGGCTATTGCTCGCGATGATCTACTGCCTCAGCTACTGCCTTTTGCGCAGGGCACGGCACGTTCTGACATTCCTACTTATGCGGTGTTGTTCACAGCAGCCTTTTGTCAGCTGGTCCTGCTCCTTGATTCGATTAATATGATCGCGCAGCTGGTCACGATGACGACTCTTTTGACGTTTGGTGTACTGAGTGCGGCTACATTTGCTCTCAAAGCAGGAGGCGCACCCTCGTTTCGCCCCTCATTCCGGTACTGGAATATATGGACAGCCGGGGCAGGAACGCTGGTCTCCTTCTTGGCCATGCTGCTCACAGATGCATCGACGGCCTGCATATGCATTGCTGTCACTGCTTTTTTGTTCATCTGGATCCAAGTTGTGTCGCCGCCCAAGCCATGGGGCGATGTGTCCCACAATGTGACATACCACTTTGTGCGCAAGTATCTCTTGCGCCTCGACGAACGCAAAGGTCATGTCAAGTATTGGCGGCCACAGATTCTGCTGCTTGCGAACCACCCTGACCGCGAGAGGAATCTGATCATGTTCTGCAACTCGCTCAAGAAAGGTGCTCTGTATGTACTGGGCCATGTTCTCAAAGGCGACTTTCACGAGTGCCTGCCAGAGCTACGGCAGTCGCACCTGGCGTGGCTCAAACTCGTGGATGTCAGCCGCATCAAGAGTTTTGTTGACGTGGTCATTGCGCGTGACGAGCGTGAAGGTGCGCGGAACCTGATTCTCTCATGCGGTCTGGGCGGTATGCGGCCAAATATTATTGTGTTAGGCTTCCCTTCTGCGCTAGAGGACGTTCCGCTGCCGCCCACTACGCCGCCACCCCGGGAACTCGAATCTGTGCCCGAGCTTTCGGACGACGCAGCTCCTACCTCTGCGCCGATCCGCACGGCGACCTACGTCGGCATTCTGGAAGATGCACTTGCTCTGAACAAGGCGCTGGCCGTCGCTTACAACTTTTCGCGCATGACGCTCCCGAGCCAGGACTCCGTATACAACAAGTCCGAGAGGTATATTGACCTGTGGCCGATCCAAATTGCCAATCCTACAAGCAGCGCGGAGCCGACGTGGGATACCTATACCATGGTGCTGCAGCTCGGCACAATTCTCAGCTTTACTGGCACGTGGCGGCACCACAAGCTACGGGTGAGTGTATTTGTGGAGCATCCCGACGAGCTGGCCTCGGAAAGTGCGCGTGTGCGGACGCTGCTAGATAATCTGCGGATCCCCGCGTCTCTGCGTGTGTTTTGCCTCTCGAATGGCAGTGTGCCGCGCTACGATGCCATTGTGCTTGGGAAGCGCGCACTGGATGCAGACGTGGCCGATGTGCTACGCTCAGATCCGTGGTGGCGCCAAATATGCGAGATGCGGCGAGCGCAGGAGCAGGCTCACCAGGCCGCCTCACAGCCGCGTGCGGAGCCGATGGACGGTGCGGTGCGGCGCAGCAGCAGCCAAAGTGGCGGCGTGCGTCGCCGGCCAAACCCGCGGCAGTTTGGCGTGAGTCTGCCAGATGAGCACCTGGCGTACCACCATAACAATATTCGGCTAGGTTTGGCGCATCCTCGATCACGGGAAGACAGCGATGACGAGGTGGATGGGTTGGATATGGAGAGCGATGGTGGGTTTGACGAGTTGGAGAACGAATTGGCGTCTCTGGCTGTCGATTGGGATCCCAAGTATCTGATTCGCGCGCGCCGTCGGCAGGCCGAAGAGACGAAACGGCTGCTCGGTCAAACGAATACCAGCTCGTCGTATGGCTCACTGTCGTCATCGCAGCGTACCTTAACGCCGGCGATGGTGCAGAGTAGTGCCGATCCACCGGCGGACGGTACCAAGGCAGATACGCCCAAACGGTCTCCCCGTTCCTCCACTGTTAACAGCGATCTACGGTCACCGCCTGTGATGCGTCGAGCGCGGGGGCGCGCTCCAACGCTCTCGTTTAATGACTTACCAGACCGGGCGCAGTATCTCATCCTCAATGAGCTGATCCGGCTAAATTCAGGCCCTAGCACTTCGGTGGTGCTTACAGCGCTCCCGGCGCCGGCGCCGGGCACATCGACGACAGAGGAAGAAAGCCTGGCGTACCTGCACCAGCTACGGCAACTCTATGGCGGCGGCCCGCCCGTGCTGGGCGTGCATGCGACAACGCTTACCATGACCATGACACTCTAGACGCCTAGGCGACCTTGCTTGCTAGATTACGCAAGAGTGGCACGTTCAGGTAGGCAGGGCAGTACGTCTCGATGCCTGTGACTTCTCGAGGCACTGGAAGCTCGTACGGTCCTGCCTCGTCGACTTCAGGAGGCAGTAAAAGGTGGTCATTTCGATCATTCGGCACGACGCGGCTCGCGACGGCCTTGAGAATTTCTGGTGATATAGGGTTTTCATAGTCAGCGACATGGTAATGGCTGATGAGTTTCTGGATTTGCGTGGGTGTGAGCATCCAACAAACGTCATAGATGATATCAATGTCGCTCATGGTGGCCTTCTTCAGCTGAAGTAGCTTGGTCGCTTGAAGAAGGTGCTCCAGTTGCAGTGAGCCCTCTGGCATGTCGTGCGACTTGCACCACTCCTCGAGACGTGTGATGTTGTACTGGATCTGCATTGCACGCTTCCATGAGCAAAAGTTACGGCGCATCAACAGGTCGTTGAAGGAAGTGACACCAATCATCTTGAGTAGGTCTGTAATGACTTGCTGGGTGACACTGGGCTCCACATAGTAGCTCTTAAGACACTTCCAGATCTTGTTCAGTAGCGCCAAAATGTCGTCCATGGTGTAGGACGGCGCGTTGGTGCCTGCGAGAAGGCGATTCAGTAGCCGACCGCCAGAGTCATTCGTAACAAAGCCTGGTAGTGACTGCGACTCGACCAGCGCAGGGACCACCATTTTGTTCAGTCGCTTCTTGGCCTCCTGCATCCACGTGTGGTAAATGTTGTATTCAAGCGAGTCCAAATCGTGCTTCACGATCGTCACCAGTCGCTCATAGTCGCCCCACTCAAAGTCGCGTGCAGCACCATCCACGCCAGGACCCACACCTTGCAGCATATCGCTCTCCGCAATGCACACAAACGACAAGATTTCGTGCACGTTGGACAACCAGAAAATGCCAGGAATCACAGCATCATCACCATGGAATGACATAACATGCTGCTGGATCGTTTGCATGACGTTTGCAAGGAAACGCTCGCTCGCGCGCACAAGCCCATACTTCCACATCTCATTTGTAACAAGGCTGATAAGGTGCGCAGGGAACAGCACCTCCTTCGGAGCGGGAGGATTTTGCAGACTAGGCGTCGGGATCTTGAGATACTCAATTAGACCGTGCAGCACATCCTCGTCCAGCTGCACCTCGTCCTCAAGTAGCTCAATAATCTCGTCAAACGGCGCCTCACGCGGAGCCTCAGGCATCTCGTCACTGGGCTCTTCCATAAATTCGCCACTCATGGGATGAGGACGGGGATGCAGCGGGACCATCGTGCCGTTGCGCTCATTTTGTGCCTGGGCGCGGCCCAGCTGCTCGCGCAGCGACGCGATCTCGTTGCGCAGGGACTGAACGACCGAGTCCGGTGCGTCTTTCATGCGCAGTTGCGACTGCAGCGTCGCAATCTCCACCTCCAAGTCGCGGATGCGATGCTCCGCCTGCTCCAAGGCCGTCTGTAGCGTGGAACGCTCCTGCAAGAGCGCCTCATGCTCCTCCGACGGTACACTGGGCTTTTGCACCTCGGCCTGTAGGCCGCGTGCACGGGCATCGAGCTCTTCGTGACGATTCTGCCAGGTGGCCAACTGCTCACGCAACTCGGTCAGGATGCTACGCAGCTCCTTGTTTTCGCGTGTGCGGTCCTGTAAGCTCTGCGTTAAATCGACCACCTTATTCTCCAGCTTGTATGACACCTCCTGGAAGTGCGAGGCGCTCTTGGCCTCAGTGCGCCGCTGCTGCAAAGCTTGCCGTGCCTGTTTACGCCGATAGAGCGACTGCAGCAAGACCACCTGTCTTGTGCGCTTTGAGGCTCGGCGGCGCGCTAAGACGCCGCGCAGACCTGTTTGCAGTACGGTCGCATGGTGGTCCAGGCGGTCCTGATGGTAATGCAGGCGCGCCTGATGTCCGCGCACGGCTGCCTGGATGAGCAAAGCTGCGTGCACAGCACGTGTGCGGTACTGTCGCTGGAGAAGCGCACGAGCAGCCACCTGTAGTTGGAGCACAAAGCGCTCGCGGCGGGCCGCCTGGAAGCGGGCCTGAGCCAGGCGTCGACGCACATTCGATTGAAGGGTCAGCACGCCATGACGCAGGGCCGTATAGCGACTCTGCGCTGAATAGCGCCGCCATGCAGTCTGGATGGTGCGTGTACGCTCATTTAGCACGTTGCGGCGCATCTGCTCAAACGAGGCTAGCACACCCGCGCGGAAGAACACCTTGGTCAGACCAAAGTGGTACTGGTCCTTCTCAACTGTGGCATTCAGGATGATCTGCGCGAGATCCCGCACCTTTTCGAGCGAGGACATGTCCCACAGCTTCGACGGAACAAGCACATAGTAGCGTTCCACAAAATCAGCAAATGCCCAGCGACCAGGATAGCCTGCACAGCTAATGCGAATCGTCTCGAGTACACCGCAGGCGCGCAATTGCCCCAACACATTCTGTGGCTGCACTTCCCATGCCATCTTGGCATCATTAGGTTTGATACAGCGAATATAATGCACCTCTGTTGAGTTGATCGTGTCCATAAGAGCACCGAGCGACGCTTTGAACTGCGAGCCTAGGGTCGGCTTCTTGTTGGAAACGGGCAACGAGCTCTTGCGCGCCGGTGGCTGGGGCAATGCTAAATCAGCAGCTGCACGTGCATCAAGCACGTCCTTGAGGAACGGCGATGTGGTCGTACTAAGTAGATTCAGCAATTCATCAGGCACTGTGTCCTTGTTCTTCTCCATGAACCCATCCACGTCGTACGTGACATCCAAAGCATAGTGCCTCACAGTGAATGCACTCTGTGCTCCAAAGCGCGGCTTGGTGAGAAAGTTTTGGTACTCGCTCTTGGGTTGCAACTGGCCGTATACCTTTTGCAGGAACGATGAGTCTTGCCCAGAAGGTAGGCGCGACTCCTCGTCTAGCAGCGACAGCAATCCAAACTTAGATTCAATCATGTCAATGCATGCCTGGTTGTCGGAAAAGCTGATAAACTCCCACGGGATCTGCTCTGCAACATACTCTTCCTGTTCCAGCTTGAAAACATGGCGGTTGAATTCATGTTGCAGGCGCTCGTTCGCATAGTTGATGCAGAACTGCTCGTAAGAATTGACCTTGAAGCATTCAAAACCATATATGTCGAGAACGCCAATCATGCTTGTTGCTGCCTGTGGATCCTTAGGTGCCAGCGACTTGTTCATCTGCGCCACGAGCCAGTCGAAGAGACAGGTGTACACGTACTTGGCGACCGAGTCACGTACCGCCGTCGCCTGAGCCTGCGAAAGGCTAGACACGATCTTCTCGCCACGAAGTTGGATCTGGCGCTTCAATGTCCATTTTCGGAGCTCGACCGCATCCACACCCAAGAATTGGGCAGCCAAAAAGAGCGCTGGGTCCTCAGGTGAGATGTTCGCATCGTTGCGGCTCGCAGTGATGGATACATTGCCCAAATGAAGCAAACCGGCTAGTACAGTGAAGATATGTTCCTGCACCTCGTCTGGGACACCCACAGTCGTGAAGGCCTGTGTGGTGGCCTGGAATTCAGCAGCATCATCCACGCCCTGTATGGCCAAATGCTCGGTGCCACCCTGGTTGAGATAATGAAAATCACCCGCACTCGTTAGGCACAGCTTCTCACGCAAGTCACTGGATGCGCCAGCACACAACTGATAAAAGATGTGGTAGTTGCGCTCGACTTCGGGTTGGTAAACAAGCCGCGAGCGCTCCAGTAGATATGTGCGCATCTTGGCACCTGTGATATCATGTCTTTCGTTGAAAATGATCTCCAAATACTTGCCAAAACGTGACGAGTTGTCATTGCGCGTCGTTTTCGCATTACCAAACGCTTCCATAATGGGATTGGTCGCGAGAATGGCAGTCTCCGTCTCACTCATACCGCTAATGCCGGCCCGACGAGGACCTACATTGTCCGGGTCTTCCACCGTAGCAAAGTACCGCATAATGTACTTGGCCGACATGGTTTTTCCAGCACCACTCTCTCCACTTACCACAATGGTTTGGTTGCGCTTATCACGGATCATGCAGCGATACGCGTCTTCTGCTACCGCAAACAAATGGGGTTCAAGCTCACCACGGCGCCTGCCAGCATATGCCTGGATAATCTCCGGACTGTACAGATTCAAATCAAAAAAGGGATTCACAGCAATGAGCACAATGCCCGAATACGTGTAGATGGTGCGCTGCTGGTATCGATTCAAGATCGTATGGAGCACGGAAGCCTCGTTCAAATGACTGAGAGAGGTAAGGTCATCGGAGGCCTCGAGTAAGGGTGGATTGCGGAGTGGCGGAAGTTCATCTGTGCCACCGGGTGCCTCGAGCTTCTTCATGGTGGTCTCGACTGTTTTCTCGACGCCTGTGTCATCAAGAACAAATAACATGGTAATCCGGCCGGACTCATCCACTTCCGGCTCTTTCGAAAGAGTCCCGCTCACCCAACCATGCTCCTCGTCAGGAAACCATGCCTTGGTTCCCGCTTCATATGCTGAGAGCGGCTGCGAAATCGGCGCCATGTTCACGGATTGCGAACGTCACTAGCCAGTTTTGCTACCGTTGCAGCGGATAGGAAAGAAATTGCACGCTTTCACTCGCAATCCACCAAAAGACCGGACGATCGTCCCACTCGCACGGCGCACTGGAACTGGGTTCAAGACGTGTGACGATGCGCGCAGGTGCCGCCAGTGGCTCATGCCAGGGGCCTATCATCACGTGTAGTATCACGTGTGAGGTGAGCACACGCGCCTGTGGAGAACAACCAAGCTCGACCATCGGACGCTTGCGGAGGCGTTCTCCAACGAGCCATGATGTCTCCCGAAGCTCATACACCTGGTGGATCTAAAGGGAAACGCCATATTCCACCGGAAAAAATGCGGGCTCTATCTGTAAGTTGAGAAGTCATCTCACATTCTCAGCTGAGCAACTCACTCACAACTAGGCTGCGGTTTGCTCTCTTTAAGGTTGAGAATGGCTGGACGCGTCAATCGCTATCTGAAGTCGAAAATTTATACTACCGTCGGCACATGAGTGTCGTCAATACGTCCCCGAACAACAGAGGGTTTCTTACCCCGCCCGACAAGCATTCTTGGACTAGGACGCTGGTAGCGAACTCGCACGCATCGCCCTCTCCGGCCCAACCATATGACCAACTGATCGGATCTCTTGATAACTCAACCTATGCTGAATTCTGGAATAGGCTGGATACGAATAGGCACAGCCCTAATCAATCCAAGAATGCCCATGTGCAGACCGCCGATGCCCCCATGCCGGCTGCTGCCGGCACAACGCTATCCTGTGTCTCCACAGAGAGATGCTTTAAACCAGGGCCTACACCGCCGCCGACTAGCGCGGTTGCTCAGTCGGATCCTGTAAAAACTTCGGACATGCATGGAGCGTCCTGTACCACGGATCCATCGCTTGCAGAAAAACATGCGGCTGACGATATGTCTGCCGACGATTTAATACCCAAAGACTCTCAACCATGCAAGCGCTTCAAGCAGGATGCCTCGTGAAGGGCGCCTTCATGGCCTCACACTTGGCCTTTCCGATAGATACCTGGCCTTATGCCTTGCCATTTTGATATCGAGGAAGTATGTTTTGTCATGGAAGTAAGGCTGGGGCACCCACGCTCCACCGACAAAAGACAGCCTGTAGGTCGAGCGCGTCGTCCTCGCGAAGATGAGCGAGCTGGTAGCGCCTTCGGCCCAGGATTATTTGAGACATGCATTTTTTTCATTGCATGATGCTCATATTCTACAGCCCTTACCAGAGGTGTGTTTACTACAATCTAATGACAGAGCGATGCACGGCATGCGATGCTGCAGCGATATGCACCAGATTCAGAACATGCACACATAGAGATGCTTGCGCCGGTCGATTCAAGCACATCACCCATGGAGAAAATGTTGGAAGCAGTTCAGACTAACCATTGGCGTCAGGTGGCCGTGATTGCTGGCAGTTGTGTGAGCCTCCCTGCGGACCAAAATGTGCCCGTGACAGAGGCTGATTTGCATTGCACACTAGCATGGTGGCATATTCGCATAATTTCTTTGAGCAAAATGCGACTTTTTACCTTACTCCGAAAAGAATTAAATGCTCTTTGGACAGTTCTTGAGACTGTGCGAATTTGGGATGATCAGAAACAAGATATTGTGCCACTAGTTCATGCCTCGGTGGTACCATTTTCACTTCATGTGGTACATGCACAGCAGCTCTTCTTGGGAGGGTTTCAACGGGAGGGCACTGCGCGTCTGTGTCGATTGACAAGGATGGCGGAGTCCATGTCACAGACGGAGAGCAAAAATGTATGGCACATCCGAGCCATTCGCTTGCGAGTTCTTTTGGCCTCCTTGCTGATTGAAACAGACCAGCTCCCCGCAGCCACCACTGTGATGGTTGATTTGGAGTTATCTCTTCGAGCAAAGCGGATTCCTGATCTCTCAACGCTATGCATGCTGATGCGTTTATACCTGGTCATGGGAAATATTCAAAAAGCACGCTATATACTCGATGAGCTTCACAGAGTAAATCCTGAGCCAACGCCCGATACGACGGCCCGTATCGAGACCCACGAGGCATTATTCCACTACATGATTCGACCCCATGAGCCCTATGACTTTCCTGAGACAGTCAAGTCATTTGAAGCATGTACAAACAACCAGGCATTAACAAACACTATGGCACTTAGTGCGCTTCTTCATGGCGACATTGTGCAGAGTGTCCAGCTACTAGAACGCATTCTTCAAGAGCACCCTACCGTTGTTGCTTCGTCAACGGCTTTGACCCACAATCTACTAACGCTTCATTCACTTGGGATGAGAGAGTACGTCTAAGTTTTACTTATGAAGTGCAATGGAGGAGAGAAAGCGTGTCGTGCAATTTCTCGCTCAATGGGCAGGCGATGATGGCACCTGGGTAAATGAAGGATTATGAATGCAGGTGTGTATAGGCAGCCGATTGGTGCGGCGCTTGGGAGCTACCCTTCCTGTGATAATGTATCTATATTCGCTAGGGTCCTCCCTATTGCTATTAGTCTTGATTTTAAGTCCGTATAGCACATTGACATCAGTATGTTACTGGCAGCGTGGACGGATTGCGGCGCATTTGAGTGAGCCAACGCGACAGCGCCTGGAGTCGCTGCTCCAGCGGTTCCTGCCCTCCAGATATTCGCGGCTTGGCGTGTTTGACTGGAACACGGCCGTCAATGCGGGATTGACCAGCTCATTATTCGATATTGAATCTAATATCCAAGATGGTGACCCCCGTGTTGGGCTGGATGAGGCAGGCATGGAGCAGATTCATCGGATAATGCATACCCAGGGTTTGGTAAGCCAGCAGAACTGACCACAGACATTCGACCAAGCGCGCCTGCAGCGTCACCATGCGTTATTGCGGGACCATAATATCGATCCCCAGACAGGAATACCCCTTGATTCAAAAGCAATCACGCATTTGTAGACTATGAAATTTAGCCCAGACGCAGACCAAGAACCAGACCAGCAATGAACGTCGCACGCTCCTGGAAGTCCGAGGTCAGGAACTCCACGAGACGGTTCCAGATGCGCACAAGAGGCATTTGCTGGAATCGGCTTTTGCTCGGGTCAAGAGGACCTGCAAGACGTTCCATTTCACGACCGTACGAGGAGGACATGCTCTGCCAGTTGATGTTCACTAGACGCTTCGAAGCAAGGTACTGCAGGAGCACATACGCAGCGCCAAGAGCCACAGCGATAAGCTTAAGTCCTTTCTTGATAAAAACACCAGCACAGATACCACAAATGGTACCGAATGTGAGCTGGTACACGTTGACAATGCTCTTGGCTTCCGCCTTGGTGCCAGGCTTAGGGACTGGCGGCTCAGGCATGACCGCATCACACTCCACTGGCTTGGTAGCCCAGGCAATAGCGCCACCAGCAAGCATCGAACCGCCGGCCATGAAACCCAGCGACCATGTCTTACCAAAGTTGTTCGAGAGGCGCGGGATGCTTACGGCCGGACGGGGAGGGTGAAATGCACGGACCATCGACGGGATGCCCATACGCATAGATGACGCACCACGCAAGTTCCCGGTGAGAATAATGGAACGAGAGGGCATCTGCCTAAACATTGTGGCAAACGACATGGTTATGGACGGAAATGAGGTCGATAGGCTCGTGCTTGCAATAACCCACTTGCCCCACCCCGCCTCGCATATCTGACATAATGGATGGGTGGCACGTGGTAGCTCATGGAACACTGCGATGGACCTGCCGTCGGGAACGGACACTGTGCAGGACGCGCAAGGCCGCAAGCGTTCCGCAGAAGATGAACCTAAACCTTCGAAACGACCTGTTGTATCAATTTCGACATGGCTGAGTTCGTCTACAGGGAATGCTGATGCAAACGCCTTGCCGGCACCTGTTACATGCGAGGAAGCGTATATCGAAGATCGCAACTCGGTCTTTATAGGCTACGCTATGCGGCTTACGACCGCTTCACCTACTTACATCGCTGCCCTTCTAGACAATTTGACCCATGTTATTCACCCCGCTATACCCATTACAAAGCTTCCATCACAATTCCGTCATTCGGCACCATCGAAACGAGGTAGTACACACGATATGTACGCCTTCCGCGTTCTGCAATTGAAACCAGGGCGATCGGGCCTTCGCGGGCCAAGTGACTTTGGCATCGAGCAAGGAAAAGAAGATGACGGAGAAACATGGGGGGCCGACAAGATTATGCGGGTCATCCGTGAGCTAGGTGCAAGCGACGTGCTCGTGGTGGTGAGCCGGTGGTACGGGGGCCAATTCCTTGGCCCCGTGCGATTCGAACATATTACGAATGCCGCCCGTGCAGCCCTTCAAGCGTACCTTATGGAAGAACAAATCAACGAGCTAAAGGTAAAACTACGAGCGCTCGATAAAAAAATTGCTGGTGCCCGACGAATCCCATACAAAGAGAATGCGTACAATGGTTTGAAAATTGAGCAAGCCAAACGCTTGCTCGTAGCAAGAACAAAAACGTTCGACATTGTACTGGCACAACAGGATAGTATAGATAAAAGATGACAAAAATTGAATCACCAAAGGTTCAGAAGTTCTTGAGTGTCGGATTCGAGATGGGGTATATCCATTTGAAGGGCTTGAGACGTATTCGGCATGGTCCCCGCATTCATGGGCCAAACTGGCATTACCGTGCCATTGGGTGTTTGCTCAGTTGGCAAAATTTGCGGCAAGCGGTACAGTCCACCCAAGTTGAGGGTAGCCGCTAAACCATTTTCAGTGTCCTGTATAGGCCCCACAGGTTGCATAACCGGGGGAACATGACTTGGCAGTCCACTGACCATTTCATCCAAAAAGTTTGATTTGATATTAGAATTGGAGGGGAGCGGCCAATTAAAGTCTTGGGGTCCTGCAACAGATTGTGGCATATTCACCGTCATATCGCCGGATGGCCATGAATCAACCGTCAAAGCAGGCAAAGGAGGCAATGTGCCAGTGGAAGACATCATTGTAGGACTCGCATCGGTAGATCCAACCTGTGGTGCATTGATCTCCACGCGTCGGCGTTTTGATGACTCGACAGAGTCGGGAGAGTCACTTTCTGCGTCATTGGGGGCCTCCATGGCGATTTTACTGTTGTCGTGCTCCAGAAAAGCTTTCACCATGTGGATGTCTCTTTCCACATCTTCGTCGCGACCTTGGCCTCGCTGACTCTCACGCCAATCAATATATTCTTGCATATATTCCCGTAGGAGGTCAGCATCTTGGCCAGGGGGGGTCAGAAGAAGCAAAAGACTTGAGACCACGATCGTATTGTACCAACGGGACGCCGCTAGCGATGCGCGGCTACGAGAGGGAACATCAGGTACTTCTTTGTCTTTCAGCAGCTGACGGCGCATGTCCAGGCTTAGCTTGGCCGCTTCCATACAACTCTCATACGAAACGGAATAACGACCCTTCTGTGACTTGCCCAACATCCGCAGAAGATACGGGCAATGAAGCGAAAGGGTGTAAAAACAAATGTCGCACCAAAGATGGTAACGCTGCAACTTTAAAAATGGGAAGAATGAGTCGCATCGAGAATCCACCACACTCTCATTTCGCACCAGTTTGATTTGAAGATAAAAAGGAAGCTCAGAGACAAACTTGACGAAAGCATTGTGCAACTCCAGTACCTTTGAGTAGCCGAAGGAATTGCTAACATTATGGAGCTCAAACGACAATTTGCCGATAAACCTCGCGAAGCGAGAGCGGATAGTATTAATTTGCAAGGGATGAGGCGCGGGGTCTTTTGTAAACATGTGCGCAAAGGTGGACGGTACTTTATGAACACACGTCTCCGTTCTTGGCAGTTTTGTATCACAGAATGCATCCATAATCAACGGAGGTCTTCCAAAGCCTAGACAGTAGGTTTGTGAAGCAGAATACACGAGCGCCCAAATCATCCGACGACGCTCACATTCTTTGTCATCCAGACCAAAAACTGAACCATCACGATGGAGACCAAGTGTATACGAAACACGTACAAGGTGAACGACATGAATGTAAGACCGGCGAGGACTGCCCGTTACAAATGTGTACCGTGCCAAAACGAGGTAAGTCAACACTGAGAAAACGTCTTCACGACCAAGTGCCTGCAACGTGTGGCAAGCAAGTTTCGCAGCATTGTACAAGCGTCTGGAAGCATTTAGGTCAATATACTGCTCATCCAAATTCATAGCATCCCTAATTTCCGCATTGCCCACAAACATGAACACAGTGGAGATGGCCAGAACAGCCGCCAATAGACTGAACCTGGAAAGAGTTCGTTCTGTTACCAGCGTATCATCCTTATAAAGATCCTCAATAGCCTCATCAATAATATCCTTAGGGACCGGATGACGCTGCAAGTTGAGCGTCTGGAAAAACAGATCGATCAGTTTGGTAGTCACATCTTTCGGATAGATGATAGAGTTTAAGCTCTCCTGGAGAACAGGGGAGAACATATCAAGATTTAAAATATCCTGAACTTCAAAGGGAAAGATAGGTGGAATGGAGACGGGGACATGCTGTCCCGGAAGATCAACCATCGCTTTGGCAAGTGCACCGGAGTTCAAATCTGACGATATATTGTTGACGTTCAAATTCAAACCGTCTTCATCGCTACTAGCATCAAACTCGGTGCCTGCATTGGGGCAGGGGAAAGGAGACGTTGTATGGTTGTTGTCTTGAGAAGATGATGAATTTGAAAAGGGAGGCGAACTCCGTTTCATGCTGTGGACCTCATTCATAAGGTACTTCAGACTCTCTGTAACAGAACCAAGACCCTGCTCAAGAGAATGTTCCAAGTTGGCGATGTGGCTGCTCAAGTCACAGGGGGTTTCCTCTTGTTTGAACACTTTGCATTGCTCAGGTATTCTGCGGGCAATACACTGGTTGTTAGTTTGAATGGTACTTTCAACATACATTTTGGCATGGAATCTGCCTATTGCAACGTTGTTTCCGTCGATAACATTCTGTACCTTTAGATAAGTCAAAATGTACGTACAAGCAAAATGAACCCGATTCCGGCGGCCCGAAGACCGCGACTCCATTGAGTGGTTCTTTTTATCGGTGCTCATAGGATTTACAATGCCAGTATCTGTGCCTGCGCTTGAAGACGCCTTTGTCATTTCCAAATCAAGGAAATGCAACAAAGAGGCACGGTGGTTAGAGAGATCCTCGTGGCGCTGCTCCTTCAGAGACTTGAGATTACTGCCGCCCGGTCGTTTAAATTGTGACCAATCATAGCTCAAAGAAATAAACCTCCATTTCTTTGGCGCACTACGACCATGTCTAAGTAAGTGGCGCAGACGATCGGCTGACTTTTAGGCATCACACCGATTTGGTATTATGTCGCAAACTTCCAGGGATTGCTATAGGGAGGCTTTGTGAGCGTTGTGATGGGAAATGGTACGTTCTGGGCACATTGACATGAGTCCCATATGTGACTCCTATGTGCGGCCATCCGCCATAGTTCGTATCTGTGACGAGTGCAATTTTGGAAACTATGGCAACAAATGCATCGTGTGTGGCGGCCATGGTGTCTCTGTATGTGTATCACAGCTAATATAACAGGATGCCTACTATTGTGCCGAGTGTACACGATTGGAAAAAGACCGTGATGGATGTCCTAAAACTGTCAACCTAGGACATGCCCGAATGGATGCCATCTTCAGCAGGAAGATGCAAGGAATGTATGTGAGATCATTAAAACACGCTAACTAGCACAGGTTCCAACGAGGGTAGACGAAAATGGTGACAATATACCCGCTCTGAAAATATCAGCATAATGGTTTATTTACCGTTGTCTTCGAACCGTAATCCTATATACATTTAATGCCAACTTATAAGGGAACAAGCACGATTCAGCCACGAGAAACCTGAATGCTCTGTTTGCTCGAGGCTTGGCTCACCAAAGTTCTCGGATGACATAACGCCATCGTCACTGGTTGTCGGTTCGTTGGCCGACAGGCACTTGTCAGGCTCGTCGTCGTGAAGTTGCCCATTGAGAATGTCCTGATGAACTGAGTCAGGGCCCGATGAGCTAGGTGTCGAAGAGTCTAAAATCATCGTACCTGCACTTTGCGGACTAGAGTGTTGCCAGTTCACGGCAGGCGGTCGCTTGGGAGAGGGAAAATGAGCGGAAGAGGTAGTTTCCAGATGGAAATTGGAAGGATTTGACATCCATAAGTCTTTGATCGTATCACTTTGGTTTTCAAAGGCTAATTTGAATTCCGCAGGAGTGTGAATCATTTCGACTTGAGCAAAGCGTCGGAAAGGGGAGGGAAGCTGTGTAGATGTCGAGCCCTGCCAGTATCGTTTGAACCACGGATGAGCTAGTGCCTCTCCAGCTGTGATCCGCTTTTCCGGGTCCCACTGAAGTAAACGGTTCAATAGATCTAGAGCCATCTCTGGAGATCCAGGATAGAGCTTCGACCATTGGACACCCTCACAATGGGGCAAAGATTCGATATGATGCCGCGCATGGGCCGAGCCCATTTGATCCAAAAGAGACTCAGAAGGACCACCCAGCACCTTGTTGATGCGTGACAGCTGATCCATATAGTCGGATCCGGGAAAAATGGGACGGCGGCCAAGCAACTCGGCCAATATGCATCCTACGCTCCACATATCCATGGCGGGCGTATAGCCACCTTTGTTGCGGAGCATCACCTCGGGCGCGCGGTACCAGCGCGTGGCCACATAATTTGTTAAGGGAGCCCCAGGAAAATGAATTTGAGATGGCTTGGAAAGAGGCAGAGGTTTTTCTTCGCTACCAGCATCAGCACCGCCAGAGTAGAAGAATCGCATAAAAGCAGCTTGATCGGATTTGTCAGTGTGAGGGGTGTCTCGCCGATCAGCTTCCACATCGATGACATTCATGGCAAAGTGGTCCTGCGACGAGTCATCAGGTGTCGAAACAATGGAGCCATTGGTGTCATTGTCACCAAGGCTAAGATGTTGCCGCAGATAGTCAGAATTTTGTGATTCAAATGCTCGCGACATGCCAAAATCGCAGATGAAGAGTCGGCAATCGGTGTTTACCAATAGGTTGCCCGGCTTCAAGTCTCGATGGATGATATGGGCGCTGTGCATAGAATGGACACCGCGTAGCAACTGGACCATGAAAAATCTGATATGGGACTCTGTGAGCTCCTGGTCCGAACGAATAATTTGAGACAGATCGGCATCACACGCCTTGAATATGAAATAGACTTCATTGAGCTCAATAAACGATACATCAAAATCCAGGATCTGGACTACGTTAGGACAGCCCATAAGGTGAGAGAGCGATGCCACTTCCCTCAGCGTACGCCGTGTTAGCACTTCTTGGTCAAAAAAGTTGGATACTTTTTTGATAGCGACTTGCCGCTCAGATTGCTCGTCAAACGCAAGTGCCACACAGCCGTACGCCCCAATACCAAGCTCCCGAATAAGTGTGTAGCGCTTTTTCACATGAAACGGAATATTTAGGCACATGAATGTATGGTATCCCTTCTTAGAAAGATTGTGGGATGATAGAGGGTGGTCTTTTGGTGCTGTCTTCGACCACCCCACATTATTGCTCGTAGGCTGCTCACTTCGAAGATAATTTTGTCGTGTGCGCGTTCGCGTACGTGATCGAGATGCATGTCGTGGTCCAGAAATGTTCCGGGCGTATGGGAGGCGTTCTGCCTTGCCCTCTCGTGGGTGCTCCGCAGCGGCAGGTGCCGCATACGAGGCAAATAGGCTCGACAAAGCAGAAGCTCCGAACATGCAAAATAGTCTCAGCCTGGAATTTTTAAATGAATTATAAGGGCAGAGGGAATGGAAAGACTGGCTGAAGTTGGTAAGTGACTGAGACGCGCAAAAGACAGATGCGTTGTGCGACGGAGGTCTGGCCTGCGCCCCTGCAATGCGGGGCTGCTGTGGCTAGTTGCGGAAGGGCATCTCCACTACCATTGCTTACTCATCATGCAGGTCCCTTCGGCGTTGCCTATATATAGGAATGATTAGCTGAGCACCCTAAAATTCGGACACGTCACCAGGAATCGGAGCGCGAGAGACGCTATTCTACGACCGACGGCGACGGTGGTATGGTGGAACGTTAGGCCATGCCGCTCTATGGGACTTGTCATGAGTTAGGTTGAGGTTACAGACTCTTTCAGCACGTAGAGAATGCCTAGTTCGGCACAGCCCAGTGGTCCTTATCGGTGTAGAGCAAAATCCTAGGGTGTGATGTTGGCTTCTCGGGGTGTCATTACATTTGATGGAGGCAATGCCTGTATGGATGGCTACGACGGGAGGAGGGGGCCCAAGAAGACCGGACAAAGCACACGCGCTGGCACATTGGTTCACAGCCAATCGCCCGAGGCTGCCAGTCTGCATGCCGGCGTGCGCCACGCCCCCATCCCCGAGATCACGTGAGTGTCACTCGTTGCTCTCGCGCGTCAGCGAATCGTGGCTGATCCAAGCAACACAGTGTCCGTAATCCACCATGGTAAGCGATCGATGCCCATAAATGCTTACAGAGTAGGATCGTATTAAGGAAAAGCTGAACTCGCTTCGTGCTGAGGCGGACGCTGCCTTGGAGCGCGCTGAGGCTGCCGAGGCTAAGAACAAAGAGCTGGAGCAGGACAACCTCATGAAGGAGCAGGAGATTGCGAGTCTGCAGCACAAGTTGTCCGTGGTGGAAGCCGACTTGGAAAATGCAGAAAATAAGCTGAGTGAGGCTCAAGTTGGCAAAGAGGAGGGAGAAAGCCACAAGTCCAACGTCGACATTCTGCAGCGCCGCATTGATATGCTTGAGGAGCAGCTGGACTCTACGGACAAGAATCTGAGGGAGACTACCGAACAGTGTGTATGATTTTCTGACAACGCAGGCTCCGGCAGACGGATGTGCGTGCGGAGCAGCTGGAGCGCCAGATCCAGGGTGCCGAGCAAGAGCGCGACCAGTGGGAGCAGAAGTACGAGGAGGCCAATGAGAGGTACCAGGCCTCCAAGCGCGAGCTTGATGAGGTTGTCCAGCAGATGGAGAGCCTCTAAGTGTGCTGTTCTTTGTGTTTGAGTGCGGCTGATGGAGCGCCTATCTGTTGTGTACACCATAGACCGACGCAGCACAGTATGCTTCGATGTTATCCATTTCTATGGGCCGAGCCTATGCTACCTGGTTTTGAGCCTGGAGCTCGCGCGCGATCTGGCGGACCTTGCGCCTGATCGTTAGTCGACCCGACTTACTCGTATGCGGCGCGATCCTGCCTGCAAGCGTTAGTAAAGCGAGCACGTACTTGAACAAGTGAAAGGCATCGGCTTGCGCGGGATCGCCAGGGTTGGGATCGTTGAGCAAATCCTGCACACCGAGGAGGATCTGCTTGATCGTAATTGCTGGCTTCCAACTCTTTTCTTCGTCTTTGGTTAGTGGGTGCACCTACCTAGAATCGACAAGCACACAGTGCCGGAGGGAAAAACGTTGGGATGGAACAGGGGGGGCGTGAACTTGCCTAGGGTGAGGGAGCGCTACGCACACTTCGGTGGCTTGGATGGATACTCCTCGGGGAAGTACATCTTTAGTTTGTAGACACCACCCTCCCAGGGCGTCTGAATGTGAGTGGGAGGCACATACATTTGCCTTGCCTGGAATCCCTACCTCCCAGACAAGTAGATTCAACGAGCCATCCGCCTCTTTCTCAGGTCGGGCATAGAATCCCTAATGTGAGTACGTGTCACATACGAATGGGTGGTCACGACGCCATTGTTTCCTCTCTTCCTGGAGCCTGTCGTGAGAAAGCGCGACTGCGTACCGAGTGCGGCAAATTCCCGACATGCTCAAAGCACAACACGACGTCCTCCTCCGCGCCTGACTTCGTCTCCACTATGTCACGTGCATACCATGCTCGCTTAGGCCTCGAGCACTGTACGGAGCGCAAGCAAGGGCAAGGTAGATCGGCTATAGAAGGTACGGACAGACATCATAGAGGGCGCAGGCGACAGTCAGCCCGCCGCCGACGGTGGTGTGATGTGGAGGTATCGCTGTCACGCACCTGCCTTCGTGCGCGACGCATGGCTGGGTGGGCTTCGTGGGCAGGCTCGGTGCTGGCCGCTGCAGCGCTCCTTTGGTACGTCACATTGTGGTATGTGTGCTGTATCGGGCGGTCGGTAGCAAAGCGGTACTTTCGCGAGCCTTGGCCGCGTTCTCCCCTGGCATCTGGTTCCCAGGGCGAAACCGAGACGGAGGTGCCAGGTGTGTCAATTCTGCGCCCGCTGGCCGGCTTGGACTGCCACTTGTATGCAAACTTGTGCTCAAGCTTTGAGCAGCAGTACCCACGCGACCGATATGAAGTTATTCTCAGTGTGCGATCTGAATCGGACCAGGCCCTTGGCGTGGCACGACAAGTCGTCGCGCGCTACCCGCATATCCAGAGTCAGATCCTTGTGGGCGATGCAGACGCCGGTGTGAATCCCAAAATCAACAACCTCGTCCGTCCGTACGCGTTGGCCAAGCATGACATTGTATGGGTTGTCGACAGTCAGGTCTCGCTCGGTCCGCAGGCGATGGCGCGTGCCGTCGACGCGCTGACGATGGCGCCTACGCGCCCGCTTCCCCTGTGGCTACGTCGCGAGCCACACAGCAAGCGTGTCGGGCTAGTGCACCATGTGCCACTGGGCGTGCTGCCCGCCGATACATGGGCCTCGCACGTCGAGCGGGTATTTCTCTCGACGACGCATGCGAAGATGTACTTGGCGATAAATGCGGTGGCCGTCGACAGCTGTGTCATGGGCAAGAGCAACATGTACCGGAAGAGCGATTTAGAGCAGGTGCCGGACTCGTTTTTCCACCTGGACCGCCACGGCGACAGATTCGGTAGCCGGGCATTTGACGACGCGCCATCCGACCAAGACGACGTTGTGTGCCACGGCGCTCGGGCTCTCGCACGCTTCGGCATCTACCTGGCTGAGGACAACATGCTCGCCCTGAGCTTGTGGCGTCCGCCACAGCAGCTGGCGCACCGTGTGGCGCCTGGCGACGTGGCTCATGTGGCTGTGGGCGACATCCAGACTATGACGGAGTATGCGAAGCGGCGCATGCGCTGGATCCGTGTGCGGCGGCACATGGTCCCGGCCGCCACGTACGTGGAGCCATTCACCGAGAGTCTTGTGGCGGGTCTGTGTGGCTGGTTCGGCCTGCGAGTCTGGCTCCTGGCGCCACTGGGCGCATCTGGCTCCCTATGGCTGCTGTTCGTCGTCTTCTATGGCCTGCACCTCGCAGCGTGGTACTGGGTCGATACGGACGTGCACCTCTCGTTGCGGCAGGGCGTGCCTCTTCCGGCGGCCGAGCAACAACGCTTTTTTGGTGCTTGGTGCCTGCGAGAGGCGCTCGCGCTGCCGATCTGGGCTTGGGCCATGGCCGGAGCGACCGTGACGTGGCGTGGTCAGCGCTACCGCATCTTGGAGGACGCCCAGGCAGCCCCGGCGGAGGGCGGGGCGCCGCTCGCCGACTAGTGCCACGCGGCGTCCATCTCGGCTCGCCAGCGGCGCTGCAGCTGGATGCACTCGTGGAAGATGCGGTACTTGGCAGCAAAGTGAGCGCGCCATGCGCTGTCGTCTGTTGGCCATACAGATTGGCCAGGCGGTGTGGCCTGTGCCATAATGGTCCACAGTCGCTCCGAGTGCGTCGGAGCCACCGCGTCGGCCTCGGCCTGTGTGGGGAGGACCGACTCGGTGGCACGGACGGTGCCGGCGCGTGAATGCGTGACATCGGCGGCGAGGTGGCCCAGGATTGCCGCCCCGACAACCACGCTAGCGGATGTCTCAGACGGCATCTGCACACGCAAGCCGCACACGTCAGCGACGAGCTGAGCATAGATGCGGTTTCGCGCCTGCCCGCCGCCGGAGAGGTAGATGGCCTCGATGTGGTGCCCACTCTGGTTCATCTCGTCGACAATGTGCCGCGTCTGCAGCGCAATGGCCTCGAGCGTCAGCAGGTACTTGCGTGCGAGATCCGCGCGCGAGTGGTCCAAGTCGAGACCGATGATCATACCGCGGAGACGCGGATCGGCGAGGGGCGAGCGGTTCCCGTAAAAGTCAGGGTACATGTGCGCATACGACACGAGGCGTGCGTACGACGAGGGCGACGATATGGCCCAGCCACGTGCATGCATCTGGGCCGCCAGTGACTCTTCGAGCAGCTCAAACACCGATGCGCCACGCGCTTGGGCCAGGCTAAGGGTGGCCGCGTACGCGGGGTGAGTCTCCAAGACGGCGTCGATCAGCTGGCCGGTGCTGCTCTGTCCCCCCTCGTTCATCCACTGGCCGGGGAACACGGCGTGGTGGTACGGTCCCCAGACGCCGGGCACATGTACACCATCCGCACTTTGGATACAGTAGCACGTGCTGGTGCCGGCAATGGCCACGAGGCGTGTGTGTGCGTCCTGCAGCGACGCAGGAGGCACGGCAGTATCGAGCGAACTGGCCGCGACGGTACCGACCCACCCGGCGTAGGCATCGATCAGGGCGGACGCCACAGGCGTGTGGGGCCGGAGGCCCAGGTCGCTCGCCGCTGCTTCGGACAGGCCCGCACCGACGGGCATGCCGGCAGTGAGCACAAGGCCGTGGCGACCAGGCACGCCACCGAGCTGTGCATAGTCTGGCGCGAGGCACCCGAGTCCGACCTGCTCGAGAAAGTCGGGCTGCCAGCCAAGTGTGCTCCCAGCGGTGCCCGGAGGGATAAAGCCACACTTGCACACGAGGCTGCAGTGCGACCGTGCGCGTGCGCCCGAGGCACGGAACGTAAGGTAGTCGGGCAAGTCGAAGAACTCGCAGCGCGCAAAGGCCTCGGGGGCGAGGTGCTCCCGCAACCATAGGATCTTGGGCATCTCCATCTCGAGGGACATGGTTCCGCCGACATAGTTGAGCACTTTGTGGTGCGTTTCGTTGATGCGGAGTGCCTCTGCCTCGGCGCGATGGTCCGCCCACAGGATGACATTGCGCTCGGCGTGCCGGCCGAGGTGTGGCGGCGTCACGCTGACTGGCGCGTACGACGAGCGGTCTACGACAACGAGGCTGCACGTCGCATCAAAGCCGATTCCATGCACGTCGTCTGGAGCGACGCCGGCATCGTGGATGACGTGGCGCACACATTCGGTGATCGCCGACCAAATCTGGTCGCCAGACTGCTCGAACAGATGGGGATCTTCCTCGTAGCGCCACGTCTTGAGCGGCGACGAGTGTTGAGCGAGAATTCGTGCATCTTGTCCGATGAGCGCGGCGCGCGCCGAGCCCGTGCCGACGTCGACCCCGAGGAAATACGGGCCGGTCATGCTGCACTGCAACCGCCCGCCGTGGCGGTGGACGGGGCACGGGCCTCATCACGTGAAACGGAGGTGTCCTCGGGCCACAGTCGTGCGACTTCACCATGACGACCGAGGGCCAGACGATCACTTGCAAGGCGGCGATTGCGTGGGAGGCGCAGAAGCCGCTCCAGGTTGAGGAGGTGCGTGTGGCGCCTCCCCGCGCCGGAGAGGTGCGCGTGCGTGTGACGTTCACGGGCCTGTGCCACACCGATACGTACACGCTGTCGGGTGGCGATCCCGAGGGAGCGTTCCCGGCGATTCTGGGCCACGAGGGCGCGGGCATCGTTGAGTCGGTGGGTGAGGGTGTGACGCACGTGAAGAAGGGCGACAATGTGATCCTGCTCTACACGGCAGAGTGCCGTCAGTGCAAGTTCTGCCTGTCGGGCAAGACGAACCTGTGCCAGGCCGTGCGGGCGACGCAGGGTCGTGGCGTGATGCCCGATGGCACGAAGCGCTTCACGTCGGTGCGCACGGGCGAGGAGCTCTTCCACTTTATGGGCACGTCGACGTTTAGCCAGTACACGGTCGTGTCGCAATACTCGCTCGTCGCCGTCGACCCCAATGCGCCGATGGACCGCACGTGCCTGCTGGGCTGTGGTGTGACGACGGGCTATGGCGCTGCCGTGTACACGGCGAAGATCGAGAAGGACGCCACGGTCGCCGTATGGGGCGTTGGCTGCGTTGGTCTCGCGGTGATCTACGGTGCCAAGGAGCGTGGTGCGAAGCGCATCATTGCTATCGACACCAACCCTAGCAAGGCCTCGTGGGCGAAGAAGTTTGGCGCTACCGACTTTCTCAACCCGACCGAGGTGCCGGCCGTCGAGAGCGGTGACCCCGTCGTGGCCCACCTGGTTGAGATGACCGACGGCGGCCTGGACTACACGTTCGACTGCACGGGCAACGTCAAGGTCATGCGCACGGCGCTGGAGGCGTGCCACAAGGGCTGGGGCATTTCGACGATCATTGGCGTTGCCAAGGCCGGTGAGGAGATCTCTACGCGCCCCTTCCAGCTCGTGACGGGCCGCAAGTGGCAGGGCTCGGCGTTTGGTGGCGTCAAGGGTCGCACGCAGCTGCCCGGCCTGGTCGAGCGGTACCTGCGGGGTGACTTTGTGGTCGATGACTACGTGACACACCGCAGCACGCTCAGCGAGATTAACCAGGGGCTCCAGTACATGAAGGACGGCGAGTGCATCCGCTGCGTCGTAGACCTGGCCTAGGGTATAGAATTCATCGTGTAGGCTGGTGGCTGCTCAGTCGGTACAGCAGGCAGCATCGGCGCCGACAGACCCAGTGCCGGCGGCGGCGGCGGCGGCGATCGAGTGCGATCGAGCCACGAGCTCGGTGAGGCGCGCGATTCGGACCGCGTCGACGGCGGCCTCGACAGGCTGTGCCGGTCCGCGGGGGGCGCGCCTGGCTGGGTGTTGCCGCTCGCTCCCGCCTCGGCCCCGCCCCCAGGGCGGTGCTCGTCCGCCGCGAAGAACGAGTCGTCCAGCTCGCCCGGCTTCTGCCCGGGCCGCCCGTGCTCGACCATGAGCGCAGTCGCGTCCGTGGGCGGCAGCATCGCCTGCTCCGCCGCAGACAGGTCGGCCAGGCTCATGCCACACACACACATGTTGTGCGACTCGCCGCGGTCCTGGTTCGCCATCACAATTTGCTCCCATGTGGTGCCGGTCAGGTGCTTGAGCTGCGGCACGGTCGAGGACGTGGGCGTCGCACTGTAAGGCGGCAGCGTCACGGCATCGAGCGCACAGCAGCAAGAGGGAATCACAATGCTCTGGCGCAACGTAAATACCTTGAGCTTGCGCCGCCCCTCGGGCGTGAGAGCATCCGGCACAGCAGGGTCAGAGCGACTGTGCACGACCTCGACGACAAGCACGTGGTGGAAGCGCAGGGGCGAGCGCGTCCCGGGCATGGTGCTGGGCCGGATCGCGTTGTCGTCGGGAATGCGTGCCACGCCCTGCACCGTCCACGCCGACGTGCTGCCTGCATAGTGGATGTAGCCCGGTAGACGATCCGCCTCGTCGCTCAGGGCCCTGTCTTGCGGCGCCACACATCCCTTCTCAAAGAGCTTGCGCTTCTGCACGGGCGTTACCTGACGCCCCTTGCGCTTCGTGAAGAGCTCAATAGTCGTGTGCAGCGAGATCCGCACCATATACACCAGCAGGTCGGGGGGCGCCGACGGACTGTGGATGTCAATGTTGAAGAGGCCCCCCACAGAGATGTTGTTCGACGTGCACGCCACAGAGAGCATGCCGACCGTGTCGTGCATGTCATTGAACAGCACCGTGAGCGGGGTCACCCCGCCATCCGGCGCGGGGTTCACCATGGGAAAGAAGTCGCGCCACTCTTCCACATGGCTGCGCGCGCGCCCGGCGCCGAGCGCGGTGACTTTGACCGTGTAGCGCACCTTGCCAAACGGACTGCGGTCGTATGGAGGAGCGTCCGCGGGAATGATAAAGGCAAACTCGAACATGTGCACGCCCTTCTCGAGAAACAGGCCGTCCTCGCCGTCCTGGCGGAACACCTCAAAGTTGTTCTCCATAAGCGACTGGTTGGAGCGTGTGCCGCGCTCCGCTGTGCGGCCTCGCTGCTCATCCTCCTCTTCGTGGATCTGCTGCTGCTCCAGGCGCCGGTGCAGATGCTGCAAGTCCTCCGCGGACCAGTCCGCGTTGCTGCGCCGGTGAGGCGTCGAGGACCCGGAGCCCGCCTCGTCAACCGGTGTGCGCGTGCGCGACTGCGAGCGCGAGTAGCCGCCCTCATCGGTGGGCAGGAGGCTCCGCCCACGCAGCAGCGAGCCCGTCTGCGACGGTGGCCGGTGCGTGTGTCGGCCGCGCGAGACGCCGCGCACCATGTTCCGGAATATGTCGTTGCTCGAGTCGCCGTGCCTCGCGCCACCACCTGGCGTGACAGAGGGACTGCGCGGACGCGGCATGCTGTTGGAGCGATGATGCTGGAGCTTGCTGAGGCGCATAGGCACGCCGATCTCGAGAACACGCTCCATGAAGGTGGCATTCTCGTACGAAGAAGGAGTGTGGTTGTATTGCGTCGTCTCGAGAATGGCCTGCGAGATGGTCGCACGCAGATGCACGCGGATCCCGTCAATCTGCCGCTCCGAGGGCACGTGCAAATGGATGATGCCACGCACAAGCTCGTCGTTGGATAAGGGCGGCCGCTCATGCGTGCGGTTCTCGTGGTCCATGGTAGGACGCTGCGGCGGCCGCAGAAAAAAGACATTATGAATCAAGTTGACTTGGATCTCACATGGCTGAAATATCGTTGATAACATGGTTCCAGGCAGGAGATAAAGTGGAGATGCACCGGTTCCTCGGCCGGCTTGGCCGCGCGGCGATCGGGCGGCGCAGCATCCACGCACGGTCATGAGCCTGCAAGCCCAGTCGGATGCATGGCACTGGCACGCGAAACGGAAGCAGATCGATGCAGAGCTGGTACGTAGACGGCTCTGATCCAGGCCCACTATCACGCCGTGCTCGAGCAGAACCAGGCCACGATGTCGTCGGACCTGCTCGACGCCGAGGGCTTCCCCCGCGCCGATCTCGATATCCCTACTATCCGACAGGCGCGCAACCAGGTCCAGCGGCTACGGAATGACCGCCGCGAGGCCGACGAGCAGCTGGCCACCCTGCTGACACAGGCGCTGCCCCCCCATACCCCGTCCCTACCCCAGGCGGTGGCCGCCGCACAGCGCGGCAACACCCGCGCACGCCCCATGGCCGTGCGCTCGGTGGCCCCAAACGGCCCAGCAGCCAGGGCGGTACGTCGAATGACTGACAGCAGGGCCTCGAAGCAGGCGATCAGCTCGTGCGGTGGGGTCCGTGGGACCCGATCACGTCCGAGCACATGGCAGCTCTGCCCGCCACTGTAAAGGAGGGCGAGGCGATTCCCATCCTGGTACGACGTGCTCTCGTAGACGGACGCACGATCGACGTATCCATCCACCTTACCCCTGCGCCATGGGACGGGCGCGGTCTCCTAGGGTGCCACCTGGTGCCGTTGTAGAAAAAGGGCCATTCTCCACTTGTCCGAGCGTCCCCGCCTCGCCACCATGGCTCGATCGGACACAGAAGTCTGGGCGCTCAAGCTCGCCAATGTAGCCAGCTACCTCCTCTTTACATCCTCCAATGTGTACTCGGGTCTCTCAGGCCACAAGATGGGCGGCCCAATCACCACCTACATCACGCCTGCGCCGTGGTTTTTCGGCGTGTGGTCGCTCATTCATACGCTGCTGTTCGGCCTCATGGTGTATCAGTTTTGGCCGTCGGGCCACAAGGCTGTGACGGAGCACCTGGGATGGAGACTCCCTTTGCTTCTGTTCCTCAACTCGCTCTGCAGCATGTTCTACTCGTTCGATGGATCTCGCGTCTTCAGCCTCGGCGCCTTTTTGGTGCTCCTGCTCGTGGCGGGCATTGTCAGCCACATCTACGGCATCCTGCGCATGTCCAGCGATAGCTCTAGCGTGCCTGAAGTCCTGTTTGTCCATCTGCCCGTGTCCTTGTACCACGGATTCATCGTGATCATTTTCTTTGTCGCTGCGTTTGCCGTGGCAGGCGTCGATGCACACGCCCACCAGGCGGGCCTCATCACCAAGGCACTCGTCTTCGTCTCCCTCTTCTTTCTGGAGAGCACTGCGGCAGGCTATGTGTTCTATGGCAATGGCGACATCGCCGGCGCCTTGGTGATCTCAATGGGTCTCCTCGCCATTGCCTGCGAGCAGCGATCGTCTCGCTTTATTCACTGGTCGGCCATGTACGTTGTTCAGCGCACTAATATTCTACAGCATATTTTTCGTGATCTCCTTCCTGGCTGTGCTCCGCGCCACAGTGGCTGCCATCCAGAGCAGGCGCCGATCGTGGACTGTGCCCACCAGAGCCGACGAGGAGAGCGCTCCTCTCGTCCACTAATTACTTTTTCCGTTCATTGGACCACTTGTACTGCTTCTTGGTCCGAGTCGTCACATCGTCTTCATCGGCGTCCGTAGTCACGACGAGGCCCTTGGACGTGATTTGCGCTCCCTTCTTCGCCACGTCGTCCTTCATCTGCTGCACCACCCTCTTGGGGACCGCATGCGAGCCGCGCGTCCGCATGAGCGTGCGCACAACATCGAGCTTATTCGCCGCCTCGGCAAGTGCATCGAGTCTGTGCTGCCGCGAGGCCAACTCGCGGATCTTCACACCCAGTTGCCGCTGTGGTAAGTAGGGCCGCACGTACCTCTCCCACCTTGTCGGCGGGCGTCAGCTCGGCTGGTGCGGCCGGCGTTCTGCTCTTCTTCGACTTGGATGCCATAGATTTCACTCCCGTCAGTACTTTGCACGCACTCTCGTTCACACTGTCCACCCACACAGTCTTCTTGCCAAAGCCATGGAGGCGCTGCTGCTCCTGGTCGCCCGCGTCCGCCTCTTCGCCCACGGCGCCGAGCAGACCCGCTCGCCTCAGCGCCGTGATATACTGGGGCTTTTTCTTAAGGTAGGCAATGCGCATACCAGGCACACGTGGCGCGATCTCCTCTATCAGAGCGTGCAGCTTCTTTTTCTCACTGACGATCTGCTTTCGGACGTAGCCAGCATCCTGGGTCTTGAGCAGCGACACAACGTCGTTGTCCAAGGGCCTATTTCCACGAGAATCAACATGGACTCCTTTCTCTGTTTTCTTGCCCACCATGCCGAGGTAGAATTCATCTTGGTTCTTGTCAGCCGCCTTCTGTCGCAGGCGTTGCAGCTTGTCACGCTTCGCGTGGTGATCACGCGCACGCTGAACATAGTCTTTGTGTTTCTCTAGCAAACCCAGGTGCTTCCTGTGCGCGAGCTGACCACGCTCTTTGTGGTTGCGGCGCTGCACATAGTTGCGGAGCGCCATCGCGATCGTCTAGCACGCCCCCGCTCTGACGGCTAGCGTCGCCACTTTTTTTGGCTTCACGTGACTACTCCACCCACCGGCTGCGCCCCATCGGGGCACCGCCGAGGCGCCGAAGCACGGCGGAACCCTTCTGCTCTACGTAATTAGCCAAGGCTTCCGTCAAATGCCCTAGAATGCGGGGACATGTTGGTGGTAGCACTATGTATAGCATACATGGATGCAGCGCCCCATCTTGGGACTGTTCGAGCTCTTATCATAGCCTCCACGTGATAGCTTATTGAGCAGGAAAGCCTCAATGCATCTCTGCCCGTTACAGTATGGCAGCTACCGATCATAGCGAGAGTGAGCCACTGAACTCGGAGCAGCTCAACTTTACGTATGGATCCGCACAAGATCACGAGAGCCACACTCCGAAGCATGCGCCATCGCTACTGCGGACGTTGCTTCCATGCATGGCGCTGTGGTGCATAACTTTCATTTCCAGTCTGGATACCACAATTGTGGCGATGTTATTGGGGAACATCTCGTCCTACTTCAAAGCTGCGGAAAAGTCTTCGTGGCTAGGATCCACGTACTTATTGAGTGTTTGCTGCACGGCACCACTGTACGGTCGTCTGTGTGACACTTTCGGCCACAAGCGTAGCCTGATCCTAGCCGTGTCCATTTTCTTGGTCGGCACCTTTTGGTGTGGCGCATCACGCAGTATGAACGAACTGCTCCTTGCAAGGACTTTTGCTGGTATTGGCGGCGGTGGCCTGAGCACCATTACCAGTGTCATCATGTCGTCTCTCGTGCCTCTCCGGTCTCGTGGCCTCTTCCAAGGCATGACAAACATCATGTATGGTCTAGGCGGTGCGACAGGCGGACCTCTTGGCGGTATTCTATTGGATATTGTGGGGTGGCGCGGGTGCTTCTTCATCCAGATACCCGCTCTTGCGATTGCTCTTACTCTCATCTTTACACTCATTGAGCGCGACGAGGCCGCCCATTTTGCTCCAGATGAAAATACGTGGACAAGAATCAAGTCCGTTGACTTTCTGGGACTTATCTCCTACGCGATGATACATATATCTGCCCTGGTCGCGTTGGACCTGATCAGCACGCGCATGATGGCGGTTACCAGTGGACCGGTGCTAGGCTGTATGGCCACGGCCCTGCTGTGTTTGGTCCTATTCATGTACTTTGAATGTCGTGCCAAGTTGCCGCTAATCTCGTTTGAAGTTCTGTCTCTCCGCACTGCTTGGTCGAGTTTGTGGGGGTGCCTATTCCTCACGATGGCCTACACTGCCTTTAACTTCAATTTCCCTCTCTATTTCCAAGTGGTTGGCCAGATGGCCCCCTCTGACTTGGGTATTCGCATGATTCCTGCCGGTGTTACTATTGGGTTTTCAAGCATTATGGCGGGTCTTTATATTCGCAAGCACGGTCGCTACTACAAGTGCTGCCTGCTCTTTATCTGCATTGCCTGCTTGACTTGTATCCCCTTGACGACCTATCGCACCAATCCCCCCACGGTCTCCCCCTTTATCCTGAATATCTTTATGACTATGGGCCAGTCATGGTACCTGGTTTGCTCCCTGATCGCTCTTATCCACACTGTCAGACCGAACCAGATCGGCGTTGCTACGGGTATGAGCTACTTGTTCCGATCAGCCGGCCAAGTGATGGGCGTGGTGATCCCTGGCGGCATTTTCCAAGTGAACCTGCTGCGCCAGCTTCAGAGTCGAATTCTTGGACCGGGTTCCGACGATCTGATCTCGCAACTTCGACATGACTCTACGCTCATCCCCCAGCTTCCTACGGAACTTCAAAACGAAGCACTGGCGTCCTACGGAGACGCGCTGCACCTGGTATTCATCTTTGTGAATCTATGCTACGTGGCTTGCATTGCATTCTTCATTTTCGTGGAGGACGTGTCTTTGGAGGAGCATCCCAACGACCGAGACGAATAACCTGCTTCGCGTCTATACATCTATTTGCTGTTTGATCAACTTTGCCATTCGTCCTGTCGAAAGTCTGTGACCGTGGTCTCTTGTTTCTCACGGTACTCGGCCTTCTCGACATCGTCCAAGCCATCCTTGTGGACGCCAATCGCGAGCGAGGGAACATCTGTAAGGAGGATGGGCGGCCCTTGGAAATGCTTGTGACCCCATAGCAGATACCAAAGAAAGCTAATAGCAGCAAATCCGGCGAAGACCACGCTCGCGTAATTCATAGACGATTCGTCTAGGTCCTTGAGGGACGTCGGCATGGACAAGAGGAACACAGCCAGCACAATCCAGCAGATCGTCACTGTATTTACAAAGAAACCCATCCGTCCGAGCGAGAATCGTGCACCCAAGACTTTACGGCGCCTGTTTATTAACGAAACCAGAATCGGGAAGGCATACGAAGCCGACAAAGAAATGGTAGCCACGCCTGTGAAGCTGTTAAATGCCGCTTCAGAACCAAAGTAAATGAGCCCCAGCAGTGCGTCAATGACGGCCGACAGCGTGAGGGCAAGAATTGGCATATCGAAGCGTTTATCAATTCGAGACCAGTACTTTGACCATGGGATCGCACCGTCTCGCGCGAATGCGTAAGTGCACCGACTAGACGCCGTCAGAGCGCCAATACCAGCAAAGAACCAGATCCCCAAGATGAGAAACAGCAGTCCAAAGCCGCCACCTGCGCTGCCGGTAGCATGCTTGAATATTAATCCGATTGGCTGGCCACTCGTAACATTCAGAAGAGCGTCGACATCAGGTAGCACAAAGAGAATAGGAATCAAATATACAAGACCAGTCACACCAGCTGCCACGACCGACAACACGATAGCCTTGGGAACTTCTCGCTCAGGGTTCTGGACCTCTTCGCACATGGCAGCCACCATGCCGTACCCCGTCAGCACGTATGCTGGTTGCATCAGTCCGACGAAAAAGCTCCAACCTGTGGGCCACCCAGATTGCGACGAATCATAATGGGCAAAAACATACTCAGCATCGTGCCTTGATGGCGCCATAGTGAGAACGACAATCATGATTATGATTATCGAGCATCCGGTCCAATACACACAGATCGTGTTGATCTTGTCCAAGTACTTGGCGCCAAAGATATTGACTAAATAACACACGAGCGTTACGCACCAGAAGCACAAGACTGTCTGCCATGCATTGGCCGAAAAGTCTTCATTCCAGAGAGAGATGGCGCTAAGAATTAATTGGGCCCCGCCGAAGTTAATCGATAGCGTGACAGTCCAGTTTCCCACAAGCGTGAGCCAGCCGGTAACCCAGCTGCAGATCGGGGCCCACTTCTTTGACGATAGTAGGGCAGCCCAAAAGTAGACCCCGCCAGCTGTTGGATATACGGAGCAGATTTCGGCCAGAGACAGCGCGATGGCGATGGATATCAATGTGACTAGCACCCAACCCCACAAGATCGTGACAGATTGGCCATTGACCAAGGAGACAAGGAATGTGGTGCTCAGTCCGTATGGAACTGCCTGCACTGATTAGCGTCTCGAACATACCATTATAGCGAATGAAAGTCCCATGACAGAGAACATACTAAGTCTTCTGGGCAGCTCATTCTGATAGCCGAGACGAGCCAATTGCTCGTTCGCATTGACGGATGGGGCATCCGCAACGACGCCTCTCTCAGACATCTGGGACGCTTCCTAAGAAGGGAGCTGGCTCTTTCTTATTCCACTGTTAAATCCCATGGCCATAATCTATCTCGGTTCCGATAAGCGGTGCCCATATCTCAGGCGGCGTGCCCTGTCCATGGCCAAGTGGAGTTACGCCGTTATCTCTGATGGCTTTAATTTGTTTTGTGCGTATCACCGCCGTTCTCACGTGCATCCACACTGAGGCCTAGCAGATCAGCCGCCATGCGACTCAGCACAAGCTTTTACGTAGGTACTCTATCGTCGGTACATTAGATAGCGGTAAGTATGTTTCAGCATGAACACAGAGAATGACGTTGGAAAGGCCGACGCAAATTCAGCGCCACTCAGCCTCGTTAGCAGGCTGAGAAGCCATATACATAGGCTGGGCGGTGCTGCTTCCAGGCATGGCAGACGGGCTCATGGGAGCGGACTCAGGCAACATGGCACTCGTTGAGGGCATGGCCCGCGCATAGTCGTTGGCAGAAGATACCATCGGCGCACGCACTGGTGAGTCCGCACTGGCCAATTGGTCCGCCGGCAGAACCTTGCGTCGAGGCGCCTGACCAGCGCCGGTCGCCTTTTGAGCCGCCTCATCTTGGGTGGCTGGAGCTGCCAGACCACGCGACGGGTGCTCCACCCGTTCCCGCGGCTGGATGCTCCAGTCATATACATAGTCATACTGGTATCCCTCCCGAACAAAGAGGTCACGGAAAAGTTTGCGCAAGTAGCTGTAATCCGGGCGGTCGTCAAAGCGGAGGGAGCGACAGCAGTTGAGGTATATGGCCATCTCTGTCGGGAAGCCGCGGCAGAGAGACTCCGTAGGCGTCATCATCTTCTTTTCCATGATGCGTTCATACTTTTGCTTCTTGGTGGCAGCCTTAAGTCCCTGCCAAGGTAGCGAACCCCGCAAGAAGTACATCATTACATAGCCCAGAGACTCCAAGTCATCGCGACGAGACTGCTCCACACCCAGGTGTGTATTGATAGACGTGTAGCGAGCCGTGCCCGTGAGATTCTTGTTCTCACGGTAGGGAATGTGCAGATGCGTCTTTGGGTCACGGTACTTTTTGGCGAGACCAAAGTCAATCACGTTGACTTGGTTGCCGCGTTTGCCAATGCCCATAAGGAAATTATCGGGCTTAATGTCACGGTGGATAAAGTTACGTGAGTGGATGTATTCGACGCGCGAAATCATCTGGTCTGCCAGCAGAAGCACTGTCTTGAGCGAGAAACGCCGGTTGCAAAAGTTGAACAGATCCTCTAGCGACGGACCAAGTAGGTCAATCACCATCGCATTGTAGTCGCACTCCTGGCCATACCATCTCACAAAGGGCACGCCCACACCCCCCGCAAGAGTCTTGTACACCTTCGCTTCATATTCAAGTTGAGGGTGCTTGGCCTTTACAGACTCCAATTTAATGGCAACCTCTTCGCCACTAATGATATTCACGCCAAGGTAAATATCACCAAAGGAGCCAGATCCGATCTTCTTTCCAATACGGTACTGCATAATGTTAGTTCTACTGTCACGGTCAACTCGGTGACATACCCTGTCAAAGGTTAGCATCCAGTCCTTGAGGCCGTTCGATGACGACAGCCACACTCTCAAATACGTACTTTCCTCCAACCCTCAGATCCATGATGAGGACAGACGGCAATGAAAAAGGGCAGAATGTGTGGGCCGCTACAGCCTCCTTGCTGTCCGGTCGTCAGGAGGGACGGGCTGCGCAACCGCGCGGCGGATCGGTTGGCCAGCGTGCTCGTAGGTTCTGTTCTGCACCTATTAGGCTCAACTCACCGTTACCTGGGCTCCGTGGAGCCAATCGTGATTGACGTCCGAATACCCACGTGATGTCTGCCGGGGGGATCGTGCCACGGTGGCACGGTCAGGGCTATGTAATCGGCGCGTCGACGGACGATAGACGGATGACAGGCTGTTCGCAACGTGGGTAGGAGCGCTCCCGACGGGTTGGCCCAGGCAGGTATATAGCATCATGGAGGGTCCAGAGGCCTCGTAGTCGACATATGTGGCAAGGTCTGGTAGCGAACAGGTTTGTTATCGCCCACCATTTCCACGCGCCGGCATCGAGACGTGCGTGCAGCTTTCGCCTTCTCGCCGCCAAGTTCAACGTTGGCGGATGCGCAGGTAACAGATACGGCCTCTAGTTCGAGTGCCTATCGCTTTCACGTACCTCTTTCTTCATCTGGCAGCTCAAAGTGGCATCGTGCGGGGATGCGGGGTACGGACCAGCGTCTCTTCGAGAGCAGCGAGGCGTTCGATGAGCCCTATACCATTGATGTACTAGCACCTGCATATGAAGGCCAGGGTCTGTCTGGTGCATCGCCCTATCGCCTTACGCGCGAGGAAGTGCTCAAAGGATTGGCGAACCGGTTTGTTCATTCCACCACCTATCTCTATCTCTATGCGAGCATGGCGGGTCTGTCTTTCCTGACCGTGGCCATGTCCCTGCTATGGACATGTCCTGGCCCGTCGTTTTACATTCTCGAGTTACTAGTGAATATGGCCCTCGTGGGCGAAGTGGGTGTGCGTCTCGTCGCTTTTGGCAAACACTTTTGGAAATCGACGTTCAATGTGATCGATCTGTGCCTAGTTTTGTTGTGTGTCTTTACGCTCATCGTGTTGTTTGTGGGACACGGATGCTCACCCCTGTCCGAGAGACCCGGCATGGGCGAGGAGCTGCTGGATAGCGTGCTCCTGATCGTACGCAATGTGGTACAATGCATGCGCCTCTTGGGTGTGATTCGCCGCAGCCGGCTCAACGTGACGAGCCGCATCACCTCTATCGATTTGAACGATGCACAGGGATTCAATCTGGACCTAGATCTCGAGGAAGAGAATTCTCGTGCACAGCAGCGCATGCAAGATGGACTTGGCGACCATGCCGGCGAGTTCGGTTGGAATCCCTCTCCTTCCTCGTTGGAGTCGGCGGGGCAGCCCGCCCCGGAGAGCATCCTCACGATGCACGGGCCGGGGGACGATTTATAGCAGCACACGGTCGATGTGGAGAATGCCTAATGACATCCACGTCGGTGCCCCGCGGGGCGTATCAGCACCTGCGAAGTGAGGAGGATATGGCGATGCTCCTGGATCGCTATGATAACTTTTTGTTTGACTGTGACGGTGTGCTGTGGTCGGGTACGGAGTCGCTACCCGGCGTAGCGTCTGTGCTAGAGAAGTTGCGGGCGCGTGGCAAACGCATCCTCTTTGTGACTAACAATGCGTCCAAAAGCCGTCGTCTGCTGATCGAGCGTATTCAGCAGGCCGGCATCCATGCGGAGATTGACGAGGTCTTTTCCTCTGCGTATGCATCTGCCCTCTATTTGAAGCATGTCTTGCAACTGCCGCCCGACCGCAAGGTGTATGTGGTAGGCATGGCTGGCCTCGAAGAAGAGCTACATGCGGTGGGCATATCCTACCTGGGTGGCACGGACCCCGCTGACTGCGCGCCGCTGCAGGGTCTCGACTTCTCGCCGCTGCACGCGGACGGCGCGATCGATCCGACGGTGGGTGCAGTGCTGTGTGGCATTGACACGGCCCTCAGCTACCCCAAGCTGGCTAAAGCATTTCGCTACATCACGCGGCCCGGCGCCACAGGCACGGTCAAGGCGGGCGAGCTCGGGGGTGGCTGCCACTTTGTGTGCACCAACGAGGACGTGACGTTCCCAACGAAGGAGGGACTCTTCCCCGGTGCCGGATCCGTCTGGGCCGGTCTGCGCGACTCCTCCAGGCGTGATCCTATCGTTGTGGGCAAGCCGAACCAGCCCATGATCGACACCATCTTCGCCAGCAGCGACTTTGAAAAGTCACGCACGATCATGGTGGGCGACCGCCTGAACACAGATATTTTGTTTGGACAACGTGGTGGTATCGACACGATGTTGGTCCTCACCGGTGTGAGCCAGCTAGAGGACGTGGCTGCGCCGGACGCGCCGGCCGTACCCACGTATGTGCTTGCCGGCCTGGGATCGCTAGACGCTGTAGCTTAGTCAGCGACGCACGCTCCTTCGCTCCATGGCCAAGGTGTTGGTGTATAACGGCGCGCACGCGGGCGCTGCACACTCGCTCGTCGGTGTATTTCGCCAGGCAACGGGTGGCCATTATGATGTACAGGCGGTTACGCTCGAGGCGCTGCATGCTGCGCCCTGGGAGGCTTCCACCTGCATGATCGTGCTGGGCCCCATCGATGCGTCCGATGCCCTTTGGCAGCCGTCAGATGCGAGCCGCGCTGCTCTGGCGAAAATACGTACCTGGACCGAGTATGGTGGGATTTTAATGGCAGTAGGGGAGGCTGCGAATCACCTCTGCTTGGTCCTCGAGGCCAGCGGCGCCTCGAGCGCCGGGGCAGCCGTGACCGTCCCTCACGGTCAGGGGCACCTGCTCTTGTTCCGGACAGCGAACCCTAGCGCGGGGGATCTCGTGCCTTTTTTGCGGTCCTTGAAGATTCACTGCGGCACACAGGACGCGCCCGCACAGCAGCTGTCGCCGCTGTATGTGACAGCGCTGGCGGCACCCCTGCTCGATACATGGCTCCAGCACCTGCTTGCGCCAGCCTCGCGGACCGGCACTCCGCCCACTTGGCTGAAAGAGGCGCCTACGGCACTTGCCGTTTGGGAGACGATACCGGCTGCGTCGGTCCTGGAGGCATGGGACGCGACAGACGCGCTCGCTGTTGTGGCGGTGCGACCGTCCGAGTGGGCCGACGTTGCGCCCCGGACGCCCCACTTCCGAATGGACATCTACTACGAAGCTCTCAGCGCGGCCCGGGCGCGGTCCTCTGTACTGCCGTGGCCGTCGCCCCGGTCCTTCCAAGTGTCGGTGGGGAATCTCCTTGTGTACGGCGAGCGGGTCTCGAGCACACAGACCCTGCTCGAATCGGACCGTCACCTGCTTCGCGCCTGCCCGTCCGGCACCACGGTGATTGCGACACACCAGGTGCGCGGCCGTGGCCGGGCGCACAATGCATGGCTTTCGCCGCTGGGCTGCCTGCCTTTCTCCACGACCGTGCACTTGCCTCTGCACATCGGCAACAAGGCCGTGTTTCTGCAGTACCTAGCGGCGCTGGCCATCGTATACGGACTGGAAGCAGCCTATCCTGCGATCCAGGGACGCGTGCGTATAAAGTGGCCCAACGACATTTATGCCCAGGTGCCCACCGCGCAGCTCGGGAGTGTGTGTCTCGCAGCAGACGGCCAGCCTCGGCACTTTGTCAAGATCGGCGGCATTCTCGTCACGGCCGTATGTGAGGGCGATACTTTCTATGCAATCGTCGGCTGCGGCGTCAACTGCCTCAATGACGAGCCGACTACGAGCATCCAGGAGCTGGCGGCCCAAGCTGGCAGCACCGGCGTCTTGCTCGAGTCGTGCGCTGGCGCGATCCATGCCGCGCTCGAGTCCTTGCTGCGTGTGTGGGCCGACCATGCGCACTCGTTTGCACCGTTCGTGCCGGCGTACCGCCGCGCATGGCTGCATTCAGATCAGGTGGTGACGCTCGTCGGTGCGCCTGGGCCGCCCAGGCGCATCGTAGGTGTCACAAGCGAGCACGGGCTCTTGCGCACCGTCCCTGTGGACGCAGCGGTGCATGCGTCCGACGCACATGCGTGGCTCGCTCCGACGGTGCCCGGCGCCGTGGATGTGCAGCCGGACGGCAACTCGTTCGACTTACTCGCGGGGTGCGTGCGACCTAAGAACTAAGGGACATAGTGGTATAGGTGCGTGCTCGCGGACAACTCGATACAATCCTGCGGTAAGTAGCGCATCGTACCTTGTCGCACAAGCGGTCCAGCGCACCTTGCAGTTCGTCGGCACTCGGCACAAAGCTGCGTTAGGGGGAAGCACATACCGTGAGCACACGTGCTCTTTCATCGCGACCGTGAGAGAAGCGTGCGACTGTGGCGACGCGGCTTTGAGGAGGCGCATGGCCGTCGCTTGGAGCACTACGTCGCGGTCCATAGTGACGGGCTGCTCGTCACGTAGTGGCGCCTGCGTCTCTTCCTCGTCCTCACACTTCCACAGCACGACACAAGGATTGTCGCTGTCGAGCGCCTCGTTCACATGGAACGTGCTCGTATCGCACACGTCCGACCCGGGGGAAAGCTGGCGCAAGACGCGCGTCGACGCCGGGCCGCTCGTGAGACTGTGCAGGACGCGCCGCAGCATCGCCGGCTCCAGGCCAGTGGCGTTGCGCAGCTCCGCCAACGTGCGCGGCTGCATCCCCTGGAACTGCAATAGCACCACAGCCTGGGGCGCGCTAGCGTGCAGCTCCTTGATGCCTGCTGCGCCGAGGTCAGCACGCAGCTCGACCGTATCGAGGCCATGGTGCCAGCGTAGCGAGCGACTCGGGTGCTGTTGTCGGTAGTACGCCTCGAAGCGCGCCGCCTCGGCCTCCACGGCGGCCGGCACCGCCACAGGCGATACATGCTCCATCGCTGGCCAGTGCGCTTGCGTGAGTACGTGCATGGCCACGGGAAACGGCGCCCGTGCAGCGTGCTTGGACGCACTCGACCAGGCTGCCTGGAGCAGCTCGGATGTGCGCTGATCGTGCCACATGGTCTCGAGGCGGTGGGTATAGTCGGGTCCGCATTCCTGCCGCAGCAGCGCGAGCATCGCCTCTTCGGCGCGCGGCGATGCCGCCAGCCTTTCCAGAAGTCGCTGCGCGAGCTGCCGCTGGTACAGTCGTTGGAAGAGGTCCTTGTCGTACAAGCACCGGAACAGCGACACGATCGGCTGCAGCGTGCCGGAGACATCGTCCGATGCCCATGCACTTGCGTCGCGCAGGCGCTCGTCCACAAGCGCCACGAGTCGCTCGACCACGCGGTGGCGGCGCACATTGATGGCCGACTCCAGCGCATCATTCACCGCGTGATGCAGCGCCGCACTGTCTCGCAGATGCGCCACACACAGTGCATGCCACGCGGTCTGTGCTGCCATCAGGCGGGGCAGCAGCGTGGCGGGCTCCGCCTCCATATCGCGCGCCACCTGCTGCTGGACATGCTCACGGACGGCGTGCCGCAACGGCTCCAGCAGGTGTGCCTCACAGCTTAGGTCGTAGAGCGCTTGCAGGTCACTCGGTGCGTGCTCGCAGAGCCACGGCACAGTCTGCGCCCAGCTGGCGAGATGCGGCTGCACCACTTCAGCCACCACGACCTCGGCGGTGCTGCGCTCCTCGGCGCCGGGGACCCAGCACGACCATGCACGTTCGTTGCGCACAGCCGCGAGGACGCTGGGAATCTGCGCTGCACGCACGTCCGTCGGCACAGGAGCGGCCATCGTTGCGCTCATGGCGCGATAAAAGGGCGTCGCCTGCTCATAGAAGAGATGCACATCCCATGCGAGCTCCGCGGCGGCGTGCATCGCCTGCTGAAGAAGAGGCGCATCCAGGCGGTGCTCGCGGACCTCGCGCACAAGAGCATTGAGCGCACGATGCAGCTGTGTCTGCCGTGAAGGGTGGCGGAGCACAGCATGCGCGCATTCGACGCACAGCGCGTGCACGTCCCATGTACCCTGCGGCTCAAGTGCTCGTGCACGCACAAACAAGGGCTGCACGAGCATGTGTACAGTGCGTGCGCGGGCTACGACGGCGCACCACCGCTCGATCCACCTTTGCAGCCACAGCGGGGCCGGCTCGGACGCGGCGCACGCGGCGTCTTCCAATTGCGCCTGGACACAATGCGCCGTGTGGGCGTGCATCTCCTTGGCCAAGGGCAGCACTACTGCGTCAGGCTGCACATCCATGGCCAATACATCTTCGAACAAGCTCTGGAGCGCGCGTGTCGGTGGCGTGCCTCCCACGAGATCCGCCACGACCGCCGCCCACGCCGGCAGCAGGTCGGCCGTTGTAGACGAAGATGGCTCCGTGAGTCGTATCTTCCTCGGCCATAGTGCACTTCCCTGCCCCTCGTCGGGCAGCTGCGCGCCAGCGTGCGCGCGCAGCGTCTGCAGGAGCATGAGCGTGGTCCGGCGGCGTGCGGGGTCGAAGCGCCGAGGCTGCACGTGATGCGCCCCCAGCGCGCGGCTTCGCGGCGGTGATACACCGCTGGCATTGCGATCGCCGCCACCGCCCTAGTTTCGTAGCGGCGATGAAGATCACCAAGGCGCCGAAGCGCAAGCCCGAGGTACCGGCCGACTTGGCCGCCTTGGGCACGCGCATGGTCGAGGCGCCCGAGCCTGAGCTGGCGGGCCTGCTGGCTAGCGTCGACCAGTGGGTCTGGCCACGCGGCGATTTGTACTCCTGGGTCGCCGTGCTCAATCGGCTGGACGATATTCTAGCGCGCATATGTACGGAGACGCCGTTGCGTCCGTTCCAGACGGCGCCGTTCGCACCGGCGAACCGCACTCTGCTGCTCGCGATCCTCCATTTTGCGCGGCTGCTCCTGGAAAACTGCATGAACCGCAAACTGTATGCCTCGTATGAGCACCTGGACACGCTACTCGGCAGTGACGATGGCGAAGTGCTCGAGGCGCTGCTCTACCTACTGCTACGGCCGGCTCAGCAGCACACGGGCTCCGGCCGTCACGAGTTGGCTGTGGACCATGCGCGGCTGGCCGTGCTGGCGTCGGCGTGGCCCCCGCGCGACCACGGCGTTGAACTAGCAGATGCTGCGCAAGAGGCTGCGGCATTTCCCGCTGGTATGCAGAGCGTGCAAATGCACTGTCACCAGCGGCCCGGCGGGGAGGAGCCCGGGCCTGCGACGCCTGTGCGCCACACCCACGACGAGCCGTCCGACTGGGTCTATGTGCACCATCTCGACACCGAAACACGCTCTGCCGGCGCGATTGTGCTGGCTGCCGACCGCCATGGGCGTCTCTCGGAAGAGGAGCGCTTTGAGCTCTTCCACAAGGTGCGTGTCGCACTCGCCTTCCGTGCATGGCCGTCGCGGCAGCAGGCCATCGTGTGCCGTCTTCTGGCCATTGCATGCTTTGCGCACACCGCGCCAGAGTCGGCTGTGAATACACGTCTCTATATGGTCGAGCCCTCGCTTGTGTCGCGCACCGCCGCGTTGCTGGAGCCTGCGCGCCACACGGGGTACTGGGTGCAGAGTGCTGCGCTGTACGCGCTGGATTCCGTCGGCCACTTTCGCGTGCGCCTCGGCGAGCTACTTACCGCGGTGAATGCGTCTGTGAGCCACGGCCTGCTCCTCCAAGTCCTGCTCAACACTCAGGAGGCACTCCAGGCCAGCGCCGACGGACCAACGCCGCCGCTGGGCACGCACATGGATGCGTTTGTGGACGCGCTCATGACGCTCGTCGCGAACCTCACAACGACCGTGTCGGGCAGCACGATGGTGGTGAGTGCGGGACTCATTCCACAGCTGCTGGAGCTTGCGTGTATTGTGTCGCACACCAATGCACTTGTGCAGCGTACATCAGCGCGCGCCATTGGTCTGCTCGACAGCCTGCTCTACTCGTACCCGCCGGCGCTCGAGCAATTCACCGCTGCCCGGGGCATGGATGTGCTGGTGGCCCGAACTGTGCAGTGTGTCGACGATGCCGTATCTCGCAATGCACCGCTTCCGTTTGGCGCCACGAATGTGCTGCGCCAACTGTTGCGCCTGTTCCACCATCTAATGACGACCACCGGCTTGGCTGACGGGCTGCGCAACCTGATTGACACGCCACTTGTGCCGGCACTGCGCACGATCATGGAACAACGTGCCCTTTTTGGTACGTCTGTGCTGGCGCAAGCCATCACGATCATGGCCTCTTTCGTGCACAACGAGCCGACGCAGTTGGTCACGATCCAGGAGCACAAGCTGCCGGATGCCTTTTTGGGTGTCGTACAGGATGGTCTTGAGCCGAGCTTTGAACTGCTCAATGCCCTGACCACGGCCATCGGCGCGTTGTGCCTGAATGAGGCAGGGCTGCACCATATGACGTCACAGCCGATCGTGCCTCACGTCCTGCGCGTCCTGACGGATGAGCGCTACCACCGCGTGCTACTGGACCGCGACAATGCCAATATCTTCGGAACGGCCGTCGACGAGCTCGTGCGGCACCATCCTAGCCTCAAAGAGGGCGTGCAGACTGAGCTCGTGCACCTTTTAGATGGCCTTGTGGCGATGGGCCAGGCCTTCTCCCCCCCGACCGAGCCGGCCGCGCGTGCTCTGTACGAGCTGCCGTCCAGCGGAGACGCCGTGTCGCCGCAGCCCATTTCTACCGCCGAGCTCGTGCTTGATGAGCCGGATCAAACCGTGCCTGAGCCGGTTCCCGGGGACGCCAATGCGCCAGTGGCCTCGTTCGATGTGTTATGTCGCTTTCTTGAAGGCTTCTTTCGAAACGCAGCGCTCTGCCGCGACTTTATGCGCAGCGGCAGTCTTGCACGCCTGCTTGCCTTTCTTTCGACGCCATGCATCCCCTACCACTTTGGTACTTCGACGCCGGCTGACTCGTTAGTCATGCTCCTCCGCACTATGGTCGAGGAGAGCCCTAGCACGGTACTGAGCGCGCTCCTTCGTGACGTGCATCAATCTATGACCGAGATTGCGTCGCCCATGCTGGCGCTTCTCGAGCCGCATGCGCCTGAGCTTCAGCCCCGCTTCCGTACGTGGGTGCGACTGCATACGCGCCTGCACGTCCTCACGGACGTGTGTGAGACGTTTGTGCAGTCGTTCATGTTCCCGAACGCGAGCACCAAGGTGCCACTCGCGCTTTTCCGCGCGCTGAGTGAGGGTGGCGATGTCGCGACGCTCGCACAGCTTGGGCAACTTGTGCGCATGTGCGTGTGGGAACACTTGCGCGTCAAGGCAGCCTTGCGTGGCCGCGATCTTTCCTCGCATGCTGGTGTCACGGCGGTGCAGTACATGGCCGTGCGCATGCAGGCGTCACTGCAAGCCCTCTTGTCGGTTGTGGCGCGACTGCTCACACCCAAGCGGCACATGGACGCAGAGTTTGCGCGCGTCTCCGCAGCGACGACCGATCAAATGGCGCGTGCTCTGCGTGCCTGGCAGGCCAAGCGCAGCGATGCATCGCCTGGCGATACGCTGGGCGAGCATACGTACCTGTATCTGATGCTCGCGCACCTACTGTACGATCGGCGCCCGACGCATGCCATGCATGCTCATACCATGCTGCTTCATGCGTGGGTAGAACAAGGCGGTGATGCGGCGCTTGGGTCCCAGCTTCACGAGCTGCTGCCGCATCTGGAGCATGATGTATCAGACGACGAAACAAGCGTGGGCGCGCATGCCGTGTGTACACTGCGTGCCTATCTGGACCTGTACGCACGCCTCTTGCAGGCGCGGCCGCTTTTGGATGCGCCGCAGACCACTCACCTCACACGCGACGCGCCTTCTGCGCCCCACAGGCTACTTGTGGAGCTGCGCGCACGAGCGCTCGATGTGCTAGAGCCGCTGTGGCAGGCACCATGGCTCGCTAAGCTGCCACTGAGCCCCGTACGAATGACGGGCCAAGCGCTTGGCCTGATCCTACAAGCCGACCGTGAATCGCCCCCACCGCCCCGACCTACGTCGTCGGTGCCCACCGATCTTCCCTCGGCACTCGCTGCAACGCTGGGTGGTGCGCCGATCCCCTTCCCACCGCGCCCCACGAGCCTCGAGGGATCGTCGCGCATCGTCGCAGACGAAGCACGCCTTGCGCAGCTCGTGGAAATGGGCTTTCCCCGCGGCGCGGCGCGGCGCGCGCTCGAGCGGTGCCACAATAACGTAAGCGCGGCGACTGAATACGTCTTGCAGCATCCTGAGCTGGAAGACGAGCCGGACGCGCCGCCGACAGCACCCGAGGGTGAGGAACGTGCCGAGGAGCCTCGAGAGGCGGCCTCAGAGCCGCCTGCTACGTCGGCTCCGCGCTCGGTCAGCGAGGCGCTTGCGCAAGCGGTGCTGTCTCTTGATGACGGGTCTGGCGCGCCGGAGGCACCTGCTGACAGCGCAACGGGCGGCCCGTCCGAGTCGCAAGAGGCATTACGTACTGCCAAGGCAGCGCTGGATGAGCGCCGCTCAGCGTTCCGACCCACCTTTTTCCCGCGTCTCTTGGCGTTGGCGGATACACACGAACCGCTGGTCTTTGATGCGAAGCAGGTGCTTGGTGCAATCAGCAAGGACAAGGAGCGGGTTGCAGCACTTTGGGAGCATGTGCTGCAGCGCCTCCCTGACGACGTGGCCGATCCTACGCTGCCTACACGCCTGCACTTTGTTGCGCTTCTCGTCACGTACGAGCGTGTGCAGCTGTCGCTCCCCTGGTCAACGTTGCCGCCTCTCGCGCAGCGCTTGCTAGGCTGGGCACAAGCGCAGGCACAGGCCCCGTCAGAGCTGCCGTTCTATGCGTCGGTGCTTATGGCGCTGAACGGTGTGCTTGGCCTTGCAGAAGCACCGAATGATCAGCCATGTGATACGGTCTTGCCCGGCGACCGTCTTGCTCTCTTACGTGAGGCGCGCGCGCAGCTCCTGCCGCTCTTGCTACAGACGCTGGAGCGCGCCCCGCAGTTCTCCGCGAGTGCTCTGCTTGCCACGTATCGTGTGCTTGTGCTGGTGACGCGCGATTCCGTCACGGCCGCGGCACTTGCAGAGGACCAGCAGCTCGCCAAGGTGCTTCGCCCGCTTCTCTCGACCCGCTTCTCGCAGCTCGCGTCTTGTCAGCGCCTCGTGCTGATGATCCTGCGACATGTGGTCGAAGCGGGTGGCACGCTTCTCTCGCTTGTTGCGCACGATATTCAGGCGTGGTTTGCGCACATGTCGCGCACGCGGCACATGGAAATTACGCATCTTCTCAAAGCTATGAGCTACGCGGTGCTGCGCGATCCTGTCACGTACATGCGCGCAGCATCGACGCAGCTCGAGCTCGTGGATGGGTCTGGCAGCCCGATGTCGCATGTGCGATTACAAGCCGGGGCCAAGGTGCCTGCGCTGCCGGACGTGGCCCAGTCGCTATGCGATGGTGTCATGGACACGCTGCTTGGGCAGGCGCTGCACGTGCTCCGCGGCGAGCTGGGACCACTGCCTGGCGAGGCTGCATCGCCAGACGCGCTTAGCGAGGCGGACGCGCGTGATGCCTATGCGTTCTTCCTGCTGCAGGCCATGGTCGAAATGACGTCGTCGTATATGGGCTGCAAGCACAGTTTCTTGCGGCATCACGTCGGAAAGGAGCCCATGCTCGCGCATATGTTGTCTACATGGGTTCCCAGTGGCTTCCTGCACAACTATGAGCCGGACGAGCTGCGGAAGCGCATGGCGCAGTCGAACTGGGCCATGTCGCTGGGCGTGGCGCTGGCAATGGATCCTGCGCCGATGGCGGACGCAACTGCTGTACCTGAAGCTCTTGTGGGCGTGCGCAAGACGCTGCTTGACGCACTACAAACGGCCATCCGCGAGGCGCAGCAGAGCAGCGAGGTGGTAGAGGTACGCTATGGCCGGCTCTATGCGCTCGCGGACTTGTGCCACCGGCTGCTTACGGCGCAGCCTCATCCGAATGGCGTTGTCGCTAAGCGCTCGGAGGTGGTCCTGCACCTGGCCAAGACTATGCTAGAGAAGAACTTTGTGCCGCTCCTCGCGAGTGTTCTAGCAGACGTCGATCTTGGCTTTCCATCGGTGCGTGCGCTGCTCGAGGCGGTGCTGCGGCCGCTCGAGCATCTGACGAGGGCTGCGATCAAAATGGCGCGTGCGCATAGGCATCGGCGACCGGCTGCGGCAGACGGCACGGGCGCACCTTCGGGGGCGGTGGATCATCAAGACGTTGGCTCGTCTGAAGAAGAAGAAGATGATGACGACGACGACGAAGACATGCAGAGCGACTCTCTCGAGGAGGACGGCGAAGGTGCGCCAGACTTTTACCGCAACTCGTCGCTTGGTATGCATACAGGCGAGATGGAGCAGGGCGCGTACGATTCGGCCGATGAGCTGAGTGATGAGGATGACGACGCCGAGATGGAGATGGAGGAGTACGACAGCGAGGAGGGAAGTGAGCTCAGTACGGACGCTGAAGGTCTCGATGGCGATTCGACGCATGTGGTTGAGGTCATGGAAGAGGACGATTCCATGGATGAGCACGATGGATCATCGGACGACATGTACGACGAACTGGAGGATGAGTGGGAGGACGAGTATGACGACGGCCTGAACGAGCTCGACGATGAGGACGTTGACTACGTCATCGAGGATGACAGGTCCGCAGGTGACGAGGGACCCGATGCTGGCGATGAGCATGGCGTCAGTGAGATCCTCGAGGCCCTGGATGATATGGAGGGCGGCCACGTTGATCTACTGGAAGGTGATCAGGCGGAGTCGGGCGACGAGGCCCTCCTTGAAGCTGACGATGCGGCAGAGCTCGACTTTGGCGACGACTCTGTATGGCCCCCACCACGGCACACCGACGACCGCTTCGGCGCCAACTGGTCGTGGACGCAGGCGCCGCGCCCTGGTCGCCGCGACATGACTGGCCCGCCGACCTTCTTCACCGAGTCGCTCGCTCCCCACGGCGCATCGGATTCGGCCGTGCGTCCTACGCCATCGCCCGCGCGTCACCATGACGACGACGTGGCGTTCCATCCCTTGCTGGCCGACGACCATGCGGCGCAAGGCGATGGCGACGGTCCTCCTTGGTCTCGGAGCGTGGAATCGCTCATGGGTGGTCCTACGATGCAGTTCCTCGAAATGTTTCTCCAGCGCAACGTGCCAAGTGGTACGGATGCAAGCATTCGAATTGAGCTCGACCACGGGCACGGCACACCGCGCATGCACATTGCCAATATGCATGGCGATTCGCTGCGCCCTCGCCAGGGGCCGCCGCGCTCGCGTGAGGGTGCAAGTGGTGCTGCCGATGTCGTCGCCGAGTCGCATCGTTTTACACCGCTGCACACGAACGCGCGGCGTGGTGAAGAGGCGCTTATTCTCCTTGGCACAGCGGCCTCAGAGCTGGGCGCCGCGCTGCGGACACAGCTCGTTCATGCGCTGCAGCCGCAGGAAAGCTACCGCACCAGTGAAAACCGCGAGCCTGAGGCAGCGCAGCGTGCTGCCTCTGACACCAAGCGCAAGCATGCCGAGGTCGATCCGGCGTCGCCCGAAGCGCCCCCCTCGCGTACGACGGTATCGCTGCATGGGACGCCCATCGATCTCTCGGATACGGGCATCGATCCGACATTCCTCGAGGCACTGCCGGAGGAACTACGGGAAGAGGTGCTTCTCAGTCAGCAGCTCCACGAGCGTCTTGCGCGCAGCCAGCGGCGCCCCCCGATGGCGCCCGACTTTCTTGACGTGTTGCCGCGCTCGCTGCGTGCTGAGCTGCAGCATGTGGACGATGATGTGCCGCAGGATCGGTCGCGCGCATCTCGCCCGGCCCCCGCGCCGCCCCGCGACGACGCGCACGGCGAGGTTGCCGATCGGCAACGACCTGCAGACAGCACGGAAGCGCCGAACGCTGAGGGTCAACCCCGCAATGCGATCCAGCTCCTCGACCGGGCCGGCATGGCAGCGCTTGTGCGTCTCCTCTACTTCCCATCCATGCATGCTCGCCCCTCGCTCTTGCACAAGGTGCTAGCACATCTCTCGGAGAATGCGCGTAGCCGCACGGAGCTGCTGACACTGCTACTGCTCGTCCTGTCAGACAGTACCACGAGTTCCGGCACCGTGGACCGTTCGTTTGCGGCGATGAGCAACAAGGCTGCGCGCCAGACACCGCAGCGCGGCACGCCTCGCCGTCCAGCGACGCCGAATGCGTCCGGTTTGCTGCCTCCTGCGCTGCCCGCGCCGCTGGCCCTGATGGGTGGTGAGGCACCGCACCTGATTGCGTCGCGCAGTCTTGAGACGCTCACCTACCTAACGCAGGCGAATGACCAGGTGGCTCTGCACTTTTTGAGGGAGGACAAGACGCGCAAGGGCACCAAGCGCATGCCCGTGCAAATCCTGCTGAGCTTGCTGGAAAAGGATGCACTGCTCGAGCATGCATCCCTCGTCAATGCCCTGGTGCAGCTGCTTCACATGATCACCAAGCCGCTCGTGGCGTCACACCAGGCGCCAGACGGCAAGAGTGCCGTGCTGGATGGGCCGCACGCGGGTGTCGAGGTCGCTCCAATCCCAGCAGAGCGCCTTGCCGCATTGGTCCAGCCGCTGAAGACGCCCATGTCGTCGCGTGCCTTCCAGCACACATTGGGTGTGGCGTCCAATCTGGCTCATATGCCCGGTGCACGGGATGTGATTAGTGAGGCACTACAGCAGGCTGCGACGCGTGCGTCGAAAGCGCTCGTTACAGACTTGGACGCCCTCATCGAAACGCTGCCGCCCGCAGAAACAAGTGACGAGAGGCCCCAGAGCGAGGCGCTGTCCAACCCCGCACTACCGCCTCCACCACCTGCAGGCCCCAGGACGGCAACCTCGTTGCCACTCGCCAAACTCGCGAGCCCGACGAGTGCACAGGCTGAGTTTTTACGGTGCTTGCGCGCGCTGGACTATCTGTATGTCGGCAAATAGAGTACAAAACTAGTTGGTGGAAGCCGGTACGCCCGCATCGACTTCATCGACGATCGGCTGTGTTGGTACAGCGGTCTCGGAGGTATCTTGCGCCTGCGTCCGAGACACGGAGAGGTCTGTGGTTGAGCTACGCTCCGCCGTAGCGTCTGAAGCCACATTCGCGTCCCCCTGGCGCATGCCCAGAAGGAGACGCAGTGTCTCGTTTTCTTGACGGAGGTGCTCTAGCTCAGTAGCATGCTCCAGAGCGTCGTTACTGCCCAGCTCGTCCTCGCCATCGAAGGATTGGAGCGCGCCGCGCACAAGGTCTCCAAGACGCTGGTGCATATTGTACATGGCATGGCTCTCACGCTCCGACGCCTCATCTACTTTGCGTGTCTGCGCCTCGAGGCGGCTCTCGTAGTAGGCAGACAGGTCCAGGCCATGCTGCTGCGCCGCATGTGAAAACGCGCGGAACTTGCCCATGACCGTCTCGAGTGTGCTTTCACACTCACGCAGTAGCGTGCCAAGTTGCTTCGACTCGTGCGAGAGGAGAGTATTCTCGTTCGCAAGCTGTGCATTCAGCCGCTCTACCTGCGTGAGAAAAGCCTCTTGCGATAAGTCCACATTAAAGCGGCGCAGCGCATAGCCCGTTTTGGAATGAATGGCCTGGCCTTGTAAATCCTCCAACTGCTTCTTTAGCGACTCGACGAGCTTCTGATTCGCCGCCACTTGCGCAGATAGATCCAGCACGAGCGACCACAGCTTCTCGCTTGGGTCCCCGCTCTCCGCCGGCATGATGAGACGTCGGCAAGACACAAGCGCCCGCGGCTTCTGACCCACCTCCACACTGGCCGTTCGACCATGGCATCTAGAGCCGCGCCGCCCGTGTCGGCGCAGCTCGCTGCGCTCACGGCATGGGTGCAGGCCGTGTGTGACGTGCATCACATTGATGATTGTAGTAGTCTTTGCGATGGTAAAGCCCTATTCGAGGTCTTGGCCGGCGTGTACGTGTGCATAACTGACACAGTGACGATGTGTACTTTACGGCCCCACAGACGTGCTCCTTGGACCTTTTATTCCGTCGTTTGCAGACATAGTGTGTCGCATGAGCTTACACAGCTATACAGAGGAGCTTGGCATGTCGCAAAATGAACTTCCGGACATTGATACCCGGGCTGCTTCCCAATCTCCGCCAGCCCAAGACGAGCTCGTCAAGCTGTTGCGCCTAGTCGTAGGCCTTGTCGTTAGGAGCGAAGACAACAAAGAGCATGTCAATGCCATGCAGTCCCTTCCCTACGACGATCAGGTCACGATGATGAGTATTGTTGAGAGTTTGCTTGCCGATCCAGCGCAAACTCCTAGCCAAGAGGGCGCACAAGACGCGAAGGCTTGTGTGCGCACAGGTGCCGCAGATATACCGGAGGAGATGGAGAAGGAGATACAGGCGCTTCGGTGCGACTTTGAGCGGGCGACTGAACGCTGCCAGATACAGCATGAGCGTCTCGTGACTATGGAAGCTGAGCTGCAGCGTGTCCAGGAAGAACACCAACAACTTGACCAGCTTGTCGAATCACTCCGCGAGGTGGAACGCGAGCGCGATGCTCTGCGGGACAAGCATGACGAATGGAGACACATGGCCGAACTTACAAAGAAGCAGGAACGCCAGCTGGACGTGCTTCGTGATCGCGTAGGGGAGACAGCAGAGCTGCGGCGCCAAGTCCGAGAGCTCGAGTCAAAGAATACCGAGCTGACCAATGCGGTCAACAGCGCTGCTAACCGATCAGCTATGGATCTTACCGACAAAAATTGGTCGGAAAGACGCGCCATGGAGCGAAAGTACGCAGAGCTTCTAGAGGCCCACGAGACTGTTTGCCGGGATCGTGACAAACTCGAGTGCCGATGCTGCAAGCTTGAGGAACAGCGTCGCACGGATCAAGAACAACTAAGTACTCTCTTCGCCCGTATACGCTCCTTGGAACTGGATGAAAGTTTACACATGTTATCCCTTGTCCCGGAAACGAGGGAGCCACCAGCAGCAGAGCCCGTTCGAAAAGCTGCCCTAGAAGCTGAATTAAAGCAATTGCAAAATGAACAGGACCGCTTGCCGTCCTCCGACAACGAGAATCATTCTCACGCCGTTATTGCTCCTATTTTCTCAGATACCAAGCTAATGCGGGACCAAGCACGCCTCAAAGAGGCAGAAACTCGCAAATTACTGTCGCAGCTTGAAAAAAAGATGGACGAAGAGGACGTGGTGCTGCTTGCCGATATAATCACCGAGTCTTTTGCTCAGCAAGACCTCCTTTACCAGCGTCTCCAAGCGACCTCAGAGGAACTGGACAAGGTACGCGGCAGATCCTAACTGACGGCAGCGAGAAAAATCTGTAACACCAATATCAGATTTATCAGATGTGCAGCGCGAGTGTAGTGCGCTTCGGCAAGAGCTCATGCTTATGGCCTCAGCCTACCAGAAGCTGAGCCTGCAACTGTACTGTGATACTAGTGGAGTCTCAGCAGCCAATAGCCCATCTGCAGCACCGGCGCTACCTGAGCTCCCTGCGAATGGCACATCGTGGCTTTCACGCCAGCGCAATGCTTTAGCACAAGCGCTGAGTTTGTCCAAAAACCCCTAAGTTGTACCTATAGAGTAGCTCGCGTAGGCTTCTAGTCTGTGCTCGATCTATGTGGAGGACCACATGGCGTTTTGTCATACAGAAGTCCCTGGAAGGGCATGGACGGTCCAACGCTGCAGGCCGACTCCCATGTGGAGGTAAGAAGAAGCGCACGGAACAATAACGAAACTTTCTTGGGCTTTCTACTGGTCGCTGGCACGCCGTGGAAGCGGCTGCCGAATGTGTGGGCCATACTATAAAATGGAAACCCGTGAGCGCCCCGTCTCTCAACCAAACCTAATTGAATATGGGAAAGGCTGTTGGTATTGATTTGGGTACCACCTACTCTTGTGTGGCCGTCTGGCAGAACGACCGTGTCGAGGTCATTGCCAACGACCAGGGTAACCGTACGACTCCTTCGTACGTTGCCTTCACCGACACGGAGCGTCTGATCGGTGATGCCGCCAAGAACCAGGTGGCTATGAACCCCCACAACACTGTCTTCGACGCCAAGCGTCTGATTGGTCGCAAGTTCAACGACACTGAGGTTCAGTCGGATATGAAGCACTGGCCGTTCTCGGTCATTGACCGCTCTGGTAAGCCCGTTATCCGCGTCGAATACAAGGGTGAGGAGAAGATCTTCACTCCTGAGGAAATCTCCTCGATGGTCCTGCTTAAGATGCGTGAGACCGCTGAGGCTTACCTTGGCTCGGACGTGAAGGATGCTGTGGTGACTGTCCCGGCCTACTTCAACGACTCGCAGCGCCAGGCTACCAAGGACGCTGGTGTGATTGCGGGTCTCAATGTCATGCGTATCATTAACGAGCCTACGGCTGCTGCTATTGCCTACGGTCTCGACAAGAAGGACGAGTCCGAGAAGAATGTACTTATCTTCGACCTGGGTGGTGGTACTTTCGATGTGTCGCTCCTGACGATCGAGGAGGGTATCTTCGAGGTTAAGGCTACCGCGGGTGACACGCACCTTGGTGGTGAGGACTTTGACAACCGTCTTGTGAACCACTTTGTGCAGGAGTTCAAGCGCAAGAACAAGAAGGATCTGACCACAAACGCTCGTGCTCTGCGTCGTCTGCGCACTGCTTCGGAGCGTGCTAAGCGCACTCTCTCGTCGGCTGCCCAGACCACCATTGAGATTGACTCGCTCTTTGAGGGTATTGACTTCTACACATCTATTACTCGTGCCCGTTTCGAGGAGCTTTGCGGTGACCTCTTCTCGCACACCATTGACCCTGTCGAGAAGGTCCTCCGTGATGCCAAGATCGACAAGGGTTCGGTCAACGAGATTGTGCTGGTTGGTGGCTCGACTCGTATTCCTCGCGTGCAGAAGCTCCTTCGCGACTTCTTCAACGGCCGCGAGCCCAACAAGTCTATCAACCCTGACGAGGCCGTTGCCTACGGTGCTGCCGTCCAGGCTGCCATTCTGTCCGGTGACACTTCGGAGAAGACGCAGGATCTGCTGCTGCTCGATGTCGCCCCTCTTTCGATGGGTATCGAGACCGCCGGTGGTGTCTTCACTCCTCTGATCAAGCGCAACACGACTGTGCCTACGAAGAAGTCGGAGGTCTTCTCGACGTATGCCGACAACCAGCCTGGTGTGCTGATCCAGGTGTTCGAGGGTGAGCGTGCCCGCACCAAGGACAACAACCTGCTGGGTAAGTTTGAGCTTTCGGGTATTCCCCCGGCTCCTCGTGGTGTTCCTCAGATTGAGGTCACTTTCGATGTCGATGCGAACGCCATCTTGAACGTGTCGGCTGCCGACAAGACGACCGGTCGCTCTGAGAAGATCACTATTACCAACGACAAGGGTCGTCTGTCGAAGGAGGACATTGAGCGCATGGTTGCCGACGCTGAGAAGTACAAGGCTGAGGACGAAGCGGCTGCTGAGCGCATCAAGTCGAAGAACGGTCTCGAATCGTACACTTACAACCTGCGTAACTCGCTGAACGAGGAGGCCTTTGCCAGCAAGCTCGATGCTTCGGACAAGGAGACTCTTAAGAAGGCGATTGACGAGACTATTGAGTGGCTCGACAACACTCAAGAGGGCTCTATTGACGAGTACAACGACAAGCAGAAGGAGCTTGAGGGCATTGCCAACCCGATCATGCAGAAGGCTTACAGCGCTGCTGGTGGTGCTCCCGGCGGTGGCTTCCCTGGCGCCGACGCTGGTGCGGCCCCTGGCGCTGGTGGTGACGATGGCCCTCAGGTTGAGGAGATCGATTAAATGTCGACACATTTTAGCTGCATACCATAGCATACCAGTGTAATTTGAAGGTTACGAATTTAAGAATGTGTAAAAGTGCGTGCTAGTTCTCCACATAGACATATGTATGGCAACGGGTCAGGTTACTGATCTTAAGGGTGAGCACGTAGATGGCGTTGGTTATCTGGGTGACATCGATTGTGCAATTTGTCTCGAGCCTGTAGAAGATCGCTGTATCTTGCCGAACTGTTTCCATTCATGCTTGTACGTACACGCTACCTAACCATAGCTGCTTCAACTGCATCTTACTATGGACACGTACGCAACATGGCTCAAAGACATGTCCGCTTTGCAAGACACCGATGGGACCGCACATCCTGCATGCACTGGATCCAATAACACATCGTTTTCTCATACACTCACTCTCCAATGAGGAGCAGCAGTCTCCGGGTCCAGACGACGCAGCCGATGATCCCCAAGCCTCCCCGCCACATGAGTCTCCTCGTGCGGAGCCCAGTCCCAGCCTACAGGATATACGGCGCCGAGAAGAAGCACGGCATCGCCGTCTTATGCACCAGTCACTCCTTGCACGCCGTCGAATATATGAACATCATCTCTATGCGAAACATGTGGCGTCCAATCGTTATACCAAGTACAAACCATACCCGGGACCTGCGGGATTTCGTCGTAACGCAGCCTATGCGCGCCTCTTATCCACATTTCTTCAACGTGAACTGCAGGTATGGCCACATTTAGACGTTTCCTTCCTGAGCTATTATATTCCTGCCATGCTATCGTATGTCGACATTGCGTCAGATGCCATGCTGGAGCGCCTGACAGAGTGGATTGGCGACGCAAATGATGCACGGCATCTGGCCCATGAAATGGAGTTGTTTGTGCGGAGTGGTCTGGGTGGTTTGGGGCTCGACCAGTATGACAGAAATCCATGGCTACAATACGACACTGTGTCGCCAAATTAGTCTTGTACAATAGTTTATACATCCTCCATGTCATCCACGGAAGGGTCACCGGAGGGACCCTGCCTGTCGCGATTCTGTGGCGTATCGGCCTTGTGGCGATGCTCCGCAAATTCTCGCTTCAGACTCCATGAGCCAGCATATGGTCCGTTCTGATGCTGGTCAGCGATGGACGAGAGCACCTCACGTAAATATACATAGGGCTGTTGCGTTTCTTCGCGCAAACGCTTCAAGGACCAGTGTGTATAGCGGTCGAACAAGCTGAAGAGCGAGTCCAAAAGCTCGTTGCGGGGCATACGAGCGAATTTTTCGGGGGCCTCGTTCGAACGGGCTTGAGACGCAGCCAATACAATGTTGGCCGATCGAGTCTTGACGTGGCCCTTTCCCACACCTGCAGCCAGCATATTGTTCGATCCCGCGTCCGTTTCATCAATCATCATGACACTGCGCTTGGGCTTGGACGACTCCAAGCGGCGTTTTCTGAGAATTTCCCGGTACTCTGGAGTCAACAAAGAGCGCGAAGTTCCCGCGCGGATGGACGCTTTCGAGTCCGGCAAGTTGGAAGGAGGTGTCTTCTGAGGCTGCAGAGCAGTTTCATTTGTGACAGTACCTGTCAGTGCAGTGAGACGGCGTTTCTTGTTCGATAGGCGGGCGGGCCCAGAGGAATGCGAGGGCTGCAGTTTTGGTGCACCTGCAAGCACAACATCTTCGTCCACGCCAAGATCACTTGCTGCATCTTCATCTTCGATGACTTCCTCTTGAAACGCATAGAGATTTTTTGCAAAAGTTTCTTGGGTAGTAGATGTCAACCGCATATCAAAACGACGAGGTATGTTGGCATATCTAGCACACTGCAACGGATCTTCAATGGGAATGGCAGGAGATGGTCCGTCTGGTAACAGCAGTTCCATCTTCTGATGTCCATTTTCATCTGGGTCATATACCCGCACGGTTCCTAGGCGAACATCCTCCTGTTGTACCTGACTCCATCCATCAATAAGAAACTTGGGCACCTTTACGAGCCAAACCTGGTGCCGCCCACGAGAGGTGTTTAGATCCTGGTCTGGCTCAGGCGAAAGATCTCTGTTTTGATTTTCGTATCTTAACTGTGAGGTGCTAGGTTCCACACTGGGCTCAGGCGCCGGGTCATAATCCTCTGCATACTGGGACATGACGATGTGTTCCAAGTTGTACGCCTGTGCGCGCTCTCTGGGAAGGGAGGATGACTAAACAAACGTTGGTATAGTGACTCGAACGTTTCGAGCACAGGTCAGCCTACGCCCTCGATGAACACGGACGCACGCGCGCAGACGGTAAACCTGGGCGCCGGACCCTCAATGTTGCCGACAGATATATTGATGGAAGCAGCACAAGGGCTTCTTGATTATGGTGAAACTGGAATTGGTGTCACTGAGCTGAGTCACCGCTCTAGCACATTCAAAGACCTAATCGAGCAGGCGGAGAACGATCTGCGTGCTTTGCTAGATATCCCGACTGAATATGCTGTCCTCTTTCTGCAGGGTGGTGGAACTGAGCAGTTTAGTGCCACACTGCTCAATATGCTAGCAGCCCACGCTGCGAAGCAGAACGGCCAAGGCGCACCACCGCCCGTGGACTATGTTATTTCGGGGACATGGTCCAACAAAGCCTATAAAGAAGCACGCCGTCTTTATGACCCCGTACGCCAAGTCGTAGACTTGAGGAAGAATATTGGAGATCCTAGCCAGCCCATTCCTGAACCTAGCGAGTGGAATTTGAGCAGCATCGATGAAAATCCTGCGATGCTGTATTACTGCGACAATGAAACCATCGATGGTTTTGAATTCCCTCAAGAATTTTTTCAGCGTCTTCCGGAAGAGTACCGTCAACGAGTTCCTATTGTGGCTGACTGCTCGTCGAACATTCTGAGTCGGCCTATTGACATTCGGTCCCACGCAGTTGTATTTTTCGGTGCGCAGAAAAATGTCGGACCCAGTGGCGTCACGATTGTGGTAGTGCGACGTGACCTAGTCGTGGATCCAGATATGGTTCAGCAGTCCTACTTCCCTCGCATTCCCTCGACTCTTGTTTACAAGAATGCCATGGACAACGGCTCCCTGTACAATACACCATCCATTTTTCCCATCTACGTGAGTGGACTTGGCTTTCGGAAATTAATAAACGAAGGGGGCGTGGTTCGTGCTCAGGAGCGCGCTAGTGCAAGATCAAAGCTGGTTTATGATAAATTGGAGCAACATCCGACCGTTTTCAGGGCTACAGTGGCCCACGCCGACTTTCGCAGCAAAATGAACTTAACTTTCCGTATCTTGGATGCTAAAACAGGCGAGCCATCAGAGACTGAAGAAGCGCGTTTTGTCAAGTTCTGCGATGAAAACAAAGTCGTACAGGTCAAGGGACATCGCTCTGTTGGCGGTATTCGCATAAGTTTGTACAATGCATCGACACTGGAAATGGCACAGAAGGTGGTGTCACTAATGGAACAGTTTATTAAGGCATAGTTTGATCCGGCATTATGAACTGCTGTCTTCCTCTGGCGCCTTATACGCAAAATTAGCTAAGGTAGACTGCCTAGAAGCTGTGCGCTTCTCAGAGCGATCTGGATTTTCATCGTCAACTTTGCGCTTTGGCGCTTCGACACGTTCAAAGAAGGATTGACTTTTCTGCAAGTGACGCTCCTTTGCAATAGATTGGGTGCGCGCAAAAGGATTGCTCCGTGTTGGGGCTGACGGCATACTAGATGTAGATTCTGATAGAGGGCCTGCTCCACTCAAGGGGGGTAAAGACCAATCACTCGGTGTCAGAGATGACGGGGTCTCTGTGTCAGGGGCTTGAAGGTGAGCGAGCCCTTCTAGTGCAAGCACGGAGGTGCGGCTTGATCGTTTTTCGGGCGCCTCAAAGCTATCCTTTTGCAACTCATCCGCAGCTGTACGACGCTCGGTAGGGACGACGGTCTGCGGTGCCTCAGGCACTCGCACACGCAAAACATTACGAAGAAGAGCATCCGTACCACAAGCCCGCTCAGTTATCTCAGGTGCAAGTTGTTGACGGTCGATGAGTGGGGCTCGAATTTGCTCCATTCGATCGGCCAGGCTAGGTAAATGGAAGAAATGGGCGATCTTTAAAGCAGCCTCAAGTGTCGTCTCTGTATGCAGAGATCTGGCAGCATCCAGCGCCCGGCCATAGCGATCCGCCTTACAGGCAAGCTGTACAAGCTGCAATAGTGCCTTGTCTGCTTCCATGTCTAATAATGCAGGATCACTCTCATTAGTGCGATGAGATGCATTTAATGTTGTGCCTGTGGCTGCACGCCCATCGCGAATGGCACCAGCAAGAAGGGACTGCCTTAGAGCTTGCTCCTCGAGGGGTGCTGAAGCTCCGTCGCGTTGCGCCACGCACAAGCTAAATTCGAGTTCCTGGACCAATGGATGAGGGCCCGTGGCTTGTGGGAATCGCTGTGACAAGGGAAGCAAGAGGCCAAGAAGATGTGTGGATGTAAAACCAATGGGCCAACATCGGGCACGCGGCGCAGCAGGTTCTGAGGCATCCTCTGACGCTGTCTGTGGCTGAAGCGCAACTTGGCAATCTAGGACTGGAACCCAACGTCCCTGACCTGGGCGCCAAGCGCGATCTAGGGCATACAAAACGCCAGTGGAGTCAAACACAGCGGGTACGCCAAGTTCGTTGAAGCCAGCCCACGTCAATGTCGATTCTTGAGGCAATGGGAGGATACCTTGCTGCATAATACTAAGCTGCGAGAGCTCGATAAGCAAATACTCCAAATGCAGATGGGAAGCTTGGACAAAGCCTGACTTGTAGACAACCAATAAACCATGTGCACCAGCTGCCAATGTAACAACAGATGTACCTAGGGCCCATACGTAACGCTGCATTCCACTAGGACCAAAGAAGCGTAAAAAGCCTTTCGTCGTGGCCACAACCGCATTCGCATAGGACGTAAAACATTCGTCCGCCACACCCTGAGGACCATCAAGAATATCAGCATGAGAACCCACATTGGGAATACCACCCAGGGCAACAGCGACCGCATTCTCACCCGGAGGCAAGTTTATCGTCCATTCAGTCTGAATGCCTGGAACATCATCAAACGGTCGGTAAAACACAGAACTAGGGCTGCTGGATTCAGCTGGACAAGCAAAAAGAATTCCCTGGGGTGCCACGCTGGCCAGGCTGTAGCCATAGTGGTCTGTGAACCGGAAGTTTCGGCGAGCCGACGTGTCGTATGAATCGAACACCACTGTTTGGTGGGTATCTTGATCAATAGAAATCAGAGCGCCCAATGGCGACAAGCAAAGGTATCGTCGTTGTGAAACCATGGGTGTTGAGCCTGGTTGAAACGTAGGCTGGGAGAGAGTCTGCTCAGAGAATGATAGGTGAGATGGACGCCCTCGCGTTGTTCGATGTGAGTCTGAATCTCGGTCATCATCGACTGCAAGACCATCATCAAAAAGGTCATCGAGATCACTCTCCAGGGTTGTGTTTTGCTCCTTCGTCGCATTTGCATGAATATCCAATTCTTCGAAGCCATTCGGAAGATTGGGACCAATGACGGATTCCCAGCGGACAAGTTGGCCTTGCATATCTGTCCAAGCAAGAACATCTTTATGGGGATGCCAGCTCAGGCTCGTGGCCATCGCTTCGGCGGTAAATGACCGGACCACATTCCGCGAATCCATAGCCCATATGGTCACCTTCAAATCTTCTGTGGCAGTCGCAAGGTATCGACCATTTGGACTGAACTCCATCGCAGCAAGAGTCCCTGACGGGGTAGTGAGTTCTGGTGTAAGAGTGCCATTGGATGGGCCTAAGGTGCCCATAGATGTCCACGCATCGCTGTTCCGTAGATCATTCATACGAGAAGGTGCTCGAATTAATCCCACTTCGTGTGTCTTGAGAGGAATCGCTAGCATTTGGCCACTAGGATGCCAGCATGGCACCGAAGAAAACTCACTTTCGGGTCTGAGGGCAGGAGCTTGATTTGAAATGACTTTGATACAAGAGCTTTCGGAACCAGACATATCCCAGATCCGGAGATCACCATCGCTTCCGCATGAAGCAAGGAGGGGCAACTTGGGACTCCAGCTGCAGCCTCGGACACCGCGAGAATGGCCTGTAAGGAGGGTGATATTCCTCGGGTCGGTGGCAGACACAACACGGATCAAGAGTTCATCAGAGCAAATGGCAACACGGAGTGAGGTACCATACTTTTCGAGTGCAGCACATCTGACTGGCAGAACCTCTCTGCGCACAATGTGAATGAGTTCAGCCGAAGATTTGCCAGAGTGCTTATAGAGTCGCACTGACCCATCCTCCGATGCAGTAATGAGGAAGTTTTCGTTAGCATCAACCCAAGAAACGGGTTGTGTAGCATCCTCAATAACTGATGGAATAACATTGGTGGCGGTGGCCTCTGCGGGAAGCAGACGAACAAGGTGATCCTCACCAGCCGTAACCAGTCGACTAGCGTATAAGCGCGAAAGAAAATACATACTCAGAATCACCAATACCATAGATATACCTCAGTCGGGTGACTCCTGGGACGTGAGTCACCTGTACAGGGTGCTCATCCCCAACCAACGACATGGCGGATCGTGAACACGAAACGCGACCGCGTCACGCGTTGCCTTGAGATACATGATCTAAGACTTTTGGATGCCTCTTAAACAACTATAGCCAGAATCAAATCCCGGCTAGCTCAGTCGGTAGAGCGTCAGACTCTTAGAAAGAGTCTCCTCGATTCCGAGGAGTTATCTGAATGTCGTGGGTTCGAGCCCCACGTTGGGAGCTTTTTTGGTAATTTTCAATGAAAAATTTCTTTTATGGCGAAAGGTTCATGTTACTACATGTTTTATCAATACTCTTTTGAATTAGAAACCATCCATTGCGATCCCATCAACTACCAAAAAAATACTAAAAATTGACAATACAGTCGAAGCGAAAAGAAACGAAAAGATGACAGCCAAACATTCAATCAATGAACATATAGGCGACATGACAGATGCCTTAGAACTTTAACCAGCATCATAGAGTACATTTAAACCCATTCGTAGTTACCGCGGCGCTTCTGCATCACCGCGTGAGCCAGTTGACGCTTGTCTTTATCGTGGTGTGAACCAATAGAGTCCCAAATAGAGTCCCAAATAGAGTCTCCGTCAGAGTCTCCGCCAGAGTTGCCGCCAGAGTTGCCATTGGAGCCCTGATTGTTACCATCACCGTTACCATTCTCTGTCAAAGGAATCATACTTTTGCCGGCCAGCCAAGTATGAGCAGTGTCACGAAGAGCACCACCATTGTTGAAGAAGGCATTCAAAGGAGTAGCGAATTCATCCGGCGGATTGTGCATATTATAGCAACCATTCCATGCAGCACGCACAACATAGTCCTTCGATCCCATCCAATCAATAGCTTTTTCCATAAAGTCCTTGACTTGATCAGCATTCGGGTTAGAGGCGGCAGTAACACCAAACTCAGTGACCCAAATAGGCAGTTTGAACTTGTTGTAAACGGTGTCAATCCAGCGTGTGAACGCATCAATATCCTGGTAACCACCGTACCAGTGAAGGGCAACAAACGAAATCTTGCAGCCCTTAGCTTTGCATTTGTCCATAAAGCTTTCAAGCCAGCCAATGTCGTACACCATCTGAGGAGAACTGACGTTAATACCCTTGTCAGCGAAAGGTTGGAGTTCCTTCATAAATTCCGACACAGCCTCACTCGGCGTCATAGCAGCCTGCGATTCAATGTCTGGCTCATTGAATGCTAGGATGTTCTTGGGTTTGTGCTTCTCAATGTAGGCCTTGCGATGATGCCAATCTCCCTTCTTTTTAGGTCCCCAGTACATAGGAACATATTCAACTTTTTTGTGGATGTTGCTAACTGGTCCATCCTCCCAATGGTGGTACCATGACACAGTCTTGTTAGTTACGGAACCAGCCCAACGATTGTCAGCCGCCCACGGCACACCGTAAGCAAACTTGGCAGTGACAGGGGCCGCAGCCCATAGGGCTGCAAAGCAACTAGTGATAGCAATACTAGAGAACTTCATGGATGTTGAAGAGACGACCAGCGCCTATGATGGGAGAGGTAAAGGTTGGGTGACAAACAAGCGAAAGCTTAAGCAGACTTGACGCGATCAATAGCGCATCTAAATAACAAAGCCGCATTGATTTGACCTCATGGCTGTGTTGGTGCACTCAATGTACGCGTGTTGATGTATCGCATCAGACGACGGCAACATACGCGCGAGCCAGTCATTATCCAATCATAACTAGGTATAGTACATAGGCATGCTTTATTCTTGCCAGCTGGATGTTACGTAAGCAATGTTAACTACGCATAGCCCACCCGGGGGGTTTGGCGGCTACGCTAGTGGATGAATATCGTGTGTGTGCATACTTGCAAAACTAATGTATCCCGAATGTCAAAGAGATTGCGCTCCATACAAAAATGCGCTTGGCCAAACAACAACCCCTTACACGTCGCAGTCGCACTGTGGTCTGTAATAAAATTGTAGCGATGTTTGATACTTAGCTAGGGGACCCTGTTGGTCACGTATTGGATCACCTAATGTTGTGTTGGAACATGTTACGCGTGAATTAGATTGCTAGGGGCATCAAGTTGACAGTATTATTGTGGCTAGCTCTCCCAGATTCAAGTGTCTTGGCGAATAGCATCGTTTCGATTTGTGTGCTTACAAATGCGCTCAAGGGGTGCGAACGGATTTATCGGAGCTAATTTACAAGTATATGAAGACAGTATGACTGTTCAAAAGATGTTTCAATTTGGCTACGATGTTTGTGAACCATATTGATGAATGCCGAGGGCAGCTTTCTCCAGAACACGGTGAAGTGATCAAGGCCACGCTTCCTCTTGTGGGTGCTAACATTGAGAACATCACAAAATTGTTCTACAAGACTATGTTCGAGAAACATCCAGAGCTCATTAGGAATGTGTTCAACCGTGGTAACCAAAAACAAGGTGCACAGCAGAAAGCACTCGCTGCTTCAGTGGCTACGTTCGCCTCGATGCTGGTGAACAAAGATGCGCCGCTTCCTGACCACCTACTGTCTCGCATTGGCCACAAGCACGTGTCATTGGGTGTGACAGAGGATCAGTACCAAATTGTTCACGACAATCTTTTCTATGCAATTGTTCAGGTACTTGGTGCTGATGTAGTGACGAAGGATGTGGCAGAGGCATGGGACTCTGTATACTGGATTATGGCGCGTCTATTGATCAACTTCGAGAAGGACCTCTATAAGGGTGCTAAAGTGGAACCTGGCAAAGTGTTCCGCCAAACTACCGTGCTGGAGCGTGAGGCCCTTACTAGTGATGTGGTCCGCTTCACTATTGAAAGTAAGGACGGCTCGAAGCCCCTTCCTGCTCACTTACCTGGTCAGTACATTTCTGTCCGTGCGAAACTCCCTGATGGTGCTGGCCAGCTGCGCCAGTACAGTCTGGTCGATTCGGGGGAGAAGCCTGGTCGTCTAAGCTTTGCTGTGAAGGCGCTGGAAGCGTCCGAGTCAGCACCTGCTGGCGAAGTTTCCAACTGGCTTGTGGATAACGCAAAAGTGGGCACCGATCTGGAGGTGTCAGTGCCGTTCGGTGATTTGGTGCTCAACACAGAGAGCAATGCGCCAGTGGTTCTGATCTCCGCTGGCATTGGTGCGACCCCGATGATTGGCATGCTTTCCCGTCTGTCGTCAGTTGCCTCAGAACGCCATGTCGTTATTGTGCATGCGGATACCAATTCGGGTACTGACGCCTTTGCGACTCATCGGGAGCACTTGGCATCAGCTTTGAAGAACTATGAATTACACGTTTTCTACAAGGAAGGTGCCTCTGGCAAAAATGTCACTATTGGCCACTTGGATGTAAGCAAATTCGCTTTCCCGAATGACGCCGAGTTTTACTTGTGTGGCTCTACCACTTTCCTTCAGGAAGCTCGCGAAGGTCTGAAGGCCAACAATGTGAAGCCGAGCTCGGTCCACTTCGAGCTGTTTATGCCTAACGACTGGCTTCTTGACGAATAAGTTGATCGTGCCTACTTTCCGCCTTCAATTTACATAATCACCGCTTTAGCATCAACCTACATGTTGTGTTTGTACACAAAGAACATTCTATCAGATTAGTCGTCGAATGTCATTTTTTTACCGGCAGACTTCGCGATTGCACCGCTGCGAGCACTGCCAGAGGCACGAGATCCCCAGCCGTTGTCACGGCCGCCACGAGCTCCGCCGCGGGATCCTCCTCGGCCTCGGTTGGAGGCGCCGCCACGTGGAGAGTTAGTGTTGTCGCGCTTGCCCGCAAAGTCAATGCGGATAGGACGGCCGCCGAGCTCCTGTCCATGGAGAGCCTCGAGAGCCTGCGCAGCATTTTCCTGAGAAGCGAATTCAACATAGCCGAAGCCCTTGGGACGGCCTGAATCAATCTCTTTTGGCAGACGGACGGCAGACACTTCACCGTACTCAGCAAAGGTATTCCAGATATCGTCTTCAGTCAAAGACCATGCGAGACCACCAAGGAAGAGTGTGTTAGAGGGAGCACTGCGCTCATCGTTAAACTGCTTGGCACGCGAATCGGCACGCTCCTTGGGAGCGCGAGGAGCCTGCAAATCAACGCGAAGGTTGCGACCGTCGACCTCTTTGCCCTGCGCCTTCTTGGATGCCTCCAGAGCCTCAGCAGACGTAGCAAAGTCGACGTAGCCAAAGCCCCGGCTACGACCAGAGTCGCGGTCACACTGTACACGCGCATCCGTCACGGTGCCGTACTCTTCGAATATACTTTTCAGCCAGTCATTGTCAACGTTCCAGCTTAACTGGCCGACCCACAGAGTCTTGATACCTTCGTCAACACTCTCGTCAACTTTAGTCTTCTTCGGTGCGGCTTCTTCACCGTCATCAGCCTTGCGCTTCTTCGATACGGGCTTGGGAGCGTCTTCAGACGAGCTCGAGTCATCATTGGATTCACCTGAGTCATCCGAGTCGTCGTCCGAGTCTTCATCCGAGTCGTCATCCGAGTCGTCATCCGAGTCGTCATCCGAGTCGTCATCCGAGTCGTCATCCGAGTCGTCATCCGAGTCGTCATCCGAGTCATCATCCGAATCTTTCTTCGACGTCTTCTTGTCTTTATCGTCGTCGGAGTCATCATCCGAATCATCATCCGAGTCATCATCCGAGTCATCATCCGAGTCATCATCCGAGTCGTCATCCGAGTCATCATCCGAATCTTTCTTCGACGTCTTCTTGTCTTTATCGTCGTCATCGTCAGAATCGTCGTCAGAGTCAGAGTCGTCGTCCGAGTCATCGTCAGAATCGTCATCAGAATCGTCGTCCGAGTCGTTGTCTGAGTCTTCTTCTTTTGACTTCTTGCCTTCATCGTTATCCTCATCGGAGTCGTCAGAAGAATCATCTGAGGAATCGTCAGAGGAATCGCTAGAGTCTTCTTTCGAGCTCTTTTCATCATTGTCGTCCTCGTCGGAGTCATCGTCAGAATCATCGTCAGAATCATCGTCTGAGGAATCATCAGAGTCGTCGTTTGAGTTCTTTTTCTCCTCGTCGTCGTCCTCATCAGAGTCTTCATCGGAATCGTTAGAATCAGCATCGGATTCATTGTCTGAAGAATCGTCCGAGGAATCGTCATCATCGCTCGACGAATTGTCTGAGGATTCATCCGAAGAGTCTTCTGAGGAGTCCGAGTCCTCCGGCTCATCTTCAGATTCCTCCTCCATAGGTTCAGGCTCTTTCGCCTTCACCGCCTTCTTCTTTTCAGTGGCAGTCTCTCCCTTGCGGGTAGAGGCCTTTACGTTCTTCGATGCCTTGACAGGGGCAGCTGCAATTTTATCTTTCTTGCCCATGGTGTACGAGGCGCCGTGCCACCGATAGAAAAATACGTTAAAAAATTTCCATGACATGCAGGTTTACTAAACAGCTATTGTGGAGAGGTTATCAGTGTCAAAGACCAAGGGGCGGCACGGAGGTAAGACAGGAGCTGGGCTAATCAGAGCAGGCATGCCGGTTCCCACCGTTTGAGCAGGGTTGCCCATAATAATGCTTTCACTCACACCGGCGATAGAGTCAGATTTACCGTAGAGGGCCGCATCAAATAGGTGATCAGTCGTCTTCTCGAACGACGCAAGCATCAGGACCGAGTCCTTCATCTTGGCGACGCCAAAGCGAGTGATACCCAGGACTTCACCCTTGTATGTCATCACGTCGGCCAGGAGCATTACGTGACGAGGATCAATTGACATACCGTGGCTGGCCATTGTGTAGTCAATCTCACGGTAGATGGAATTGCGTGCTGCCTCAATACCCAGCACTTGTTGCATTTCCATAACATGGTTCGTATATGTTTGGGTCCCAACGACGCCCTCAGTCGTCATGACTTCCTTCAGGCCATACCCTTCGACGAGGAGCTTGCGCTCGCCCTTCTCATCGCTGATAACGGCACGAGTTGCATTTGGAATGCCCTTGATGACGACCTTCGGAAGCAGACGCTTGAGATGCTTGAGCGCAAAGTACACGTCCCGTTCCTTGTCCTCTGGATGAATGTAGATGTCGAGGCGGTTCATCTCTGGCAGAATCATCACACGTTCATCACGGATCTTGAGGCGGGGTATGGCAATAACAGCGCGTTTGATATCGTCAAGAGTGACCTCCAGCTGTAGCTTTTGGATCGCATCCATATCAATATGCACCCGTAGGCAGGTGGAGTGGCCAGACCATACCTCTTCGATCATGGAGGCCACGTCGCCCAGGAACGTCTTCTCAATGCGTCCCTTAACAATGCGGGCAGCCTGCTCACTCTTCTCGCTTACCAGTTTTGCAGCAATGATGGGCGTGTTGATGGACTTGGCCGCATTGATGATCTCCTTGATGCGGGGCACACCTAGAGTGACGTTCATGGAGGCGACACCCGCAAAGTGGAACGTCTTGAGAGTCATCTGTGTGCCAGGTTCACCGATTGACTGCGCGCCCACCGCACCCACAGCCGACCCTGGCTCGATCTTGGCGCGCATGTACTTCTCCCAGCACAGGTCCAAGAACTCCAACAGGTTCGCCTCCGAGACACGCGCTTTGTTCTCCACAATGGCGCGCTGCGCCGCCTCAGCGCCCAGTGACAGATCGGTGTCCATGTCCCAGTCGCCATCGCGCTCCAGGGCCGGGTACATACCGTAGGCCTCGCGGATGGCTGCCACACGCTGCGCCAACTCCACGTAGCAGAATGCGCGTACCTCCTCAATGTACTTGGATGTACAGACACGCTCAAAGCGGTCTTCACTTAAGACCCGACGAACAATCTCAATAATTTCAAATGGCAGGAGTGATCGGCTCTCGATATGCGCGGTCTTCGCGGCCGCGTGTTTGAAGGTGCGGAGGTAGTCGACCGGCAGCGCATTGCCCTCGAGCTCGGCTGGGTCGAGGCCGTCGTCACCATACAAGAATTGCACGACGCCCCCGACGGAGTTGCGGACAGAAAAGTCATAGTGGGTCGACAGGTCCTCGAGCGCCTTCATCAGACGGCGTTGCATATAGCCTGTTTCGGCCGTCTTCACTGCGGTATCGACAAGACCCTCGCGGCCGCTGATCGCGTGGAACAGGAACTCAGTCGGCTCAAGGCCGGAGAAAAAGCTGTTGCGCACGAAGCCCTTGGACGGCGGGTCCTTAGACTTTTTCGGGAAGTGCGGCAGCGAGCGGTCCTGGAAGCCATTCGGAACACGCGAGCCTGAAATAATTTGCTGCCCGACACAGGCCACCATCTGTGCGACGTTAATTTTTGAGCCCTTGGACCCACACACGGCCATGAGCAATGCCGCGTTGTGGCGACTGAGCTCGGTCATACAGATTTCGCCCACATCACTGCGCACGCTGCTGAGGACACCAGAGATCTTGCTCTCTAGCGTCTGTTCCTGGTCACAGCCGGGCAGATTCTCAAGCTTGCCTCGCTTTGCCAGCTCGATCAGGTCTGTACACTGGGCATACGCGTCCCGCACGTGGCGGTCTTTGGTATCGCGCAGCCTTTGACCGGGCGTCACGTCGCTAATGCCGAGCGAGAAGCCCTGGTTTGAGAGCCAACGGGCGCAGGTTTTGGCAAGACGGTTCATCGCTGCAATGGTCGCGTCAGGGCCATAGTCGCGCAAGATAACGCCGAAGACAGAGTGCTTGTTGCCGTCACCCACGGTCGCCTTGTCCATGACACCACACAGCACCTCGCTGTTTTGGATCACGAGGTAACCATCGTTGGGCGACATTTCCTTCGGGTGCCCATCACGCGGCTTCTCAAAGGTGCGGCAGCGCGCCTCGACGTTCACCAAGACCGGGGAGCTCTTGTTTGGCCGGATCAGGCAGCTGAACAGCTGCTTGCCTGTCCACAGACGCACGGGCTTCTGGATCGCAGGCGGAGGCAGATCAACCCGCACCGTGCCGTCCGCAAAGTACGAACACAATTGCGTGAACTGCGCTCGCGTAAAAAACCGATCGCGTCGTGAGAGCAAGAACGAAGCCGTGATAAAGTCCTGGATGGCGGCGATAATCGGTTCACCGTTGCGCGGCGTCACCAGATTGTGTTTGACGCCCATGAGGGTGAGCGCCTCAGTGCGCGCCTCCTCCGTCTGCGGGACGTGCATATTCATCTCGTCGCCATCGAAGTCTGCATTATACGGGTTGCAGACGCACTCGTTCAGGCGGAAAGTGCGCCAGGGACGCACCTTGACTCGATGGCACATGATCGACAGCTTATGCAGCGACGGCTGACGGTTGAACAGGACAATGTCGCCGTCGCGGATGTGCCGCTCGACCACATCGCCGACGCGCAGGTTGGCAGCAATGTCTTCGCGCATGCCCGGGAACTTCAAGAAGCGCTTGAAGCCATCGCGCCCATTAATATGGTAGTTGGCTCCAGGGTGCCTGTCGGTGCCGTTGCGAACAGCTTCGCGCATCGTCTCGATATTGTGCGCAAACACGCGCTCTGGATATGTGAGCGTTTTGGCGACGCGCTCAGGAACGGCAATCTCATCGATAGCCAGGTTGGGGTCCGGCGAGATGACCGTGCGTCCAGAAAAGTCCACGCGCTTGCCGCTTAGGTTTCCACGGAAGCGGCCCTGCTTGCCTTTGAGGCGCTGGCAGAACCCGCGGATCGGTTTGTGCCCACTCATCGGCGGCACACCCGGCATCTCCGAGTTGATGTACAGCGCGACGCTGAGCTGCAAGAAGTCCCATTGCTCTACCAGTTGCGCGGTAGTTGTACCTTTGCTGCCTTTCGTGAGGCCCGACTTGATGATGTTGTTCGTAAATACAATTTCGGTCAACTTCACGGTCAGGTCGTCCTCGTTCGTCGCGCCGTCCTGTGCCACACTGGGGCGAATACACACGGGCGGTACACAAATATACTGCCAGATATACTCCTCGGGGCGCCCGAACTGCGGCTTGAGACCGAGCAGCTCACAGTCCTCGTCGGAGATGCGTCGGAACAAGTCAAGGACACGAAGGGGGTTCAGGTCCTCCTGTGCCTTGCCGAGGTGCGGTGCCAGCTCGCCATTTCCCATGCTGACGGCCGTCATGAATGTGCGGCGGAACTCGAGCATTTCCTCCTCCGTCTTCTTCTGCCGGAACTTTTCGTGCACCACTTTGAGCACGCCCGCCTTCTTCACAGTGCCATTCGTCGCCCCACAGTAGGGGCAATAGAGCGTCTTGCGCGCTACAGCATTCACAGCCTTGAATGTCTGCGTGCGCTGTAAATTCTCCAGGCCCGGGCGGCGGAAGCGCCGCAGAAATTTCCGGCGGTCCGGTTCTTCAAGCAGAATGCGCGCGCACGACTTGCACACCATCTGTAGAATACTCACCACATGCTTAAAGAAGCCGACGTGGAACACGGGCAGCACCAGCTTGATATAGCCATAGTGACCGACACAGTCGGCCATGCGGTGTCCACAAGTCTCACACGTACTTAGCTTGTCGCTCACACCCAGACGCCGGTCCAGCACACCACCAGTGCGTGGCTGCCGGTTCGGCATGTCATAGATATCGCGTGTGATGACCTCCAGTTCCGCGAGGTTCACAATCTCCTGCTTCGACATGACGCCGAACTGGATGTTTTTGCTGCGGTGAGTGGCATAGTACCTACATCTTCTTGGGAGCATCTTGCACGCTGCTGTGTGAGTGGTATTAAGGTACGTACACTAGCTCCTTCATGGTGGCGGCGAGCACACTCCTGATGAGTCTGGTGACACGTTGCCGTTACCGCCACTTGACTAGGAGGCAGGTGACGCGCGGAAAAAAATCCGGCCGATTTCCGTAGCGGCTCCAGCTCGAGCCTCGCTCCACACATCGGACCCCGAATGGCAGCGGGGTGTTGGGACGTGCTGCTGGGCCACGCCCACGCGGAATCGTCTCGTGACCAAGCTGCGGCACTGGCCGCGCTCCGTGAGCTGGATGCGACTGCGGCCCCAGAGGCACTCCCTCTGCTAGCCGCGGCCGCCGCTGAGCGCCCCCTCCGTGTATTGGCCGTGCTAGGCCTCGTGTGCCTCGTGAACCCGGCACTTGCACAGGCTCTGCTCCGCGACGACGTGCTAGCCTATGCGGTGCCTACGGACGAATCGGGGGAGCGTACAGGAGCTTTTGCGCATATGCTCAGCGAAGGGGCCTCTCATCCTGCGCTGCGCCAGCACTTGAAGAGCCAACCGCGCATCCAGACATGGCTTCGCGAGACAAGCCCACCTTCTGGGTCACTGGCGGCCGCATGCACTGACCTCGCGCGTATTAAGCTGGCCATTCCGACGGACACCAAAGCGATCCCGTCAACGCTGGACCTCTCAGACGACGAATGCACTGACTTGTATGAGCGACTCGCAGCGTTTGTGCGCGACCACACCTTCGCAGCCCCCACGGACTCTGCGCCGTGGGCGTGGGACGCAGTAGCAGCTGCTGAATCGGATGCCTTGGAGGGTCTCTACTACCTTTCGTCGCTGCCGGCGCTCCGAGAGGCGCAGAGTCTTGATGCACCGCTCTTGCGCAAGCTCGGGGGCTTGCTGAGTGCGCGGACCTCTGCTACGGGCCAGCCGAGCGCACATTCGTCTGAGGCGTTTGTGACGGTGTCATTGCTGGCGAATCTTGTGGCGTACCCCCCTGTGCTGAGTGAGCAGGAGAGGCAGGTGGAAGCTCTGCGCCGCTCAGCGACGAAGCGTGGTCCTGATGACGCTCGCCTTGCGCCGTCGAGTGTTGTGCAGCGCGTGCGGCGGGTCGTAGACGCTGGGCTTGTTCCACCTCTCGTCACGCTGACCACACGGGCATCCCCCCAGCTGTACCGCCCCCTTGCGGACTTGTTTCTGTCGCTTGTGACAGAGCAGGATGCGGCTTTTCGCGGTCGACTTTTGCAGCTGGGTGTCAGCCGGGCCCTGCTGTGGCTCGCGCAGCAGTCGCTGGCGGCGCTTTCGTCGTCGATGGACGCGACACAGCTGTTACCCTTCCAGGCGCTAGCGAAGCTCACCATCTCGGTGGACCCTGCCCTCATGTACGGCGTCGATGGAGCGGCGGTGCGGGCTGTCGTGTACTTGGGCATTCTCTTCCTTGCGCCGGTCTCGTCCCTGCTCCAGGTGTTTGAGGCTGCACTCGCATTGACCAACCTGGCGAGCATGTCGCCTGCCATGGCGACGGCTGTGGCGCATGCCTCGTGCCCGCACTCGGAGCATAAGAACATCGCCGACTCCATTGTGCCCCTGTTCCTCCAGCACGACTCGCTCATGCTGCGCCGGGCGCTGATGGAGCTCCTGTGCAATATGGCACAGGACGACGGCGTATTTGCGCATTGGTCCGGCGAAACAGAGCGCGATGGCCCCGCCACGACGGCTGTGCCAGCGCCGAGCGACACCGCGCCGCTACGGCTACATACAGCCGAGGGACGCCTGCGCCTGCTGCTCTCGCTGTGCCATGTGAGTGACGATGTGCATGAACTTGCGCTGGCGAAGGCGGCGAGTGGCCTGCTGGCCATGCTTTCTTCGTCGCCCGTGGCGTGCGAGCTCCTGGTCCACCTGCCTACCGACGCATGGGGCCCCATCGCGGCGCTGCTTCCTCCGCCGGCGCTCGCGGCCACCGATACCTGGGAGCTCGAGCTCCGTGCCCTCTCCATCCTTCTCAGCTTGTGTGAGTATGCAGCCTGGCTCGGCTCACCTGAGCGTAGCGCACCCGTATTTCGCAAGATGCAGGCGGCCGGACTCGTGCGTGCTGTGGGCGCCGTCGCGGCCGCCGAGGGTCGATCGGCGACGAAGGCCATGCCGGCGAGCGCACGTGCTCTACAGACGCAAGTCGTGTCGCTATCGCAGACGATCCTACAGAGGGTGCCTACTTGATGCGGACGGACACCGACGGCACCTCGACGTCCTCGCCCTGGCGGTCGTCCGCCATAATTTCGATGCCAATGTGCGTCACGTGGGGCTCAATCGGCTTCTTCGACACGGTCGCGACGAGCTCGCTGATCTTCATGCCTAGGCGCTCTTCCTTCTTTTTCGGCGGCATGAAGTCCGCGTACAGCATGGCCATCGCCCCCGAGACGAGCGTGATGTCCAGGCCATGCACATCGTGGAAGTACTGGATAAAATCGCGCAGCGGCATATCGTCCACATCGAAGCGCGACCATAGCGTCCATTCTGTATCGTTGAATTTGTGCTTGGGCGCCGCAATCGGGTCGCTAAAGGCAATGAAGGGAAGCGCCAGGTTCACAAAGGCGTTCGAGTACGACTCGATGTCACGCTTGCCGTCCAGCAGCTTGTACAGTTCTAGGTTGACCAGGCCGGTTGCGAGCGCCGTCGTCGTCGCAATCGCAGGAATGATCTTTCCCGCAATGCCCTTGGTCGTGTGCCGGTCCACAGGCGTGATCTGGTAGTTCGTCGCACGCAGATTCGATGCGGCCGTGATAAAGTCAATGTGGTAGTTGGAGTCGTCGTCTTTCTCAAAGTCAGCCGGCTGCAGCCGGTAGCCAGCGAGCGTCGACGGCGCAGGAAGACTGGCGACGAGCTCTTCCAGAGCAGCCTGGTCCTCCGTTGCATTGCCCACAGCACTCGGCGCAGGGTCATTGTCGTTGATCTGCACTTTGGCCTCGCGCGGCACAAACGTCGGCACTTGCACCTGCGATGCCACCTGTGCCATGTGCGCCACATCGTTTGAGCCGTGCAGCCCATAGTTGAATGCGTGCAGGTTCGCAGCGGCCACGATGTACGCCATGTGCAGCTCATTTTGCGGGTCAAACGTCAGCGGCGTCGGCGCGCGCTTCGGGCCACTCCAAAATGGCTGTCCTGTTGTCGTCTTCGCATCTGCTGGCAGGTTGAAAAGGAGCTGCTTGATCATGTTCACATAGTTCTCCTCAAACTTCTCGCGTGCCCACACAATGCACGCGTCAAACGACTGGGGACGCGCATCGACCAGGTACGCCTTGATCTGCTCCACCTGCTGTTTGTAGCTCGACTCGCCCGACGCAGCCAGCGACGAGAGGTAGTCACTCTGCGACAGGTACTGGTTGACATTGGTCGCCGGCTTCTCAAAGAGCTCGTCAAACTGCTCGCGCGCCCACTGGATCGTGTGCTCAATCTGGTTCGGGAAATTCTTCAGCGTACAAACAGGGATCGACTTTTCCGGCGGGTCTTGCGACGACGCGTACGACTCGGTGAGATCCGGCACCACCACTTGCGTGTTCGCCTTCGTGCCCAGCGTGCCAGACTCCAGCAGTGGCTTGCGGAAGTACACACAACGGCTGTCCATATAGACACGGGCCGCCACATTGTCCAGCGCATTCGTCACACCGTCGAGCTGGGCAAAGAAGGCTGCATCGTACACGTCTTCCGTCTCGGTGCCCACACGGTTCTGGTACGTGACAATCTTGCCTTTCAAGTCAGGGTTCATCTCCATGACGGCTGCCGCCGCCGTGTCCGACTTAAATTGACCCACGTCCTTGGGGCGGAACAAGAACTGACGGTTCAAGTTGCTCTTCTCAATCGTATCCAAGTCGGTCACATAGATCCGGCCCTCAGGACCCGAGGCCAGGCCCATCATACTCCAGTTCTTGAGCATTTCACAGCCAATCGCACCGCTGCCCACGAGGAACTCACGCGTATTGGCGATACGGGCCTGGAATGCCTTGCCAAACACGGCAATCTGTCCATCGTACCGTGAACCCTGCGGTGCGAACTCCGACTCGGGCAGCGACGACACCTGCTGAGGCAGAGCCTCGAGCGCGTCCACGTACATGTGCTGCAGGAGTGGATGGAACTTGCCACTGCAAGCCTTCAGCACTTCCTGTGCGACAAAGCCACCAACAAAGGCCGACATCGGCGACAGATCACCGGTCGCTTGGAAAGCCAGCTCACGCACCAGCAGATGCACCAGCTTTTTAGTCGCTTCATCCTCGGCCGCTTGGCCGCGCGCCTTGAGCAGGGCCAGCGCTAGATCCAGCACCGCCTGCGCATCATCCGCATTGCGCGGACGCGGCGAGCGGCGGTTCTGCACTTCAAACGAATACAGTGCTTCAAAGGCAGCGTGCAGGATCAGCGGCCGGTCCATTTTGGCAAAGTCCGACATCATACACTCGGGCTCCAGCTGGCTCTCGCGCAAGCTCTTGAAGTGCAGTTCGCGCGGCTGCTTGACCTGCTTGAATACACCCCCGCCCACATAGTCGCCAAAATTCGACGTGTCGCCAATGGTGAATGTATAGGGCCCCTTCACCGTGACACGCCGCGGCTCGATGCCATTCAGCTCGGTCATACCTTGCACCTCAGCAAACGTGACGTAGTCGCCGTCCTCTAGACCGTGACGTGTCTCGTCAACGGTCGTGACAAGACCTTCAGAGTCCTTCGATACGGACACGACCATGCCATGCAGAGCCGGCTCGCCAGTGGTATCCTTGCACACAAAGTGCGATCCGAAATCGTTAAATACCGTGCCGAACAGACCACGCACGTCCGCAGCAATAAAGTGGGTGCCCTGGTCATGCGTAATGTCGTTTACGCGGAGCTGCTCGCCCAGGTTGGTATGCGTGAGCACCACCACCTTGAACGACAGGAGCGTCTCCTTGTCAAGCTCAGGCACATCGAGCGCCCTCACAGGCACGTAGGGGTTTAGCTCCGCCAGCCGCACGGCAGTAGCACTCGCACGCGTCACACCAGGCTTTCCCACATCCTCCATGCGCAGGAAGAACTGCGAACTCAGGTCCTGCACCTGCACCGGGTTCGGGTCGTACAGCGTGACGCTCTTCACACCTGCCAGTGCGATGTCCTTTGCGATCTCAGCACCGAGACCCAGCAGACCCACCACTAGCACATTGCTAGAGGACATCTGCCTCATGGCATCGTGCCCCAGCACGTACAGCTGGCGACTGTACAGCGACTCGTCAATCGTATCGTGGGACATGATCAGCCAGCCTGATCGCCCGCCACGGTGGCAATGCCCCGCTCGCTGCCCACCTGCATGATTACATAATCTCTGGGGGAGCGGCGTACCGCCGGATGGGGTTCATGGCACTTGCGTACGGGCCATGTCGAAGCAGCCATGCCATCCAAACGCCGCTGCCATGGCCAGGTCTGCGGGGCCGCCTATTCGCCGAAAGAAGAGTCATTTAGCGCTGGAGGCCGCGTCAGATGCGTGCGCAACGGCGCCGGTGCCACCCACAGGGTCCCAGCCACTGTCGCTTCACGATATAGCTTCGCCTGTGATCGACGAGAACGATCTTGGCGCAGCGCCACCCAGCCCCAGCACGCTGACCGACATTATTCTTTCGCTTCATGCATCGCTGTATGGTGCGAAGCGGAGTGTAGATGAGATCCGCGGCATGGTCTGGCGGTACTACGACAACAGTGCAGGTACGTGCGCACCGCTAAGTCGCCAGTGTTTGACAGCCCTATCGTGTTGGCCCAAGGGCGGCAGCGCATTGCCGACCAATTTGTGCTGGCCTTCGCCTTACCAGGCCTGGAAGTCCGCTCGGAGCTGCGCGATGTTATCTGCAGTGACTTTGAGTTTGACGGCACACGCGCCGGTCTGATTGACCATACAGTGACAGTGACGCTGTTCCCTCAGCTTGTAGGGCGCCCACCCGAGAACTCTGAGGGTGCTCGGCGCACGCCAGGCGCGCTCGCGAGCCAGGGAAGCATCACGCCTCATCCGTTCTTCAACTATCAGGCGGCGGGGTCGACGCCGGGCGTGCCTGGGCCGTCTCACCGCCGACGAATGAGCTCCTATGTCACGAGCCCGCAGCAGCCCTCGGCATCGCATGGAAATGCACAGACGAGCGGTGGCCGACACCGTGCGCCGACGGAGCCTCCAGATGACGTGTCGTTGGGTCCCTCGGCGCTCGAGCCAGCCTCTGTGAGCGAGTCGCCTCCTGACGATGCGCCTTTGCCGTCGTTGATACCCACTGTGCCCCTCAGTGGCACACGATCGCACTGGTCTGCACCCAATGGACTCGGTCGCCGTCCAGCCTGGGCTTTCGTGTGCGACATGCTCCACCCGAGTCACGCGTTGCGCATGTTGCTCTCGGTGGAGCTGCGACTGCTCAGCCGACTTGAGTTTAACGAGGCCGGCCGCATTGTCCATCACGAAGATACTTGGAGCGCTCGCGAGCTTATCGAAGGCATATTTCCTTTCCTTTCGCTGTTTTCCTATGTATGGCGCATGTTCACGGGCCTGCTGGTCACCTGGTGGGTCCGGCTGCGCTGCTAGTCGTGTATGTGGAGGTCTGTTCAGATGGCCCCTGCGCTTTCATAGATCGTGGAAGTTGGCCGAGGATCTAACTTCCTCTCTCGGGTCGTGGCCTGTGTGGGCACATAAAAGCCCTCGTATGGGTACGGTCATCCACCCCCCTTCCCGCCCCTACGTGTGCCAACTGGCTTGGACACATCCCTCTCTCTCCCTACTGTACACATCCCTTTCCCTATGAAGTTCTCTACTGCGATTATCCTTGCTCTGTCGCTGGCCATTCACACGGCCAGCAGTGCGCCTGTGAACACGTCGAGCGCATCATCGAACTCGTCTGCTGGTCCGACGAGCTCGCATGCGAGGCACCACAGCCACCACCATTCTAAGCACACGTACACGAGCCATTCCATTCACTACGGAACGCAGGCCGCGGGCGGAGACACCGACAGCCTCCCTGAGGCGCAGGGCCACAACCTGGCGTTTGCGGGCGGCCAAATGATTGGCAGTGACCCTGGCAGCGGCCAGGACAACCTCTTGCAGAACATCCTGGCTGGTGCTGGGGGCCAAAGCTCGCAGCCGACGCAGTCGGCGCCCAAGTACCCCAACGCCCAGCTTACGGGTGTGCCTTCACCCGAGGAGATCCGCTCCATGCAGCACCAGCAGCTCGTCGACCAGCTGGAGGCTGAGGAGAATGCGTCGTATCTGTCGCCCGCGCAAAAGTCGGTGGTGCAGGCTTCGCTGAGTGCGCTCACAGCTACGGCCACACCTACAGGTGCGTCCACGTCCTCACAGACAGCTGCGCACTCATCTCATTCGAAGGCAAAGAAGGGCTCGAAGCACCATGCAAGTGCGTCGGCGACCTCGGTACCATCGAATGCGACGAGTGTGCAGGGCGCGTCGCAGGAGCAGGCGAGCGCAGCCAACAAGGCTGCGCTGCCGCAGGCGAAGTCCAAGCAGCACGAATCATCGAGTGCGACAACGACGAAGGCGGCGGGGCACAAGCACCAGTCGAGCTCGAGTACGACGGAGGCAAAGAGCCCTAAGCACCAGTCAAGCTCGAGTGCGACAGGGACAAAGAGCCACAAGGCCAAGTCGAGCTCGAGTGCGACGGGGACGAAGAGCCACAAGTCCAAGCCGCACAAGTCAAGCTCAAGTGCGACAGGGGCCACGAGCTCTGGCTCTTCGTCGAGTGCAGCGGCGACTTCTCCGTCTTCGAGTGCAGCGGCGACTTCTTCGTCTATGAGTGCGGCAGCGGTTTCTCCGTCGTCGAGTGCGGCGGCGATGTCGTCTCTGTCTGCGCCAGCGAGTGAGCCGACTTCGAGTGCATCGTTGTCTATGGCGGCTAAGCGCAGTGAGCACCCAACCTCGAATGCATTCATTGCGGTGCAGCCGAACGGCAATGAGAGCGCGAACACAAGCAGTGCGACAGAGTCGACCTCGTCCCACAAGGGTTCGAGCACGTCGTCGCCGTCGTCGTCGTCATCGCACAAGGGCTCAAGCACGTCGTCGCCGTCGTCGTCGTCATCGCACAAGGCTTCGAGCACGTCGACGCCGTCGTCAAGCAAGACCTCGGGCACATCGTCGGGCACGTCTTCGAGCACGTCGACGCCGTCGTCGCAGAAGGCCTCGGGCAAGTCGTCGAACGACGAGTCTTCGAACTCGTCGCCGTCGAGCTCTGCCCAGACAACGATGCGTCGCTGCCGCAACAAGAACAAGAAGCTGAATGCTACAAGCACCCAGGCCACCTCGACGTCGACGCCGTCGTCGACCTCGAGCTCGAAGCACCACTCGCGCTCGAGCAGTGCGGCGCCGACCTCGAGTTCCTCGTCGGCCTCGCCCTCGCACGGCGTGATCGTGTCTCAGGGCAGCTCTGCCAACCTGCACGCCGTCAAGACCATGGCATGGAAGAACGGCATAGAGAATTTCGATCAGGACATGCCCCAGGGCCTGGGCGGTCTCTTTTCGAGCAGTTCGTAGTCGCATAGAGTCCTATTACGCATGGGCCAACAATGCCACGTGCCACGGTAGGAGCGGCGCCGGCGGTGGCCAGCGCAGCTGCGTCATGGTATGGAGCGCATGGAAATGGACGACCACATCGTGCAGCACCGCTGCCTCCTCGTCATGTAGCACCCAGTGCACAGCGTACGCACCTGCGCTCACGTAGGCCGTGCGTGCAGCGACCACGGGCGCCTCCGCATGCATGGCCAGGCCCGTTGTGCTCGCCGTCCACGCGTGAAGCGCGCCATCGGCGACGACACGGGGACCGTCGGTGTCGAGGCTCACGACGACCACATCGAGCGCGTCTGTGTCCCACCGCTTCTGCGCCTTCCAGGCGGCCCACGCGTCTGCCTCTGCCTGCGCCATCGCACCGTACCGGCACACAACGACGTACCAGCGCGCTGCTGAGGCCGCCAGCAAGCCCCGCACGGTGTGCCACAGCTGCATCACGTCGGCCCTCTCGTCCACGGCGTCCCACGCGCACGTGTGCCGAAGCCATGCCCGCTCGTCCGTCGCGACCAAGCGCACGACGCCGCCCCGTCGGTCGTATGCCACGTGCAGCACGGCGCCGCTGTGCAGCGGCGACACGGCCGGCTCGGCACGCGGCCACTGCCCATCCCAGTGCAGGCCCTCTTTCAGGCGCGTGCACGCGCGGTAGGTGCTTGGCGCGAGCTGGCACACGCGCGCGTTCGCATCTTCGTACGCCGCGTATGCAAGCGCCATGGACCACTGCATCGGAAGCATGTGCGCCATCGGCACAGCAACGATCGCAATGCGCGAGCGCGGCATGGGCCATGTCCGATACAGCCGCTCGCACACGCCCGGCTGCTCGTACACGAGGTACACGACGTGCCGCTCGCCTGCACTCGCTGCGCTTTCCGGCACATTCGGCATGCCACTGGCCCACAGCCCGCCGTGGTACCGCCACAGATTGCCGGGCGTCAGTGTGCCAAGGCCGTGCGCCGCGTACGTGTCGGCTCCGAGCGCGAGCCACTGCTGCACGACGGCCGGCGGCACGTCGACATCCAGAAGGGCGACGTGTGCGACCACATGGCGCGGTCCGCCGCTAGGCTGCAGGCCCAGCCACCGCCAGCGGCGCACCGCGTCCGGCTCGACGTGGATGAGCGCAGCTTGACACCCTACCAGCACGCTTGGCGCCGAAAGCGGCACAGCCGTGCCAGGACTCGTCAGCGGCGCGGGCGGCTGCTCCGCTGGCGGCTCAGGCGGGTACCGCGCGGCGCCTGCGTAGGTGCACGTCCACTCCAGGTGCACACGCTCGGTGAGAGCCTCTGCGCTGCTGCCTGGAGCTGGTAGCGCCGGCCCGCAGAGGGCGCTGTGAAAGCGCGCACATGCGAGGGCGCATTGCGCAGCCGGGATGCGCGGCCCCTCGTCCGACCCCTCGTCCGGCTCGTCCCACCCAGACACCTGCGATGGCGAGCTGTGCACAGCACTCTGCGGCGTGCTCAGGTAGAGTGCGCGGGGCGACACGGCCGTGCGCATGTCGCTCTCGGGTATTCGGCGGTACGCGCTGCCGACGAAAAATTTGCCGTGCATGTCGTACTTGACAGCGAGCGGTGGGTGCTGTGGCTCACTCACATGGAGCGTGGGCGGCGGCGGCTCGGGCGGCGCTTCCGTCGACACGTCCGCGGCGGGCGGCGGCGGCGGCGGCGCGGGCGGCGCGTGTGCGCCAAAGAAGCTGAGGTCGTCGTCTGTGAGCTGTCCAATGCCCTGGAACACGTCGTCTTCCACGGGCGACACGGGCGGCGGCAGCGGCGCACCGATCCCCACGACCGGGCCCATCGTCTCGGCGGGCGCAGGCGACGACGGCTCGGCCCGCGGCCATGTGGCCGAGGCGAGCAGGTCGGCCGCGCTTTTCCTCAGAAGGGCCAGTGGCGGCGGCCGCGGCTCGGGCGTGCGGACGACGAGACACAGCGCCGCGGGCCACAGCAGCTGGCACGGCACAGCCGTGTCCCGCTGGGCGCCCGGCGGCACACTGAGCGCTACGGCGTCGAGCGGTGCACCCGGCGGCAGCCATGCGATGGGGACGCGGACGACCACCCAGTGGTCCGTCCGGCCGCCGACCTGCTGGAGCGGCGTGGCCAGTCGCGTCGCGAGCGCCGCGCACGCCGCATCGTCCGGGGCCGCGAGGGTATGTAGCAGCGTAGCGCGCTGTAGCGTGGGAATGAGGCACACGGTCGTGTGACCCAGCTCGACGTGACGCGGCACCGACTCGCCAGGCCGCGCGCGCATGTCGAGCGGCGCCCATGGCTTGTGCGTGCTGACCACTTGCACGACCAGCTCGTCGGGCGTCGTGTGCACTCGCAAGCGGTGGAGCTCGGCGGCGCGCGGTGCAGCGCCGTCGGCCGGCCAGGGCGGCACGCGCACGACGCCATCATGCACGGCCACGAGTCCCTCGCGCTGCGCGACGGCGTGCGCGATGGCGTGTGCGGCCGCCTCGAGGAAGAGGGGGGGCGCCCGCGCCACACGGTCGCAGCCACTCGCCTGGAGGTGCACGCGCGACGGCAGCTCGAGATCCAGCACGGCGTCCTCCCACGCAAACGTCCAGAGGGCCAGCGGCACGCCATCCCGGCTCTCGACGGCGGCGAGCGGCGCATGGTACATGTGCGCGAGCACATCGTGCACGGGCTCTGTGCCGGGCGGCGGCGGCGCGATGCGATGCGCGAGCTCTGCGAGCGCCTCCGGCGCCTCACCCGCACACGCCTGGTACGCCCGCCAGCGGACGTCCCCGCCGGGCAGGCGCGCGCGCGCGACGGCCCACGTCGCGGGGCGCATGCAAGGCGAGGAGCGCCGCTCGGCCGATTGCCCTCCTCCACGATGCCTTCGTGGCGCGTCTATGCGGCGGATCGGAGAGTGCTGTCGCCTGGCGAGCACGGCGCGTACTTGCAGGATTTCGTCGCGTCGAAGGGCGAGGATGGGTCGGCTGAGGAGCGTGTGCTGTTCAGCCGGGTGCTGCGGGAGGATGCGTCGTTGCTGCGCTCGCACGACGAGCGAGTGGCGCTGGCGCGCAGCGTGCGCTATCTGACACGCGAGCGTGCTGCCGCCGAGGCCTGGACCACGGAGCTCGCGCTGCGCACGCTGTTTCAGGTGCAGCCCGAGGTGCAGCTTGTGCCCGGCGATCAGCTGAGCCTCGACGTGCTGATGGCCTTCTGCAACCTGCTGCAGCACGACCAGCAGTGGACCCCACTGATGGCCGCGCTGTACATGCAGGCGCTGATGCGCGTCGTCGCTGACCCGGACTTTCATGTGTCGACGACGGAGCCTGATGCGTACACGTTCCCTGTGCTGCTCGCGCTCTCGTACGTCGCCGGGAGCGCCCGGTTCCAGGCGCTCCCGCACGCCGAGCGCGCGGCGCTGCTGCCGCCGGTCCTGCGGCTCCTGCGGGCGCATGGGCCGCCGGCTGACGCGCGTCTCGACACGTGGGCGCCGCCCAAGTTCTACAGCGCGCTGATGATCACGGCGTTTTACGTGGTGCGCGACGAGGCGGGCGATACGGGCGACCTGCACGCGCTGGCGATGCGGGCGGTGCTGTACGAGGAGCCGCAGGAGCCATGCCCCGTGTCGATGCTGGCCGCCGCCTCCATGAACATCCTGGCGGTCCTCCCCGCGCCCGCGACGCCGGACATGGACCCCGGGCTCCTGTTCGACCTGGGCCGCAAGATCGCGAGGCTCTTGTACGCGCTCGTGCATCTGTACGTGGACTCCAGCGGCGACGCGAGGGCGTCGCTCTTGCAGGAGCACCAGGTGCACGTCCCGCTCGAGACGCTGCTCCTGCCGCTGGCGGGGCAGCTGCTGCGCATGCTCGGGGCCCTGGAGGATCTGCGGCCGATGGTCGAGACGATCTTCTGCACGACCGAGCCGCCGGACGCACCCCTGCCGGAGGAGGAGCTGGCGAAGCTCCGCGGCGTCGAGGACCGCGGCCTCTACGCGCGCTCGCCGGCGATTCCCGCCATGATGTCCTCACAGAGCATGCCTATGGTCGCGATGATGTTCGCCTACTGCATGTTCGCGGCGGGCAAGGAGGACGACGAGCTGTTCGTCGCGCGCTTCGGGTACGAGGCGTGCGCAGGCGTGCTCATCTCGGAGATGAGCGAGGAGCACTACCAGACCTTCAAAAAGACCTTCGAGGACGCCGAGTCCCGCCAGCCGCTCGGCTCCGTCAGTATCTACGACGAGGAGGACGCGGACGTGCCTGACGACGCCATGTCGCCCGACGAGCTGCTCGAGCGCCTGCAGCGCCTCCAGGAGCTCGGAATCACGCACGAGAACCCACTCGAGCTCGCAGCCAAGTCTGGCCTCCTCGAGGAGGTCGAGGCCCGCATCCAGGCAGAGCAGCGCGCCAAGGACGCGCGCGAGCTCGCCGAGGCCGAGGCGGAGGTCGCCAAGCTCCGCCTCGGCCGTTCGTAGTCCTCCACACGCCTCTCGCCATGCCCGCCACGCGCCGCGCGTGCGAGCAGTGGTGCGCACGCACCGTGCTCCCGCTCGCCGAGGCACTGCTGTCGCATGCCGCGCTCGTGCGCGAGGCCAATGTGATGTGTCTGCAGCTTGGCCTGCACATACGCGTCCAGCTGGGCGTGCAGCGTCCCGCGCGGTGCGGCGATACCCACTCGTGCCACGACAGCCTCCTCGCGCACAGCGAGGCGGACCTGCGCGCACACGAGCGCACGTCGGCCCTGCCATGCGCTGTGGTGCGCGTGATGGACATGGACGCGTGTGCCGTGCACGTGTGGTCCCTCGAGTACCTGCGGCACCAGGCGGCCATCCTGCAGCGCCTCTGCCGGCTCGGCCGCTCGCGCGCGCACGACGTGGATGCGCGCACCGAGCTGCTCGGCCTCGGCGCGGCGCCTGCGTATGTCGCCGTGGCCACCGTGTATGTGCCGTGGCACAGCGGCCGCTGGGCCGACGTGCCACTGCGTGCGCTGCAGGGCGTGCCGTGCCGCGCCTCGTGCCGTCTCCAGGTGCATGTCCTGCGCACGCGCCGCGCATGCCGCATCCACGCCGACGCGCTCGTGTGGGACGCCGCGCACGCGAGCGAGCTCCACTGGCAGGTCACCTGGGCGGGCCAGAGCTACGCGACGCAGCCGATGGATCTCGCGCTGCATGCCGCGGCGGAGGTGCGATTCCAGCGCACGCTGGTCGTCCCACCCGATGTCCCGTGGCCGGACGGCGTGCACCTCACGCTCTTTGCGCGGCCTACACGGACCTACCTCGCGCAGCTCGAGGCGCACGACCAGGCCGTGGAAGACGCCGTGCGTGCGCGCGGCTTGGACCTCGCACTGGTCGGCGCTGCGCCCACGCCGCGACCTGCGCGTGTACACGAGCGCTACCGCCGCTGGGCGTCGAGCTATGGGGTCCTTGCGCGCGTCCATGTCACAGAGGCGCACCACGGCGAGATGCGTGCCGTGCGTGTGCAGCGCACGCAGCCGCCCACATGGACACTCGCACCGGGCGCGCCCGTGCTGGTCAGCGCTCTGCTCCAGCTCGAGACGCCCGAGCCGCTAGGCTTGCACATCCTCAAAGTGTACATGGGCGACGTGTGCACCGTCGACGCCCACGGTGCCTGCTACTCGCGCGACGCGCGGTCCCTTGTGCTCCAGCGGGTCGCGAGTCCCGCGACGAGCGGCGCACTGCGCGTCGATGCGCTGTGGGCCCCTGACGCGCACGACCATGTGCCGCCTGCGCAGGCAGCGCGCCTTGTGCGTGCGACGCTGCGCCTGGTCCTCGCGAGCCCAGCGACACCGCCCGTGCTCTGTGCGCTTCCCCTCTGGTTCCGGTGGCACACGGCGCTGACGGCCGCCCCACCCGCGTGGACGCCGCTCGCGTCCACGCCCCACACGGTCGACCACCTGTGCCGTCTCACACTCACGCCGCAGCCGGTGCACAGCCCACACGAGCTCTGGCACGTTGATACCCGCGACGTGCAGGTGCCTGGCAGCGATGCGCTGCGCGCGTGGCACGTACGTGGTCTCTCGCTCGTGCGCGACGTGCTGGCAGAGCACGCGTTCGAGAGGCGCGTCGACGCCGCGGCGCGGCGCGGCCTATACCCCCCTGCGCCGACCATCCCGCCCGACTCGTTCGACTCGGTACGCATATCCGACTCACACAGCTACGGGCGCACTGGGCGCACCTGCGCCCGTCGCCAGCGCCGGCGTGGCTCGCGCATGTGGAGCGGGTGGAGCCCAGCGTCGCGACGCTGGGCGGCTGGCTCGACCTCGCGACGGACCTCCTCGCACGCACCTGGGCGCCATACTGGTGCGAGCTGTGCGCGTGCGTATCGCCTACTCACGCAGGCCCTTTCTGCTGCTCCGTTCGGCGCCGTCGCCGACGCGCCCTCTCGAGCGCGCGCTCCTGCTGCACAACGTGCACGTAGATGCGACGCACGACCCCGACATGCCCCACACGTTTGCTATCTACACGGGCGCCGCGTCGTACCTCTGCCGCGCCGCGTCACGCACCGCGATGCACGCGTGGATGTACGTACGCCGCACTGACCCAGGCACGCTCTCGCTCCGAGCACCGGCCGCACGTGATCACGGGACTCGGCCGACGCACACCCCTTTAGCGCGCGTCCCCCTGCAGCTCGCCCTAGGCGTCGAGCGGGGCTGCCTCTTCCCTCATGGACGACGGGGTCGTCCTGCGTGCGGGCCGCGCCGCTGGGGTCGCGCGGCATCCCAAGCACGACGAGGAGTGCACACGCCCACCGAAGCGCGCCTGCCGTGGCGCAGGCGCAGACACGGAGGACGCCGGCCCCGAGCTCGTCACGCCAGCGTCGCTGCGCGAGGCGTACGCGGCGCGACGGCCCGTGGCGCCGCTCGGTGCGGACCTCGAGCCGGCCAAGTTTCGTGCGCCGAGTGCCGTGAGTGCGCGCCTGGTCGAGCGCGCGTCGCCCACGCGCACCAAGCAGGCGCCCGAGCGGTTCTCGCCCTCGGACATGGCGCACGCTCAGCGGGCCGCCGCACACATTGCATCGCCCCTGCCGTACGCACTGTCCTCGTCGCTGCCGCTGCCGGCCGCATTTGTGCAGCTGCTGGAACTGCACACGGCTGTAGAGCAGAGCCTGCTTGTGCACATTGCCACGCACGGCGCGCCGACGGCCGAGCCTGTGCCGGACGACACCGCGCGCGTGCGTATCCCGCACGTCATCACGTTCCAGAAGCTGCGTCCGATGGTCGAGCGCACAACCCGCCGCACCCTGGACGCGGCGTCGTTCCGGCGCCTCGCGTGGATCTGGTCGCATGCGCCAGGCGTGCCGACCGATACGACAGGCGCCTACGACGCTGGCGGCATGGGCTTTCTTGTGTCGTGCGTACGGACACTGCATCCGACCACGCGGCGGCGCACGCTCGACTGGTCGCTCACCCTCGAGATGTCGCTCCGGCGACCCCCCCCCACGCCGCCCTTGGAGGTGCACTACGGCTCGCCGTCCAACTTTGCCAGCCCATCCAAGGGCGCGCCGGCCTCGCCGGCGCACGCGAGTCCGAGCCGCGAGGAGATGAGCCACCTGGCCCTCTGGAACGCCGGCATCGACGAGCGCCGCGCCGAGGTCGCGCGCCGTCTGCACCGCCTCGTCGCTGCTGCTCACACCACATGGCTTGCCCAACACGGCCTTTCAGCCACGACGGCGGGCACCCCGACCCGCGCTACGTCGGACGCCCACGCCGCGCTTGCACGCGCCATCGATGCAGCGCCGCCACGCACGCCCAAGCGCGCCGGCCCACCAGGTCCTGTGCTCGGCGATGCAGGGCTCCTTACCCCGCAGGCCAGTCGCACACCGGACGGGCACGCTACGCGTGTGGTGCGCTCCATCTCTGCGCTGTCGCCGCCGACGAGTCCCCTCGCGGCCCGCTCGAAGCGTGCGTCGCCATCCCCGCCCAGCAGTGCGCGGCTCCCTGCGACGCCATCGACGCCGTCCTCTGCGCGGTGCCTGCAGCCCATGCTCCGAGCGTGGCACCCCGACTTTCCTCTGGACGATATGGCACCTATACCCCTGGCTAAGCTGCCGCCACTGGCTGTGCCGCCGGCGCCGATCACAGCCGCGGCGCAACGGCGCGCTGACTTTGCCCAGCGCGTCGCGACTGCGTCAGCCGAGCGCCCCGCGACGGCCTCCTCGTTGGAAGAGCGCATCCGCGCCAAGGAGCAGGCGGCGCGTGCGGCGACCTCAGCGGATTCGGCGCGTGCCTCACTGCACGAGCGCTCGGTCCTCTCACGGTTGCGCGAGATGGCCGATGCGATATACCTTCTCTACACGACAGGCGCCACAGCGCCCACCGCTACGGGGCGGCAGACGGGCATCCTGCCGCTCCTCGATGTCCTGACTGCGCTCGAGCACTCGTCGAGCGTGGCCATGAGTCGACGCGAGAGCCTCGCGTGTGTGAGGACGCTCATGGACGTGGCCCCTGGCTGGCTGGAGATGCAGCGCGTGGGCTCGAAAGAGTGGCTGCGTCTGTCCCACGACCCCACATCGGGCTGTAGCCTGCGGGACGTGCATGCGAAAATTCAGACGGCCATGCAGCGCGCCAAGGCCTCATAGATTGTATACTACGGAAGCGCACGCAGAATGGCAGCCTCGACGTCCGACGTGGTCGCCGAGCCACCCGGAAGGTCGGGCGTGAGTGTGCTGCCCTCGCTCAGCACCGCGTCGACGGCGCGGTAGACGCGCAGCGCAGGCTCCGTGTAGCCCATGTACTCGAGCATGAGCGCAGCCGAACGCACGGCGGCAATGGGGTTGGCCTTATTCTGCCCGCAAATATCCGGCGCCGAGCCGTGCACAGGCTCGCCCATGATGAACGTGTCGCCCGCATTCACACTCGCCACGAGGCCGAGCGAGCCGACGAGCGCAGCGGCACCGTCGCTGATAATGTCGCCGTACAGGTTCGGCGCGACAATCACATCAAAGACGTGGGGCTCACGGAACATGCGGTACACCATGCTGTCAACGAGCTGCTCATCGAGTGCAACACCTTCGTAGCGGCCCGGGCCGCCGTTCTCGACACGGTCGGCGTCGTACACGCCACGCACCGACGTACGGAACAGGCCGTCCGTCACAGACAGCACGTTGGACTTGTGGCAGATGGTCACCTTGGTCGGCGCCGAGCTGCCAGCGGCCTGGCGCATGGCCTGGCGCGTGCGCGCCACCTCGAGCGCCTTGCGGCCGATACGCGTCGACGCGTGCTCCGTGATCTGGCGGATCGCGCGAGCCACCTGGCCCTGCGGCGTGTCCTCCAGCGTCTCCGACTTGATGTACTGCGGTCAGCCCATCAACATACGAGGCACTCGGTGTTCTCACGGATCGTCACCATGTCGATCGGCTTGTCGAACGCGGCGCCCGGCAGCACAGGGCCGGTCACAGGGCGGATGTTCGCGTACAGGCCCAGCTCCTTGCGGAGGCGCACAATCGGACTCGAGTAGCCCTCGACCTTGTGCGATGGGCTCGACACAGAGCCGAACATGGCCGCATCACACTCGTTCTTCAGCACGTCGATCGTGTGCTGCGGCAGTGCCTCGCCCGTCTTTTGGAAGTGCTCAAAGCCGGCCTGCAGCGGCACGAACTCCATCTTCGGCAAGCCAGGCGTCGCCTCCAGCACGCGCTGCGCTACAGGGAGCACCTCGCGGCCAATTCCGTCAGCAGGAATCATACCGATACGCAGCGCTCGTTGCATCATCACCGACGAAGGACGGAGCATGGTCACAGGCAGGATCGTAGCCGCCCGCTCTCACAAGGCCTCTGCTGCACGCTTATGTTATGCAACACCCGGCCGATCGCCGCGGCCAGCCGGTACTGCCTGCCGCCATGTCGCGCCACCGCGCGGTGCGCAATCTCGACTTAACCGAGGAACTTGCCGACGATTATGACCATGATGCCGACTTTCTGGGTATGTTTCGTGTACTTACATCAAGATGATATTTCGCCAGAGGACCAAGACGCTCTCGAACAAGCCTTGCTCGCTGTGATCGACACACTCGGCGAGCCAGAAGAGTGCGGGATCTCGGAGCGCCGCATGAAAGAAGCATTATGGGAGACCTACTTCGATGCGCCTGCTGCTGTTGACATGCTCATGGAGGCGAAGGAGCAGGAGGAGGCACAGGCCCGCAAACGCGCAGGTACGTATCTTTACATGTCAGGCACGCGGCCGGCCGTGCGGCGAGCAGACCGCTGACGGAAGATGGATTCACCAACGTCGGGACAAGCGCCAAGGCACCGCGCCTGCAGCATATACCGCCGCGCCGCGCAACGGCCCACCGGCCACCTGTGTCCGATACCCGGGCTTCTGCGCCGCGAGACTCGCCACTTGCGTCTCCTGTCAAGGCAGCTGGTGCGAGTCCTGTGAGCTCGCCACGCACTGCATCGCCGGCCAGCGGCTCGGCTTCCAAAAAGCTGTCCAAGCTGCAACAAAAATTACAGGCAAACCGCGAAAAATTGGGTGCTGCTGCGTCCGGCACGAGTGCTAGCAAGGGCATCGCACGGCTCTTGTCTCCGAGGCCGTCTACGCAGACGCCCCCTCGTGTATCGTCACCGATGCCGACGGCGGAGCCTGTGACTGTTGCACCTTCTGGAACGCAGCTATCTACCTTGTTTCCTCGTACGCATCCCCAGCAGCCCCTCTCAAGCTTTGGTCGGGCGCTTAGCAGTGTGGCGTGTGGGCACGCGGCAAGCACGCACATTTCTCTCTCATCGAGGACGGATGCGGAGATAGAGCAGCTGCAGGCGGTGTTTAGCCAGCTGAGTCCCGACGATGTGGTCCAGCAGGCACGGCAGGGCACGCGCCTGGCGCGCTAGAGCACACTGACCGCAGAAAAGGAGAAGCGCGCACAGGCGCAAGCCGTGGAAAAAGCCAACAAGGCCGCCTCGAAACCAGCAGCAGGGCGTGTGCAGCAGCTGCGACAGTCGATGGGCAAAATGAGTGTGCAGAGCTCGCCTAGCAGCTCGCCCGGCAGCACGTCACGCTCGTCGATGCCGCCCACGCCGAAGCTGGCACTCTCGCGTGAGCAGATCCTCGAGCAGCTGCACGCGCAAGATGCGCAACAGGCGCGTGAGATGGGTCTCGTGGTTGTGGGCCACGTCGATGCGGGCAAGTCGACTCTCATGGGGCGCATGCTCGTGGAGCTCGGTCAAGTGTCGGAGCGCGAGCACCAGTCGAATGCGCGCCAGAGTGCGAAGATGGGCAAAGGCAGCTTTGCGTATGCTTGGGCGCTCGACTCGTCCGAGGAGGAGCGCGCACGAGGCATCACCATCGATGTGGCGCAGGATTCGTTCCGCACCGAAAACACTGTGTTTCACCTGCTCGACGCACCTGGCCACAGCGACTTTGTGCCCAACATGATCAGTGGTGCGGCGCAGGCTGATGCAGGCGTCCTCGTCATTGATGCGATCACCGGCGCCTTTGAGGCAGGTTTTGGGCCGCGGGGGCAGACGCGTGAGCATGCAACCTTGCTGCGCAGCCTGGGTGTGCAGCAGCTGATTGTGGTGATCAACAAACTCGATGCGATGTCGTACAGCCAGGCTCGCTACGAAGAGATTCGCTCGCAGCTGCAGCCCTTCCTGCAACAGGGCGGGTTTGATCTGAGCCGGCATGTCCAGTGGGTGCCGTGTGCGGCGTTGGAAGGCGAGAACTTGCGCCATCGGTCCCCCGATGGCCTTCTGGCTACGTGGTATACCGGCGCTACGCTATCTGAAGCGCTGGATCGTTTGCAGCAGCCGCCTCGCATGTACGACGCTGCCTTCCGCCTGCCAGTAAGCAATGTCTTCAAAGGCGGCTCTGCGCTCAGCTCAGGCCTTGGCGTTAGTGGGCGTATCGTAAGTGGTTTTGTGCAGGTCGGTGAGGTGGTACGGTCGCAGCCTGGCGACGAATGGGGCCTTGTCAAAGCCATTGAGATGGACGGCGACTTGCGTCCCTGGGCCGCAGCCGGCTCGAGTGTCACGCTGTACCTGACGAACCTAGAGACGAATCAGGTGCATGTTGGCAGCCTGTTGAGTCCGCCGTCGGCGCTCGTCCCTCTGGCTAAAGAGATCATTGTGCAAGTGCTCGTGTTTCAGCCCACCTATCCCCTGGTGCGCGGCACGGCCGTCGAAGTGTACCATCACAGCGCCGATATGCCGGGCCAGTTGACAGAGCTGATCTCGCTTCTGGATAAGGGCACAGGCGAAACGGTGCGGCACCAACCGCGTGTACTGCAGCACCACGTTACAGCGCTCGTTCGCGTAAAGTTGGGCCACGGCACTCGCGATGCAAGTGGCTTCCCGATGGAGGACTTCAAAACGAACAAGGAGATGGCGCGCGTGCTTTTCCGCATGAATAGTGAGACAGTGGCTGCAGGTATTGTCGTAGACGTCTTGTAGCGATACAGCCTGACTCACGAGCCCGGCTTGGAGCGAGCCGTCGGCCGCGGCGGAATGGATTCGCCGCGCTTGCGCCGCTCTTCTTCTTCGCGCCGCTGTAGCAGAAGCCACCGCTCACGGACCATCTTGTCTGTGCGCCCACCAACATAGTTGGCTACTTGGACCCATGACTTGCAAGAGTGTACACATGCTCGCAGCCGCTCGTCCTCTTCTTTGGACCAAGCGCGCCGCACCGCCTGTGTTTCGCCCTCGGGTATATTCGCCAGTCGTCCGACCCAGCGCTCGCGGCATTGCTGACTGGTGCGTCCTTGCACACAGACCTCGACCCTCTTCCAGTCACATCCAAACTGTGCGACAGCAGCGCGAAGTGCAGCATCTTCTGTAGCGCTCCAGCGACCCATAACCACCGTATGTTTCTTCAGCTGGATGTGCCGCTGGTGACACAGGCTTGCACTGGTATTGGGAAGCTCTAGACGCGATGCCACGAGCTTCCAGTCCGGGCCAAGTTCTTGCACAGCCTGCATCAATGCTGCGTCCTTCTCAGGCGTCCACTCAATCTTGGGCTTGACGGTGCGCTGATACATCTCAAATGCCTGGTAGCCTGTGCGCCCTGGCTGGAGAACAGCTGCGACCTCATCCCACGCGGGTGAACCTTCGCGCTCGACATAGCTCACCAGGTCGCGCTTTTCCGCAACCCCCCAACGACTGTGGTTCAGGCCAGGACGCTCGTGAAACGCCCATCGTGTGCGACAATCCGCAGGGGTATGATACGGCACATGCATCGCGATGCGAGTCCAATCGAGATCCGCAACAGTTCCGCGGAGTGCCTGCTGTCGCGTTATCTCATTGCAAACTGCGACCTTAAGGCATTCCAGATCGCGATTACTCCACGGCGGCGAGGAGAGCAGCGCTCTGGTCTGTCGTCGCGCTTGTGCGTGAGCGCGCAGGAGAGGAATAGCATCCACATCTTCGCGGCGCAGTAGCGGCAGCGAGTACTGAATTTTCGGACGTACTGGACCCAAGACCCATTCGCTTGCCGCCGCTTCTTGCTGCTCACACAGGTCTAGCTGCCTCAGGGTTTCCTCGATGCGGCGCTGCTCCGACTCGAGCGCAAGATGCGCCTCCGCTTGTGCCTTCTCCTGCAAAAGACCTGCACGCTGTACAGCCTTAATATGGACGTCAAGATTTTGAAGCGAATTCAATTCCGCTTCCTCCGAGCTCCAAAGCGAGGCCGACGCCATCGCGCAGGGCACGGCGCGGTAGAAAACAGGTACGTAGCCTCCACTCGCGCAGCGATCCGCCGCCGACGCCCCCGCTGCCAATCGCGCCGGCGGTATGTCATACTATTTCTGCATAGTCGGTACGCGCGACAACCTCCTATATGAGTCAGAATTATCTTTGCCTGGTACGACGGCGGCGTCGAGCAGTGGCGCAGGTCCGTCAGCGAGTGCCGGTGGTGCGGGCTCGTCCGAGAGCCATCGCACATCCAGTGTATTTGGATTCACCAGCGCCCTGGGGCATTGGTCCGGCGGCTTCCGGATGCCACTGCGTCAGGCAAGCGAAACCAAGGAGGAAGCGGGGCTCGCTACTCCCAGTGCAGTGCATGAGCGGCACATTCTTCAAATGATCGCCCACGGCTCCCTGGACATGCTCGAAGATCGGCAGTTTCTTGACAATGACATGTGCGTATCCGCGTCTCACCGTGCAGCTACTTTAAAAATATCGATCGCATAAATGACTGGAATGTCTCTCTATTTTGTGTGCCTGGAAGTAGGTACTGTGCGCTGACACAGACGTGAAGCTGATTTTGCTCCATCAACATAAGCACGACGAAGGTATACGGCTCTTTCTCATGGACGCATGGGAACTATGGCTCAAGGTAAGTCTATCGATGCTCATCCAGTCCATGATGAACCCGTTCCAGGATTTAGATGCGCCCATCCGATCGCGATCTTTCGACGTGCGCCTTCGCGCCAGTGCACGGAAGCATCTGTGACCGGCCTGTTTAGTCATTGTCCATAGTGGTCCGTTCGTCGGTAGATCTCCGTTCCTCTATGCAGTCGTATGTTATGTATGTCGGCGGTGCTTATGCAGCATCTTCAAGGACGGTGTCCCTGACGAGGAAATCAAGCACCAGGCGAAAGAGCTGAGTGCTCTGGGCGGGAACATCGCTCATTGGTACACGACGTCCTTTCTGCGGGGCTTTTCCGCGCAACTGCCAAATAGCGTGGCCGAACGGCTCAGGCATGAGACAGAGGAGAAGCAGCACCCATGCATGTAAGCAAAATCGACTCATACAGTGACTATATAGAACCAGACCAGCCCATGCGGATGCAGTAGGACTTAGAGCTCTTCGTGGTCAATGCGCGCCTCGTCCGCCAGATCAGTCTCTGTCCTGAAAGGGAAACAGACCGCGGGTGTTTTGGCGTGCATAGTATACGTGCACTTCTCAGCTTCCAAGACCCTGACCAATTCGTTGGTCTCACCGCACTCCAGTGTCACGCGTGTAGAGCGTGCAGGGCCATTCCAGCACCCTTGACCGTGCTCGTACTGCATCGACAGATAGTGCCGATCGTCCGTCATGTCAAACTCGGCGTTCACATCAAAGCGTGAGAAGCGACCCAGATCAAAGCGGTATCCATCATTGTTGGAGATCTGTGTCGACTTGCCGCCAAAGCAAAGTTCGTAGGTATAGGCACCCGTGTCCTTGGTCATACATGTACCCTCTAGCGCCCTGAACTCACTGTCCCGTCCATACCTCTCGGGATCATCCTTGAGTGAATTTTTATGAGTCACGACCTCGTTGTTAATCTTTTCAACTTCGGAAACACTTTCGTCATAAGCAGCACGCGCCGTATCCAAAACCTTGGATGCCCTTCCATGCACTTGTACAGGCGACAAAACATCGAGGTGTACTAAGGTATGGAGGACCCATGAGATCAGCTGTTCATACATAGGCACCAGATTCTCAGGTAGGTAAGAAGGAATGTGCCGCAGACCAGGCCTTGTCTCTTCAGACACCGCACCGCTTGGCTCTCCATCGAGCATCTCGAGAATGTTCATATTGGCCATGTTTTCAATGTCCGACGAGGAAGGAGCCCAGTCACGGATATCGTCCAGCTTGGCATCGAGTGTGATTTGTTCTCCCTCTTCCGTCTCGCCCAGCCACAGTTCCAAAGCGTCCTTGGATTCTTTGGTCTCTGCGCCTTCGGCGATGCGGGCCACGGCACGGAGCTCATCCACAGCATTGTCCAAGGCACGCGAGAGAGTGCGAATCATTTCGTGCCGTTGCTCAATCTGCTTGTAGAGCGCTGGGATTAGCGGAATATACGTACGGCTCTGCATCTGCATTTCCCGCACCTCCTGGTCGCTCAGTTCCTCCTTCTCTAGTGCCCGTTTCAAATCATCAGCCCGTTTCTGAGCTAAAGCCATGTCACGAAGTAGTTCATCCAACTTCTTTTTGTGCACTGCCTGCTCTTTCTTGGCCGTTTCAATGTAGCTGGCGCGGATACGAGCGCCGTTACTGTGTATTTTCAGCTGCGCTTTGCGCTTTCTATCCGCTTCGGTCGCTTTCGCGGTGCACACATTGGGGCATACCACCTTGCCATCTGTCTCGTCAGAGCCGTCGCAGCACTCGGGATCTTTCAGTTAGTTGCCTTCACGTACCACAGACACCATCATTGACGCGAGAGCTGCGGATTACGCCTGGAACGAAGCCCTTGTTCTCACAGTAATAAACACCGTTGGGGCATGCAGAAGTACCAGGTTCATCTGTACCATCAGGACAGTCGCAGTAGTCGTCGTTGACGGCACTCATGGGTATCCATTTCTCCGTGCGTAGACATCGAAACATAGATACTCCATCCTTTACAACTGGCTTGTACAAATGCTGGTCTGCGGATGAGTATTCGAGCCTACTTACCTTGCGGGCTAACACCCCGAATGTGCAATGCGCACACACTTGCGCAGAACACAGTGAGGCACGCAAGCCACTGTGTCAGCATAGTGCGATGCGAGCGGGCGGAGGACAACGGCACGCAAGACTCCACCATTATTTCCCACTATTGACATGTAAGCTCGAATTACTACTGCACTGACCCCTGGGAGGCCGGCACGAGGCCATAATCGCTCGGATGGTTTTGTCCAAGAGGGCTTTTCTGTTCATTCGAAATATTTTCCAGGTGACGGATATGCGAGCGAGCCTTGCCTGAGCCGATGAGGCGCGCGGCCAAGCCCGCAAGGCCATACACTCTCGGCGGGGCAGGCTTGCTCGATGGATGTGCCGCCAAGTATGTGTCACGGCGATCCAGATCCTGGTCAAAGCGGATGAGGCGGTCTTTCATCTGCTTCTCTACCGTCTCAAGAAGTTGGTCGACATCGTTGTCGGTGAGGCCCTTGGTTTCGACAGGCGGAAGCACAGCCACACGCAGCTCGCCGCCGTCGAAGCGTGTCTTCGAGTCGAACATACGATGGTAGTTCTCGCACACAATTGGGATGATGGGAAGCTGTGTCTGAATGGCCAGATGGAAGGCGCCCTTCTTTAGCGGCAGCAGGCCAGGTGTCGCCATATGCGACCGCGTGCCCTCCGGGAATATAAATAAGGCCAGCTTGTTTTCGCGCATGTGCTGGCCGGTCTGGGCCATGGTCTTGATGGCGCTGGAGCGGCTTTTCCTGTCAATGAATGCAGTGCCACTAAGCATCATGAACTGACCGAGAAGCGGGGCAAACTTGAGCTCCTTCTTGGCCATGATAACAGAGCCTGGCGGGAAGACGCGACCCAAGTACAAGATATCTAACATTGACTGGTGGTTGCCCAGCATAATCGACGGGCGGTTCTGAAGGTGCTCAGCACCCTCGAGCGAAATTTTGTATCCGATAAGTGTACCAGCAATAGCATAGAAAGAGCGTGCCACGAGATAGTTTGTGTTGAAACGCTTGCCAGGAATAAGGCTAAGACAAAGGGCATACACGACGCCTAGCGAGCTGCATACGCTGACACTCAGCATGTACAAGAACGTGTTGAGGTAATAGCGCGCCTTTTGAGAGCGCGCAGAAGCAAGTGTCAAGAGCACAAATGACACAGAGCTCGTAGAGGCTAGTGCGTTTAGCAGCTTTCCCATGGTGGTGGAAACACGGGAGGAGCACGTGGAGGTGCGCGTGCTCTGCGGAGCTACGAGACATGACTTACTTTGCGCATTAAGGACGCCAGCGCACGGCCTGCTTGCGGTCCCCATTCACCCATGGATACCTGATCACAGCAGTATTCAAATTCTTCAGACCTCGATACTTCTTGCCAGTGATGAGAAATATAGTTTTGAATGGCCTGCTGCAGTTGCTCAAATAGAGCTGTCAAGAGCAGGTAGTTGATGGCATTGTGAGGTGTTAGTAGAGAAATAATGTGTGACGTTATAAGGTCACATAGTTTCGTGACATGGTACCTGTGTGCCAGGCGATAGAGTGAGAGAGGGGAGGCTGGCGGCACAGGGAGCATCGGCGGATGAGGATGGGGGTCCGAAAGATTGGGCGGTTTGAATTCGTTCACACGTCGCGCAGCGTCACGGGTCTCGTCCCTGCTCATGTAGCCCTCAGAAAGAATAGGTTTGGAGGCTTGGCGCATCGGATAGCATGCATCAACGTCCCACTCATCCAGACCCTCAACGCTGCGCCACTTCCAGTCGGGACGCGCCGACTTGGATTCAATACCAAGGATCCATGCGTCGTCCAAAGAAACAGCCTGAATATCCTCCGTGTTAAGCAGTTCGACTTGATCCGTGTACAGATACCGCAAAAGCCAATACATTGTCACGAAATCTGCCCCAGGTATACGCAGCATACGATAGGGCCGGCGCCAGGCATCCTTAGATCGCCCAGTATGAACATGCGTGTCATGAAGGGTGCCCTCGCTGAAGTTGGATTCAATCATAGCTGCAAAGACTTCACTGCGTTCCCGCAAAATAGATGAGTGCGCCCACAAAACACGATCACGGACAAACACAGGGGGAAGTTGTCCATCCTCAGAGAAAGGCATCGGCATGCCCGCCGGCCACGCCTGGATAAAGTGGGTGAGACCCACGCTCTCGGCCAACTCCTGGGAGGGATGCTGTTCAAGGCCCTTTTCGCTCACAGTAATCATAAGGTCACCCGTATTGGCATCATCTACCAGCGCAGAGAGCGCTTGCAATAGGCTGGGCGGCAAACCCACAAGTCCTGGAGTTTGGAAAGGCATACGCATTTCGCCTTGCTCCTTGTTCGAATGCACATCTTTGGCTGGCAGTACTGATGGCCCCGTCCCAACCTGGACAACCAAATCCACCGCATTGTATTCGCGTACGTGCGCATCTGCCATCAGCTGCGCGAGATTAGGAAAACGGTCAAAAACGAGCGTATCATTATTGCGCTCAAAGGTGAACGAGAAAAAGTCTCGCCATAAAAACTCGTGTGTGACGAGTTGCGATTGTTTCACGGCTCGCTGTGCTGGTCGAAGTCCAACCATGACATGGGTAGGCAAGGCAGCTGTGAAAGAAAGGCCCATCAATTCCAGGTAGGTCATCTTGAGCGTTAAGATATAATCCTTCTGGTGCAATGATGCCCGTCTTTGGGGCGTAGGTGACGTTGGTAAGTCGGTTTTGCGTTGGCGCACAAGCTCAATACGCCATCGCTCATCCCCGAATAAGGGTTGAAGGTTCCAAGCCTCGCTCTTATGTCCTCCAGAAGAAGACTTGGAGCCCATAGTAATTTCTTCATGAAGTAGACGGACATCTTCGATCATCCAGGACAATGACAAGAGTGAATTCTGCTCGAACTTTTGCGATACATGCGCATTGCGTACCTCAGGTGCCCTGGGTCCCAAGTCAGAAATAGTGCCGGCAGGGAACGATACAGAGCCAGGTTGAATTTGCGTCTCCTGCACAAGCGCAGATTGAATGCGAGACTCAGAACCAGGAGAGAACATTACCTTCGCATCAGTAGGCTGCAGATTGGACACGCTTGGACCACTCGCAAGAATCCTTTCAGTTAGGCCAGGATTCATACGGCCCATGCCGCCACTGCTCGTACTTATTGCTCCCTCGCCTTGAACTGTAGCGAAAGATCCATGGACATTGGCGCCGTATGCAACCGCTGCTGGTCGCAGAGAAGATGGGGCCGGCTCGTTCGAAAAATAGCCATAGAGACTAGGAAGCAAAGTTCCAGGACCTGCTCCAGTTTGGGACGACAGAGCAGCAAGGACAGGGTCGCGGCGATTGGATTGAAGTATTGAGGAACGCCTGCGGCTTTCACGGCGGCGACTGCGCTGCGCGGCAGGAGACGTAGAGGGAAGGCGAGAGGGTCCCATGGTAAGTTGGGCCTCAGCACGGTCAATGGCGCTTGGCCTTGATGGTGTTATGGTGGATGTATCATTGATAGGTGGGCCTTGGGCTGGAGCTTCGCGAATATGGGTCTCTGGTAAAGTGGCATGATCCGCAGGCCTAGCATCAGGTTGGGTATTAGCATCGGCTTCTGCCTCGTCCTCGGCTCCTCTGCTCTCGGAAGCTAACTGGGTAGGTGGTAAAGGGGACAGAGTATCGCCGTTTTCTCTTTCCTCATGTTCGTCATCACCGTTAATGCCAGTTCCATGGGGGGGCATAGGTTCAGTGACGGAACGTCGCGGTGAGGCAACAGGAGCATTACGGCGATTTGGGCGCAATCCAGGAAGAGGTAGAGCGATAGAAAGTGCAGGTAATGGTCGTGGCGAAGTCAGGTTTGTGTGGTCCTCAAGCGCAGAAGGGGCACCAGGATCCGAACTAGTTTCAAACGTGTCCGTGGCGGGATTTTCCGGGTGAGAAGTCGTTTGATCAGAAATTGGATTATTATTTCTCTCCAAAGCATGGAGTCGAAGTTCTCGAAGGTTATCAGGAAGTTCAAGGTTGCTAGATTCAATATCAGAGTCTGTTTGAAACGACGTTGACGTGTCAGGAGCCGCAGGGGGAGTTGATGACGCGTTCATTCGAGCTACGCGCCCAATATCTGAAACAGATCCAAAAGAACGGGGTAATTTGCGCTCTGGTGGCGCTCGTGGCCCGCGCACCCCGCGTGGCGATGTCGTCCGCGAAGGACTTGGCTCCATCGTGATGGACAATACGCGACTGTGATCGGTAGTAGCACAAGTTTATATAAGCGAAAGTAACACTAGTCTGCCACTTACGAACTACTCATACAGGCCATCATGCTCAAGGCTAAGGCGGATATTGACAGCGTCGCTAATGATCTGGGTTAGCGCTAGGTCACTTACACGATCTACATCCAGGGAAGGAAGCGAACATAGCATGCTCATAGTTTCAGAACGATCAAGATCCTCGAGCGCATCTTTGCAGTTCATAAGAATGGCCAAGCAAACATAAAGATGCAAGTCGAGCAAGTCTGGCACGGCAAAATAGGTATCTCCAGGGTAAGACAGTGTATTACATACCCCACAATCGCATGAGGTCATCCATCTGCATCTCACGAGCAAGTAAATGTTGCAGCCAGCTAGTGGCTACAGCGAGTACATCCACTTCTTCCGTCTCGAAGTAGGCATGCAATTCTGGGAGAGATGTTCGAAATAGTGTCATAAAAAGAGAAACGCGCTGTGGTAGTGGATGAGAGTTATTGTACTCTTCTACCGTAAGTCAGAGATTAACATCACATACCAATCATCGACATCAGCCTTTCAAAGGCAAAATACATGCCTGCTTCGGCTCGCACACACTGTGCAAATGGAGCGCATAAATATACAAGAGATGGATGAAATTCGGCCAAGTTTATTGTCTCATTGGCGGCCATGGTAGAAGCCGTATTTGGCCCCCATGGATATTCAGCCGCGGCCTGGGATTTGATCGAAGCTTGCTTTGCAGCATAAGCATATGAACCAGGAACATCTTTCTTTCTTGAAGAAACAAGATGGCGATTTAGGTAGGCACACATAACGTTTTCGACACTCTGAGCCATTTTTCGTTGACCATCAATAACTTCTGAGTCATTCACACTTGGATTAAACCGCATAGTCGCTAGTCCATATTGAGTAGAGGGTAGAATGCGGGGGATTTCTAAGGTATCCATGTCCTGCATTTGCCCATGTACTGAATCTGTCGTATCAGTAATACCCGCACTCTCGTTTGTCGAGGTATTACGCGAGTTGCGGAATGCTGAATATAAGTGATCCAAACCAACCTGAAGTAGCATCTCTCCGGATCTTTAACGAATGAGAACTCATCCTTTGCCTAAAATACCACAGAACTTCTGTCCGAATTTGTTTCTCGAGCAGAGGTATGCGTTTGCTTACGCTTTCGTATTCCAGGAACTTGCTGCGAACTGCTGTCATTTCCTGACCTAATGTTATGTTGTCATACTTACTTTTGTCCGCAGAAAGAACTCCGAGCAAATAGAGCCATACCTCCTTTCTGTTAGAGCTTGACATTAGAACGTACACCGCGAACTTGAGGATGCACACCATGTCTTGCGTAATTCCTTAACTTAGCTAGGTCAAGGTGTCTTCAATCAGCCCAAAAAAAAACATACTGTTCCTCATTGAGAATCTGATGTCAGACCTGATATTCGCTAACGTACTTCTAGGAACTCCTCGAGCGTTACAACACTCATTCGGGGACGGCTTGAAGCACTGGCCATCAGGAGGAGTAGGTCTGTCACGTGCCACGTTGATTCGGGTGTTGCGCTAGTGGAGGTTAGACGGCCGCGGTTAGGCCCTCTTCGACGATGAGCACGACGGTTTGGGACCAGGCCTTTGATGCCGAGCATGTCGGCTTCAATATTTCTCAAGCATATGCGTGAGTGGCACAAAATTTACATCAGGTTTCGCTCGCTGACATTGTCAATTGCTGGATCAATTGCTGGTGTCTTAGGGCTTCAGAACTTGGACGGGTTCCTGTTCTTCTTTCTTTCCGTGATGTTCGTTAACCTTGTCCTCGTTTTCATAAATGCGCATGGAAATCCCGAAGAATACTTCTCCCTTTATCCAGCACCCTTACTTACCACCTCTCTAGAAAAGCTTGTGCCCTCGACAGCTGAAAAGTTGCGGCAACCCGTTCCGCCATTGATGAGGGCGATGCGAATTACCCAGTGGGTCATTTTCCAGGGCTTGCAGGAGAATATCCTAGCGTTTATCTTATGGTGGACATTTTGGCATGGTATTGTACATGGTAAGTCTATTTTTGTAACCTGGCAGTGTATGACTGAAATGTGTCATTATAGGCGTACAAAATGGGTAGCTATTCCTTCTCATCGACATACTCCTCTAATAATGGTGGTATGAAAAAACCCACTTGGTTGTCATCATCGACAAACATATTTCTTGTGGCTGGCTCTGTCGCCGAAAGAATGGGTGCCAATGTTGAGTGTGTCAATCGTACTTGTATTGGCTCAAGCGGTTTAGGGAGGGATGTCTCTGGCACTGGACCATTTTCAAATACGTTTACATTTTGCGCTTCATCCTGCTGTTGACGATCCGTATCTTCGAGATGATCCAAGTCGAACTCATCTTCTCGCTCTTCATATTCAACATTTCGCTCGAGTTCCTCGAACCCAGGAGCATAAGCGCTCCAAATCTCTGTGGCTAAAGTAGACCAGAGGTAAACATCGCCCGAAGACGCGATCGACGCAATTTGGGGTCGTGAGGGATGCCAATGAGCGCTGATTAATGGTTCTTTGGGACCCTCCAAAATTTTAACGAGAACACCCGCGTCTCTGTCCCAGATATAGACATTGTGAGCGGTACTTTGAGCAGCGCCGCCCATCACATATTCTGAATCGCTGCTAAATGCCACACCACTCCAAGGGGTACGGCCAATCAAATCTTGAAATTTGTGTCTTGCAACAAACTCAGGGGGGATTCCAGACTCTGTATTCACCACTGAAAAAGTGCGAACGGATCTATCGTTCAAATTTGCCACTAGATTTCGTCCGTGAAGGTCAAAGGAAAGTTGCCGAATCGCCGACGAGGCTACCTGGTTCAATTTAGTGGCTTGGATGCCCGTATTTGCATTAAACACTGATAGACTGCCCTTGCTTGTACCTGCAATAATCCAGGCACCATCAGGTGTGAAACAAGCTGTATTAATAGGCTCATTGGCTTCGAGGCGAATCCGAATTGGCGTCGATGATGGTTCTTTAGTTTCATCAAACTCAGGGAACGTAACAACATAGAGCTCGCGGCTTTCTAAGACCACCAAGAGACTTCTGCTTGTTATAGGAGAAAAAAACGCCAGTATAGCTGGGCCATCCCAGCGGAGAGTGCGAACACATCGGGCAGGACCATTACCCAAATCCCAAATGTTGACATTCCAGTCTGAAGAAGCTGATGCAAGATAGCGACTTAATGGTGACCAGCTGGTGTAAGTAAAACGTACAAACCTAACAGAAGAGACAGATTTCAGGTGAGCATTGAACCACCTAAGTATGGTGCGGGTCTCAAGATCATATATAGAGACCCAACCATCGGTGCGACCTACAGCCAAGTAGTTACCTGCAAACAGTCCAAGACCAGCATTGAACGCTAGACAGCTTGCATAAGCATTATCTAGAGTCCCTTCGATGATCTCAGGTGTATCTCGAGCAAAAGGGTCTTCGGTTAGACCGATACATTACGCCCCACTCACTCAGCAGCTGTGCATTCATGTAGATCCACTTAGAACACGCGCGCAGGTTCGGTGTCGCATGTCACGTGGAAAAATCGAGACGGCACGCGGGGTACCCCGAAAGGCCTAGAATCACTCGCACGGACTTAATTCCGACTCCAAAATATATAAATAGAAGAACCATCTCCAGTGGCGCCACCACCAAATGTCTGGATTTGAGTTTACAGATCGTGCTCAAAATTCTTTGGCTGCTGCCTTCCAGCTGGCAAAGGATTATGCACACGCACAACTATCACCAGCGCATATTGCGCTTGCACTGCTTGAAGATGATACCAACAATTCAACTGGAGTTCAGAGTACAAACAAAGACTCCCAATCTCTTTTCAAGAGTATCTGCGATAAGACAGGAGTGAGTGTGCCAGCTTTGGAGTCGAAACTCCGTGCGGCACTGAACAAGATTCCACAGCAAAGCCCTGCTCCAGACGACGTTAGTCTTACGGGAGCCGCCAACAAGGTGCTAAAAGCTGCCCAACAATATAAGACAACTCAGCGAGACTCCTTTATTGCTCAAGATCATATCCTCTTGGCCCTTCTCGATGATTCTAATACTGCTGCTATGCTGAAGGAATGTGGTTTGGCCAACCCGGAGCTGATGAAGAATGCACTTAATCAGGCCCGCGGTGGTCGCCATATTGATTCCAAGACAGCTGAAGCGGGCTATGATGCGTTGTCAAAGTACTGTGTTGACTTGACAAGCCTTGCAGCGGAAGGGAAATTAGACCCAGTGATTGGACGTGACAACGAGATTCGACGAGTGGTTCGCGTTTTGTCCCGCCGCACAAAGAACAATGCCGTCCTAATCGGTAGCCCTGGTGTCGGTAAGACGGCTGTGGTCGAAGGCCTTGCTCAGCGTGTGGTGGATCGTGATGTTCCTCCCAATCTTCTCGGCAAAATTCTTTCGTTGGATATGGGTGCATTGATGGCAGGTGCCAAGTACAAAGGTGAATATGAAGAACGTGTCAAGTCTGTCCTCAGCGATATCGAGAAAATGACTAATGATGGCACACCCTGCATTCTTTTTATCGATGAAATGCACCTTATTATGGCCGGCAAGGGCGGTGACAGCGGTATGGATGCTGCTAACTTGCTAAAGCCGATGCTGGCACGTGGCAAGTTGCGTTGTATCGGTGCCACGACTTTAAACGAATACCGTCAGAGTATTGAGAAGGATGCCGCCCTTGAACGACGATTCCAGCAAGTTATCGTCGAAGAACCGACTGTGGAAGATACAATCGCAATCCTTCGTGGTCTTCGTGAAAAGTACGAGGTTCATCATGGTGTGCGCATTTTGGACAGTGCCCTTGTGTCTGCCGCCCAACTGGCTAAGCGTTACCTGACTGCGCGCAAGCTTCCTGACTCTGCTATCGACTTGGTTGACGAGAGCTGTGCAGATGTCACGGTGTCGAGGGAGACCGTACCTGAGGCTATTGATACGCTGGAGCGCCGTAAGGTCCGTTTGGAGATTGCGATGACAGCACTGGAGCGCGAGAAGGACCCTCAGAGCAAGGAGCGACTCGAGGAAACAAAGCGCGAATTAGCTCATCTTGATGACGAGCTGGCTCCTCTTAAGGCAGAATTCGAAGCACAGCGTGCTAAGGGTGACGAGCTGAACAATGTCCGTCGCAAGATTGAGGAGCTTCGTGCAAAGGCGAGTGATGCAGAGCGTCGTTATGATCTTCAGACTGCATCTGACTTAATGTACTACGCAATTCCCGATCTTGAGAAGCGCGCGGAACAGCTTCAGGAGCAAGCTCGTAAAGACGAGGCTGAAGGCAAGACGAACACTGCTAATACGGTCACAAGCGAGAACATCGCCGCAATTGTGAGTCGCTGGACTGGTATCCCTGTGTCCAAGATGATGGAGAGCGAGCGCATAAAGCTGTTGAAGCTGGAGCGCATTCTTCAGAAGGAGGTTGTGGGTCAGGAGGATGCTGTGAAAGCAGTGGCGCAAGCTATTCGCCTGTCTCGAAGTGGACTTTCTAATCAGAACCGGCCTATCGCAAGTTTCCTATTCTGTGGTCCGTCTGGCACAGGTAAGACGCTTATGAGCAAGACCTTGGCATCATACATGTTCGATGACCCAGATGCGATGGTTCGCATTGATGCAAGTGAATATTCGGAGAAGCACAGTATTTCGCGTCTAATTGGTGCACCGCCAGGCTATGTTGGTCATGATGAAGGTGGTGTTTTGACGGAGGCTGTTCGTCGTCGTCCTTTCTCGATCGTACTCATCGACGAGATCGAGAAAGCAGCGCGCGAGTTTGTACAGCTCTTCCTTCAAGTGCTGGATGAAGGCCGTCTCCAGGACAGTCAAGGTCGTCTTGTGTCTTTCCGCAACACTATTATTATCATGACAAGCAACTTGGGTTCTAGCTATATTAACGATTCTGAAGAGGAAGATATTACTCCAGAGATTCGCCAGCTCGTCCAATCCGCTATTTCAAGTCACTTCCCACCTGAGTTTATCAACCGCATTGACAGCATTGTCACATTCCGCAAGCTTTCTCGAACTAACGTTCGCCATATTGTGGATATCCGCCTTAAGGAAGTCCAAAAGCGACTCGTCGAGAATGGACGTCAGTGCAAGCTGTTGGTGGACGAGGATGCGAAGAACTGGCTCGGCAGCATGGGTTACTCGCCTACTATGGGTGCTCGTCCTCTTGGTCGCGCCATTCAGGACCAGCTTCTTAACCCTCTGAGTATTCTCTTGCTTCGTGGTCAGATCCACAACGATGACCCGGAGATTCACGTTACATTCGACAAGTATCGTAACGCGCTCACTGTTCAACCAAATCACGAAGCCGTGGGAAGTTTGGATGACGACGAGGTGGATATGGACGAAGATGAGCTTGACGAGCCTCTCGACTAGATATACCTTCCCTCCCTATTGCAGTAATGTAGAGCTTAATGTTTAATGGAATGGCATATTTATAAATTGTGTGTCCTATTGAAAAATGAACAGTGTCATAATTTAAAAAACGTACATGGGTTCTGCATCGCGATTGACTACGATCAATGAATTGATGGACTACTACGTTAAGATTGTAGGTATTTCATTTTTTGCATTCAATTAGGCCATTCGGACCTATTCAGTCTGAACAGATAATTGAATAGGAACAGCTTTCAATGTTCACCGGCACACCTCCACCCCATAGTGGCCGGCTTTCACGTGTCATTTAAATGCATGGGGCAACAGTCGTTCGGTTGTCTGCCTTGCTCGTTCACGTTCCAACATGGAGTCAATTGTGAAGGTAACCTCTCCAGAAATGGTCCCAGTTATAGTAGAGAAGCTTAGGGCCTCTTTCTTAACTGGTAAGACAAGATGCTTGGATTATCGCAAGAAACAGCTAAAACAGTTGTATTTCCTTGTTCACGATAACCAGCAAGCCTTTGTTGATGCCATCTATAAAGATTTGGGTCGACCGAATATGGAGACTTCGTTTGGAGAAATCATCACTTTTAAGAACGACTGCTTAAAGTCGATCAAAAGCCTTAAAAAATGGGCCAAGGATGAAAATGTTTGGCCAGGCTTGCCCTTCATGCTTCATTCCACCTATGTTCGCAAGGATCCTAAAGGCACTGTTTTAGTTCTGGGAGCTTGGAACTACCCAATTACTGTGCAACTGAGTCCGATGATTGGTGCCATTGCGGCCGGTAACACCGCTGTACTGAAGCCCTCGGAAATCTCGCCGCATACGGCCCAGCTGATTGCAGATTTGTGGCCCAAATATATGGATCTTGAAACTACCGCTGTGATCAATGGTGGAATTTCGCAAGCCCAGGCACTTTTAGAAGAGCGATGGGAACACATTTTCTATACAGGCAATGGCCGTGTTGGTCGTATTGTTGCCGAGAAAGCTGCGAAATTCCTGTGCCCGGTCACGCTTGAATTGGGCGGCAAATCCCCCGTTATTATTGACGATACGGCCAATCTGAGCATTGCAGCACATCGAATCCTATGGGCCAAGTCCTTCAATGCAGGTCAAACTTGCATCGCTCCGGATTATATTCTCATTGACCGCAAAATTCAAGATAGATTTGTCGCTGAACTGCAAAAGGCGCAGCGCCAATTCGGGAAGGAGGCGCTTGTTAATGGGAAAGATATTGGCAGGATCGTAAATGTAAATCACTGGAAACGCATCTACAATCTTGTGACCTCGTCTACGGCGGAATTGGTTCTTGGCGGGGTCGATGAGGCAGATGAAGAAACACGTTTCATGCCTATCACAGTCTTCAAGAATGTACATGCGAATGACTCGACGATGAGTGAAGAGATCTTTGGTCCTGTTCTTCCTATTATACCTGTTGACAGTATTCGTGAAGCTGTTGACTTTGTGAATGCGCGCGACCAACCACTTGCGCTGTATATGTTTTCTGAGAACAAGGCTGTGTGTGACTATATAATGAGGTACACTCGCTCTGGTGGCGTCGTCCGTGGAGACATGCTCATTCACTTTGCAATTGATGCGTTGCCATTCGGTGGGACAGGACCTGCAGGTTTTGGTGATTACCATGGTCAAAACAGCTTCGAATGCTTTTCTCACAAGCGTTCTGTCGTTATCGCCCCAGCAGGTGGCATTCTTGGCTCTCTTGTGGAGAAGATCATGGCAATGCGTTACCCCCCGTACTCTAATGCCAAAAACAAGTTCTTCCAATTAGTGCTTTCTGATCACGCCAAACTCAGTCGTCCCCTTGAGCCGACCAAGTCGAACACAAACATTGATCAACCGATCAATAGGGTACGTACCTAACTTGTTTTTGTTGACACGAAAGACGGCTCTGCTGCGGATCGTATGTCGCAAAAAGCTTTTCTTGGCGGTACTATTGCTAGCCGTGGTGCTTCGTGTCTATGGTTAAAGTTCTTCGTCTTCTTCTATCAAGGGTGTCTGCAAGTCGCGTTGCATTTTTTGCCTCATAGACTTGGTATTCTCAAACGTAGATGTTTTCTTATCGTTCGAAGCGGATCGTGGAAGCTGCATACGTGGGGGACAAGGTGAGCCTCGACGAGTCTGATGCAAAGGTACCTCTGCCGCAAGAGACCCCAGTTGACCAAGACCTCCTAAGAACTCGTCTTCATCGATCCAGTCATCATCATCACTTGAAAGGAAAGACTTTTTGATCTTCTGGAGGCTCGCTGCATCCACTCGCTGGTCTTTGTGTGGCAAAGGTAGACGGGTCCTTGGTTCCGGTGATGGAATAGGTCGCATGTTAAAGCCAAATGCAGACCGGCTGCCTCGCATAAATGCAAGAGAAGTGCCATTAGGTGGTGTCGACGCACGCGAGAGGCTAAATGAGTTGAGCTGTTGATGTATATCGTAAAGGGCCTGTTCATCAAGAGAAACAGGTCGCTCGCAGCCAACTCGTGAAGTTGGAGTGTGAGACAGAGATTGGTTGGTCGTTCTGGGACGTGAGATAGGAAGACGATGTTTTATTACAGTAGATTCTGAACCGCGGCGCCTTCTTGTCATGTGGCTGGAAATGCTGCTGACTTGCCGACGTAGGTGACCACTAGATGTCAGGGGAAATGATTCCAAGCTACGCGACGAAAGTCGGCGACTGTATGACCTTAACATGGGATGACCGATATGCTCTGTGGTGGATGCGCGACTAGAGACGGAGGACATCCGATGGAGCATAGGAGTGGATTGCGACATACTCAGCTGTTTTTCACGAAGACCTGACTTTGCTGGTAGAAAGGGCTGTCTTACAGTGGATGATGGAGCGAAGGGGTCGCCTTGTGGCGCAGCGACAGGCGCCAATAAGGAGAGTGCATCGGTCGATGAAGCATTCTGTTCATGGCTGAGATTCGCCGTACCATGATCTGGTACTCTTTGGTATAATGGAAGTTGGGGTGACGGATTTTGAACAGGTACACGGGACTCAAATTCAGTGGATGAGAGAGGCGATAGAGCAAGGCCTAACGTCGGGCATGGCGGTACAGGAGAAGAGTTCCTAGAGGTACTCTGCGTTACATCCGATTTTCTTATTCGCTTTCGCAACAAGAGCCACCAAAAGGCGCCAGCTGTGTCACATGCGAACGTAGCGACGCTGTGTTGGATTTGACCCACAGCAAAGCCGAGATCCTGGAGATTCATAAAAAGGTCCTTTTCGACAGAGCTTGTAAATAAGGCAGGTCGGGGACTAGATAACATGTCCAGGTAATTCGTGGTGCAAGCCCGAAACCAGGGGTGTGATAAGATTTCCCGGATGGTGAGTCGGCGAGACCCGTCTTTTTGCAACATGCTTGCAAGAAGATCACGGGCTTCATCTGATAGAGTAGCAGGTATGTCAGCCTCTTCGTGCATGATTTTCCATTGCATCATAAAATCATTTTCATCGTCAAACGGCAAATACCCGCATAACAGCACATACAAGATGATTCCCATGGACCAAACATCGATTTCTGGTCCAACATAGCGCATACCAGCTAGTACTTCAGGTGCCGAATAGGCTATTGTCCCGCATTTGGTTTGTAGTAGCTGATGACCCTGGTATTCGCGAGTGAAACCAAAGTCACTAAGTTTGATGTTGTGATGCTCGTCCAGTAAGATATTTTCCAACTTCAAGTCACGATGCACGATGCCCTGGTCATGGATGTATGCTACTCCAAGACATATTTGGCCAAACATAGAGCGAGCTTCAGACTCTGAGAGCTTGCCACGCTCAATGATATAGTCGTAGAGCTCTCCGCCAGCACAAAGTTCAAGAATCATCCATATATGAGACTCGGTCTGAATTACTTCAAAAAGTTGTAGGACATGAGGATGATGGAGCCTTCTGTGGTGATGTATCTCCCGTGTAAGATTCGCAACATGCTCCTTGGGTATCTGCTTGACAGCTACTCGAGAATTTGTCAGGCGGTGAGTAGCCAACCTCACACGACCGTAGGTGCCTTGACCGATGGTCCGCTGTAGCGTATAGTTCCCTACCACAGTGAGTTTCCCTGAGGTGAGCTGTCTTCCGAGTTCATGGTATTCGGATGCGAGTCTGGCCTGACGATTTCTGGCGCTCGATGGTGCCATCACCGAACCGCAACCGTGCGCGGAGGCTAAGGCGCGAACTCTGACGCGTTTACATGCCACGTGCGCATCCAGTCCCGACGGCCACAATTATAGACTTCGCACCATTCCCACCATGGCAGATATGTCCAAGTATACCGACGCAGACTACGTGTTTCTCACAGACTTTGATGGCACCATTACTCTGCTTGATTCCAATGATCATATGGTAGACACCTATGGTATGGGCTATGCAGAGCGCCGAAAAATCAACGATGACATTGTTGCTGAGCGCATCGGCTTCCGTGATGGCTTCCGCAAGATGCTCGAGTCGGTCCACCGTCCATTCCCTGAGATGCAGGAGCTTGTTCGCCGTGATGTAAAGCTGGACCCTGGGTTCAAGGAATTCCATGCTTTTGCCAAGGCGAACAACATTCCTGTGGTTGTCGTCTCTTCGGGTATGACCCCCATTTTGCGTGCCATTTTTTCGAACCTCATCGGCGAAGAGGAGGCCAGCAAGCTGGAAATCATTTCCAACGATGTCAAGTTCACCGACCCTGAACAGAAGGGTGACACCTGGGAGATCGTCTATCGTCACCCCGATAACTTCTTTGGTCATGACAAGTCTCTCAGCATTGAGCCGTTCCGCCAGCTCCCCAAAAAGCCTCTCCTGTTCTTCGCTGGCGATGGCATCTCGGACATGTCGGCAGCACGACATGCAGACGTTCTTTTTGTAAAGGACAAGCAGGACAATGATCTGGCCACCTATTGCAACCAACACAATATCGGCTACCACCTCTTCAAAGACTGGACTGTACCCAAGAAGATGCTGGAAAAGCTGCTTAATGGAGAAATGTCGCGGGACGAGCTCATTACCAACCGCTTTTAGGCCCATAGTCGACCATTCGTCCTCATGCAGCCGCGCATGGACCTCGTAATCCACGTGACTCGTCGGCTGCGCGAGGCGGCCGCGCGGCCTTGACCAGGACACTAGCTCCCAAGCAGTATCATGAGCGCAGGTGCAGGCGAAGGAGCCTATAGCTTCTCGCTTACCACTTTCTCGCCGAGTGGCAAACTAGTTCAAATTGAGCATGCGCTGGCGGCTGTGAACCAGGGAACCACCAGTCTGGGGATCAAGGCCTCGAATGCGGTTGTCATTGCGACGGAAAAGCGTCCACCGTCGCCACTGGTCGATGATGCGGCGATTGAAAAAGTGGCAGTAGTGTGCCCGAACATCGGCATTGTATACTCAGGCATGGGCCCTGACTTTCGCGTCTTGTTGGCCAAATCACGCAAGATCGCTCAGTCGTATTGGAAAATCTACGGAGAATACCCTACCACGAAGGTCCTAGTGCAGGAAATTGCTACTGTCATGCAGGATGCCACGCAGAGCGGTGGTGTGCGGCCATTTGGTGTCAGTCTCCTTGTTGCTGGATTCGACGCAGTACGCGGCCCCTCCCTGTACCAGGTCGATCCCAGTGGTAGCTATTTCATGTGGAAGGCGAGCGCCATGGGTAAGAATATGACCAATGCGAAAACCTTCCTCGAAAAACGTTACAGTGAAGATATTTCGCTGGAAGACGCCATTCATACTGCCATCCTTACGTTGAAAGAGGGATTCGAGGGCCAAATGACGGAAAAGACCATTGAAATCGGCATCATCGGCGTCGCTACGAAGGCACGTGTAGGTATGAGCCAGGAGCCCACACCGGTGTTCCGGCGCTTGACGGAGCAAGAGGTGAAGGATTAGTATGTATCTGAATCGCTAACAGGATCAGCTTGGCTTTGTAACTTATTGACTATGAGCCCGCATCGCATTTTTGCTTGCACTTCGGGTAGGCTTGCGACGCTCTGTCCGGCCAAACCTAGCCTGCTTGGACAATGCATCGACTCCGTAGCCTTCTTCGACACCAGCGCCCTTGGATAGACCCATACCAAAGGTTTCTTCGCGGGTCGGCTTCGGCTTCTTGGCCTTGGGTTCACTCGGCTTACCTGAAGGAGTCCAGGATATAGTGCCTCCGCCCATGTCTTTGTCGCTCTCCTTGTCGTGGGGGCGCCACTGACGCGCGCGCTCTCCCAGCGGCATGTGCTTGGCATCGTCCTCTCCGTCAAAGGCCGAGTCGAAACTCTCTACCACGCGAGGCATGTGTACCCGGGGAGCCTCCTTCGGCTTGGCAGGTGGCTCACGATCAGATTCCTCTGAGGCGGATCCGGCAGACTCTTCTTGATCCGGATCGAGGGACTCGACGTCGCTTTCCTGCTCTTCCTCCATGGCAGGTACGAGAGGTCGTTGCGATTCGCGAGGGGCCGGGCGCTCCTTGATCGATTCACTGGGATGCAAGAGCGCATATTCGCGACTAGTCTCATCCACCTGGAATTCAGGATTCGTGAACAGCTCCTTGAACCGGGAATCCTGGAGCAACCCTTCACCTCCTTCACTTGTGGAAGCAGAGAGCTTCTCAGCTAGTTGACGATTGACCTGGATGTGGCTGCCAAGCTTGCGTGTGTTCTTCACGCTACGCACACGACTTTCTGCTTCGCGCTCGAGTCGGCTCTGAATCGCCCGTTGCTTGGCTTCCTCGAAGGCAGTAGGGTGGGCCAATAGACGCGCACGCTCGTACAGTTTGAGCGAAAGGAAGTAGCCGTGCATGTAAGGACGCAGCAAGGGTGTCCCGACAAGGTGGCCCAGTTCGAGGCGTTCTAGCTCGGCCTGATCCACAAACTTGAAGTCTTCGTAGGCATTAGCACCACCGCCCGTGTTGGCTGTATCAGCTGCCTCGATTTCATCCGTGATATTGTCGATAAAGCTGCACCACCGTGGAGCAGGACCCAATGCAGGCACGTACCAAGCTGCCATCTGTGTCGCCTCCACAGCCGCAAACAGCAGACCACTTCCAGGGTAGTGCTGCACATGGTTCAAGTTCGTCAGCGGGCCAGCAGGCGCCACAGATACCAAATTATCACCCGTCTGCTTATCCCAGATCTTGATCACCTTGGCATCGGCGCTCATGACCTTCCCTTCGGCTTCTGAGCGTGTGCGCGAGCTCGTACTCTCATTGGCGTCACCAGGCCATGAAAGTGACTTGATAGGCATGCCAAAGCCCTGATCCTTGGTGGTATAGGGCTTATCCATGCGCAAATCATACAGAAGAACGTGACCCGTGTTGGTGCCCACAGCCAAGTTCAGGCCATCAGCTGCACTCGCTAGAGCAGTCGTGGCAAGAGATGACGAGGCTTCTGAAACCATGTCCTCGTTGGCATCGCTGGAAAGAGAAATACTAGGCATTTGCCGACGTGCCATAAGCAGGGCAGCGTCCAAGACAGTTTGTGTGGCAATACTCAACGATCCTGCTAGACGACGCATGCGAGGATCCCAAAGTTCGATAATACCCGCGCCTTCCGTTCCAAAACTAAGAAGACCGTGGGCGGGATTGACATCAATCGCATTGCAGCCTGTCACAAGATGGCCCTGAGATCCCAGGGTATATGGAGCAAGGTACCGACCCTGCGCCAAGTTCAATCGGTAGATCTCAGTACCAGATGCCCCCACCAACGCATCCGCAGAGGGATAGTGGTATGCAAGTGCGCGGCCAAAGCGAGGCAAGCGCACGCGCGTATGCGTGCCACCTTGATTATGCAGCTCCAAAGAGCGATCAGCTTGCAAGTGCAGGGACTTGGTCCAGTCATCAGAGAGAAGCTGAAGTTAGTGAGAAGTCAAAACGTACCACAAAGTCCACGTTCTCCGCATCGGTGTGGCGCTCAAACTTCAAGCTTAGTTGCTCGCATTCCCACACACGAATCTGCGGCTTATATGTTCCAGTAGCCATAATATGCAGCCCATCACGGGTAAACCGGACCTTGTTGCTCGCAATGGGGAATTCAAAGTCTTGGATCAGCTCGATTTTAGAAAGCAGTCGATCATTCTCCAGGGCGCCTTTTCTCTTTTTTCGTTTATTAGATGACCCTGATCGTCTCAATATGTCTGGTAAAGAAGTGGAATTGTAAGAAGCTTCCTCCGGCGCCGATGCTGTGCCACCCGAAACGGTGTACACCCGCGCCGGCTCATGCGTGGCCGACATGGTCAACGGTAGCCTCCACTCGATTTTTTCGTGGCAGAGCGTACAGGCCTTCATAGGTCACGTGCGAGTCAGAAGGCCTCGTTCAAGGGCGGCGAGCGTCCACCGCATCCAACCAATGTCAAAGGCAGGCGGCAAGGCCGCTGTAGCCACCATTGTTAAGCTCATGGTGCCTGCAGGAAAGGCTTCTGCACAGCCCCCTGTAGGACCGGCACTCGGTGCAAAAGGTGTCAAGGCTATGGACTTTGCAAAAGAGTTCAACGCGCGCACAGCGGACCTGGAACCTGGGCTCTTGACACCGACAGTGGTCACGATCCAGCCAGACCGCACATTCAGCTTCAAAACACTAAGTATGTGTGTTCAGACTCACACCAGCCCCACCTACATCGCTTTTGCTGAAGCGCGCTGCGAATATCACCACAGGAGCTCGCAAACCCGGAGCGGAAGTCACGGGCACCATCAGCATTAAGCATGTCTATGAAATCGCTAAAATCAAGCGCAAGGATGTGGACGTTAGTGAAAAAGAGGTGAGTTGCTCTTTCTTACATTAGCTTTGCAAGGTGGTCGCCGGCAGTGCTCGCAGTCTTGGTATCAAGATTGTCCGCTAACATCGCACCTGTAGGATACCAAATCGATGATAAGGCATCTAGTCGTATTGAGGACGTGTATTTTCTATGGCTTGTATGGAATTTACCAGCAAGTGAAACCACCGTCCACGCGCAGCTGGCTACCAGTCATGTAGCTGGCGTGGTCACTCAGCAGGAAAGCAGCGGGCTCGCCCTGCTCCACAGGCTCGCTGAAGCGACCCATGGGCACGCTCGAAGCCTGGTAGTCGCGAATCTTGGCATCCATGCCGCTGGTCTGCTCCGTGTTGCAGAAGCCAGGCTCAAGGGCATTGATACGCACACCGTACTTGATAAACTCGGTAGCAAGACCCTTGACCATGTTGGTAACAGCTCCCTTCGAGGAGTTGTAGAAGATCTGGGTAAGAGGATCGTTAAGACCCTTCTGGTTGTAGATCTCAGAGCTCATCGACGAGGTGACAACGATGGAGCCCTTCTTGTAGCCAGTCTCGACCCAGTGGGAAACAACGCTCTTGCAAGTGTTAAACACACCCAGAACATTCACGTTGAAGACTTTGTGGAAGTCCTCCTCGGTGAGTTCAAGAGCAGGCTTCACGACCGACACACCAGCGTTGGCAGCCAGCGCAGTAATCTGGCCAAGCTCTTCCTCCGCCGTCTTGAGGACCTTCTTAACCTGGTCAGCATCGCTGACGTCGCACTGGTACGCCTTCACTTTGACGCCAAACTCCTTCGCCACAGCCTCGGCGTTCTTTTCGGCGTCGGGGTGGGAGCGGTACAGGACGGCGACATTGGCACCAGCCTGCGCGCAAGCACGGGTAATGGCAAGACCACTAAGTATGTTAATCAAAAGAACAGTTTACTTACATGCCACGGTTACCACCGCTGCAAACAACAGTACCAGTGAGCTTAACTTCGTAAACCATCGTGTCAAGACGTTAACAGCCGTGCGGTCCCGTACGGAAGACTATCTCCGAACCTGTCAATGCACGCACGGGCTTTCCATGGCTTTCGCCGTAGATGACTAATTGCCTGTCAGTTGTGGGTCAAAGGACGCTAGATTATCAGACAGATCAACTAGGTCAAAGCTGATTGGCTAGTGTGTCGGTCAAACCCAGCCATCCGCTCGACTAAGCGAAGGCCTCTTGAGGGGGAAATCGATCGTTGACGCCTAATACAAGAAAGATTCTTTCCACCACTCCAGCCGACATGTTCTTGAGTATGACCGTGCCGACTTTGCGAACCACCGCGATGCGTTTGCCACGCGCTACCGCGGGTCTTGTTCGGCCCGTTCGCATGTACCATGAAAAGGTGCTTGACCACTACAACAACCCGCGTAACGTAAGTGCTCGTGTGCCAGGGTATTGCTAACCATATCAGGTGGGCTCGTTCTTGAAGACGGATAAGGACGTAGGCATTGGCCTGGTAGGTGCTCCTGCCTGCGGCGATGTCATGAAGCTTAGCATTAAAGTCAACGATGAAGGTATCATTGAGGATGTGCGCTTCAAGACCTTTGGTTGTGGCTCGGCCATTGCAAGCTCGAGTTTCATGACCGAACGGGTAAAGGGTATGTCTCTGGACGAAGCTGCCGCTATCAAGAACACGGAGGTGGCTCGTGAGCTGTCTCTTCCTCCTGTCAAGCTTCATTGCTCGATGCTGGCCGAGGACGCTATCAAGAGTGCGATCCAGGACTACCGTGCGAAGCGACAGGCGACAGGAAACTTCAAGCAGGGCCATATTGAGGTAATGCAAGAGGCTGCTACCGGGAAGACGACAGCGACAGCGCACGTCGGCTCTGGCACCGTCTAGGCAGCCCGGTGCTTGATTGCTACGAACATCCGATTTCCTTATCTTTGTACTGGTATACGACTTATGAACTCTCTGTGATTATCTCCCGCTGATAACTCGAGGAAGAAGGCTGTGTAACCGTTTTATTGGGAATGCTTGTCGGTGGCGTAGGAAGCGCGATGCTCGGTTCCTGTACCGTCTTTTGCGTTGCCGCTGAAGCTAGCTGTTCAAGTTCTGCCTCGACAGCCTCCTGTTCTTCCAAAGTAAGATGTGAAGACAACATGTCGTCAATTTCCTGAGACATTAGATAGAACCATGATATGATAACATACGCGTTGGTATTGTTGCGCCTCTGCGGTATCGTCTAGAAGACGTTCGACGCGATCCATACTAGTCTCTTTTTGTATTTGTCGAAGGACTTGGTTGCCTTGTTCTAGTCCGTACATGATGCTCTGTTCAAGCTGGGCATATTCAATAGTAGATACCTGCTAATGAGTGCGCGCACACGTACCAATTCCTGCAATGTAGCCAGCTGCTGGTCTGTTTTCTCAATGAGCCCTTGCTGGTAGGCGCGACGCCGAAGCGCTAGTCGTGCACGCTCTTTGTATCCGGACCGCAAAGCCTCGCGCGCTGCTTCGTATTCACAGTCCAACACATGCTGAAGCTGGCGTTAGCAGACCTGTACATACCTTCAGTTGATATTGGCGAACACGGTCACGCTGAATTTTCAAGCTATGTGTTCGTGAGTGACGCTACGCACTCTAAAACGGCGCGGTCTTGCTTGGTGACCTTCGGTCCCCTCGAGCTCTGAGCGCCCATGACTCGAAAGCAGCAAGGTTCCTCCACATATCACTACGGAGCTACTAGCCACGGCGGCCGCGCTTGTGGGGTTGTCCACTATGTGATGTGCCTGTTCGCCGTGTAGGCAGGAAATCTGTGCGTGCTCCGCCACCCAACGCAGCATCAAGGGACTTTTTCTGTTTCTGTGCATCCTTCTTGCGTTTCCGATCCATCGCTTTTCGCAAAGCAGCGGAAGAACCTGACTCGCTAGAGCCGGTCATAGTATCGAATTTCTTCCGCAGGATAGCTTCTTGAAGCTGGTGTTTCTTGGGGAAGAAGGGTTTCATACCAGCATCCACACGACGTTGGTTTTCCTTCTTGAAATCCGATTTAACACTGCGCTCGAGCTCGCGACGTTGGCGCTCATTGTCTTGGCTTTCGGCACGGCGCAAGGCGCGTTCAACCTTCTCTCTTTCTTCTCGAATTTGAAGTGCCTGCTGGCTTTTCGCCTTTGGCCCTGCATGGTGCGCCTCCATTTGTTTCAACCTGCCATAGGTCGATCGTAGCGACTGGATTTCATTTTGATACATGCCGGGTATGAAGCTGTACGACTTGGCATGCAAGTCCAAGTTGACAGGGCCCGCCGACAAAGAGTCAAAGCGAGGATCGCGACTCTTTGTTCGATGTGACGGTTCAACGACGTTACGCTTCCGCGAAACGGGTCTCCGAGCGGACATGACAGTTGGCGCATTCTTGGATCCTCGAGTCTCAAGTGCATGCTGCACCTTGTCACCTTGCGAAAACTTTTGCATCATCCCCAATTCACGTAGACGCTGCTTGGCCTGTTCCCGCTTTTCACTGATATCGGAAGAGTCAGGAATGGCTGGAGCATCCGCAGTATTACCTCGACGAAGTGTGCGCTGGGCCTTAAGGAGCTTTGAAAAAGGGATCGATGTGATTTCTGTGTAAGTTTTGGGACGTACGCTGTCGCAGAGTGTCTTCCTCGTCCTCGTCTGTGACGACCTCAGGTTCCTCATCGCTTTCGTCATCAGGATCAATAAATTGGGCATATCCAGGACCTTCTTCTTCATCTGAAAGTTCTTCATCATCTTCCAGTACGCCTTCCTCGTCGCTACCAGACGACTCCGAGGACTCATCATCGTCTCCATCCATGGCATGCTCAGTCATGTTTTCATCGCTTTCAGCACCCTCTGGTACATCCGTAGAACTATCTGAGACGTCGTATTCACTGATTCCTCGATGTACGGGGGCATCAGGCTTCGTTAACGCATCGCCATGTCGCCTTGCGGCACGACTCATGGTAGATGGCAAAAAAATGGTTGGATGACTAAGGCATTGGTGGTCTGTGTGCACTAAAATTTGCGCTCTGCGGTCAGTTCTGAACATGCTACGCACGAATTGGATCAATCCGTTGGCCCATCTTGGTCGTCACGCGGGGGAGGGTCAGACGCTGGTGTTGTGTGCGCGTATTCCATTCTGCACCGATGGGCGTACGCATAGCCGCCTCGTACTGCGCGGCGCTCGTGTATGGGAAAGGTAGGTCTTTGGCCTTGTACTTGCTGGCCTTTTTATCAAGCTTCTCATTGACAATGACATGATCCATACCGTAGTCCTTTCGATTTCGCGGGTCGATACCGGCCACCTTCTTGATGAGATGAGGGTTCTTTTGAGACTTGCGTCGAACGCCTTTTCCACCCCAGCTGCCCCAACCGGGTAACGTCGTGTCCTCCTCCCTTGGCGCCTCGGCTCCCACCACGGCTTGCTTTTCCTTCACAAAGTCGACAGCGACATCGTCTCCCGCAAAGGCCTCAGACACGAGGTCCCGCTGCATCGACGGCAGAGTCGAACTGTGCCTCTTACCTCGCCCACGCTTCCCGCGACTGGTCTTGGAGACCTCAACTGGCTCTGCGTCGCTGTCTGACTCGGAGGCTGCGGCCGCCTGCATCTGGGCATGGGGATCAATGGCAAGTGCGGCATCATCCATGGCCGCTGCACGCGCTTCCTGTCCCCGCTGTAAATGACGTTCTGTGCGATGCCGCGAGCGCGCCGCTGCAGTATTATCCGTGCCACTGGGTACCGACGATACAGCAGGTCCCTTAGTACGTTCCTCGGAATCTGCCAGCCATGGATTGCTCTGGCTTGTCTTAAAAGGGTTAGCTGGGCGCTCCGTTGGGGCCTGGGTATGATTCTCACGAGCCGCAGCAGTATGGTACACAGCACGACCGGCTGCATGACCAACTTGGTGCACATCCACGCCGTCCGGTCTGCCGGCCTCAGTGTCACTGGTGTCGTCCTCTTGCGTGACCATATCGCGGAGGGATTGGATTGTTTCTCTCGCTGCCTTGGATTGCCGTTCGCGTGCGTCTTTCATAAATTTCATGTTTAACAGACCCTTGCCCTTCTTGTCTGATGCCTCCAGCTCCGCCTCTTCGCGGGCATCTCTCTCGGCTTCCTTCTGTTCAAAATCGGCCAGTTCGTCGAAGGCAGTGGCGCGCCCATCTGTGTCGTCGTCGTCCAGAGACAGCTCATCGTCGTCTTCATCCATTGTATGAATACGCTTGCGCAACTCATCGCCACGACGAAGCTGCTCTTCCAACGCTAGCGTCGCGTCTCGGGACGCCTCGTCATTACGACCCACATGCATCTTGGCCCATTTTCCGGTGTTCTTGTGCCGCAACGTTGCACGTTCTTTGGCACGGTCCTTGGCAGCCTTGTACATGAGTTCCTCGCGCTCCTCATCGTCGAGACCCCCCTCTGCAGCGGTCAATTCGGCCAGTTGCTGCTGCATGCGCTCGCGCTCTTTCCGATGCACGCGTCGATACGTCTTGCTCTTGATTTTGTTGGCCCGACGAGCTTTCTGTTCCGCACGGAACATGAGTTCGCGCATGCGACGAAGCTCTGTCTGTCGACGTAACGCTTCTTCAGGGTCGAGAGCTTTCATAGCCAACCCCTCCTCTTCGGCCATTTGCTTCTCCGTGAGACCTCCCTCCTCCAGCAGAGCTGCTACAGAGCGCTCCATGTCAGTGGTAGGCTTGAACCTAGATGCAAGGCCTGCGTTAGAGGCGGCTGGGGGTTGGGCAGTTGGCTGCAACGGAAAGGACAGGTGCTCAGCCTCGCGAAGGCGCTTGATCGTAGGTGCCCAGCCCTGGACTTCCTCTTTTGAGAGCTTGTATGCGGCCGAACGATCCAAGCGGTCCTGTACAATCCTCGGGAGTGGTGCCTGTAGCACACCGCCACCGCGCTTAGATGCGATAGGGTGTCGGCCATCGTTGGGCGCCTCGGCGAGTGCCTGGACTTTGCCCATCAGCGACCCTTTACCTAGCGCCATCAAGTCCTCGAGACGGAGCTTGGTCGTGCCGCCAGCAGCATCGGTGCCTTCCTGGACTGCCTCAGTGCGCTCCTGGCGCTTCCGTGGCTGATCATCGCCTTCGGCATGCGAGCGCTTGCGCGACCAGAGAGCAGCCAAATCTTCATCAAATCCCTCGAACCCTTCCTCGTCCTCGTCGGAATCGCTGCCTTGGTCGCCGGCTGGCGCGTGGGATTCCTCGTCGGGCGCCTCGTCCAAAAGGTTGCTGAGCGCGACGATGTCGTCGCCATCATCGTCTTCGAAATCGGATGGGCCCTCTTCACTATCATCCTCACTTTCTGCCTCCTGATTCGAGCGAGAAACGGACTTAGGCAGCGCCCAGTCGTCGTCTTCACCAAATGCTTCGTCACTGTCAATCTCCTCATCGTCCCCCACAATGCCCTCTGGCTCGTCATCCGAGTCATCGAACACACGAGGACCGCGCGGTCCAGTATCTTCGTCACTATCGTCCCATTCTGGCGCGTGTGGCCGAACTGACGCTTTCCGTCCGTCTTGCCGAGGCTTCCTGGATCGGCGCACCATGAGCGTAGCGTGCAGATGCGTGGGTGGCCAGAAAAAGTGGAAAGCCACGTGCTGCTCGTTTTTTTCCTAGGCCTCTCTTGCACTACGGCCGCGGCTGTCTTGTCGTTGCAGCCATGCGTCCCCTTACGGATGCGGAGACCACAACGCTCTTCGAAAAGCTTGCGCACTATATTGGAAAGAATCTGGTACATCTGATTGACCGGCCGGATGACCCGCACGTCTTCCGGCTGCATCGCGACCGTGTATACTATGTGGCGGAGGCGACGATGAAACTGGCCGTGTCGGTAGCACGCCCCAACCTCATGTCGCTTGGTACTTGCTTTGGCAAGTTTTCTAAGACAGGCAAGTTTCGCCTGCACATTACAGCGCTAGATCACCTGGTGCAATATGCTCGCTACAAGGTGTGGATCAAGCCAAACGGTGAGATGCCTTTTCTCTATGGGAACCACGTCGTCAAGGCGCACGTCGGACGCATCACCGACGACACCCCCGAGCATGCTGGTGTGGTTGTGCTTAGCATGAGTGGCGTGGGACTCGGGTTCGGCGTCACTGCCCGTTCTACTGCGGATACCCGGAACATGGACCCGACGAACATCATCGTGTTCCACCAGGCCGACGTCGGCGAATACCTTCGCGACGAAGAAACGTTGTTTTAACTAAGGCTGTATGAAATAGAATGTGTGTGATGCGTTCACTCCTCTTCTGGCGAGGGATTGCGCACGACCAGTCGTGCAGGTGCATGCTCCACAAGCGCCGATTCACCTTCCGTATGAGTCAACGTCGACTCAGTGTTCACCGCTTCGCCCTGCATAGGTGCGCCGCTCATACGCACAGACTCGCCAACAGTCTGGTGGGCTGGGACCTCAGAAGTGGGGAACCATGCACTTGACAGAGCGGGTGGGTCCCACTCGCCGTGCTCCAGAGCGCTTTGGCCCTCGGCGTCCGTGCCAAACGCTCTCGTCACACCCTGCCTCGCTTCTGCCGCCGAGGTGTAGGTATCAAGCGAAGTCGGCTGGGCCGTGGTGTCCACAGGCCGTTTCTTGTCAGACGTCACAGGCGCGCTCGGGCCCGCCGCATATGGCGGGGCATCGTCGGACGCTGTGATGGGCACGGGCAGTAGACCACCCGCTGTCACGGGCGGGGCCTGATTCACTGCCATAGGTCCGCCAACTTGCGTGGGCTCCGGCACCGAGTCCAACGACGGTGCGTGGTAGGCATTATAAATCGTACTGGGCACGCCCGTCGACGACGACTCCAACGCATGTCCGCGGTTTGACAGGACTTGGTCATGCCCATTGTGACCATAGAAACTGTACTGAGGTACTTCGGGATCATACGCGTTGGGTGCGGCCGTGTGTGTCAGGTGGCTGGGCGCCAGCTCATAGTCCGCCGAGTGCGACGTGCGCTCTGACGTCATCGAAGGAGCCGATGGGCCTTGGGCCATGGTGCCATCATATTGCTGGTGCTCGGTAGGCGCAATGGCATAGGCAGCGGCGGATGAGACAGCCGGAAGGCTCGCTGGTCCAGCATCGTATGGCATATGATTGTACGCATACACATGGTCGGTCGGCAAACTTTCATACGTGTTGCGCGCCACATTGTTCGGAGCACCGGGTCGCTGTGGCGAGTAGTATTGAGAGGCAGCCGAAACAGGTAGGACGGGCACCACCACGCCCGCACCTTCGGAGCCGGGTGTCGCCTCGGGGAGCGAAGGTGGCGAATAAGGGCCATCAGATATCCGAGCGTAGTGGTTCGGCTGGTGGAAGCCAGGTGAGGCAGGGTATTCTGGGTTATAATAAGGGTGTGTTCCACCAGTGCCACTAGCGGCACCAGGTGTACCGTACGGTCCGGTAGGGCCGTCGTCGTCGTCATCGTCGAAGGGTGTACGTGTAGTGGCTGCAGCAGCAGAAGCAGCAGCCATTACATCTGCGTCCATGCGCTTCGCCTTGCGGCGGCGGTAAAGGAACCAGCCAAGGCCGGCTAGAAGTGCCACTGCAACAATGCCCACGGCAGCAAACGTGCCACCCACGGCACCACTGTCGTGCCAGTAGCTGCTGCCACCCGACTCCAAGCGTTCTCCTGGCATGGGTGTCGATGTGATAACAGATGTGCGAGTAGACGTGATAGCATGTCCGTTGATGGAAGTGACAAACTCGTCGTAGGAGGTCGAGGTATACAGCCCAGAGTCGCTCTGGCTGCTGACCTGCGACGGACTCGAACTCGGACCTCCGCCAGCTGCTGCACCACCGCCCGAGCTCGAACTAGGCGAATTGGTATCGCTGCTGCTGCTGGTAGGCCCCGAGTCGCTGCTGCTGGTAGGCCCCGAGTCGCTGCTGCTGGTAGGCCCCGAGTCGCTGCTGCTGGTAGGTCCCGAGTCGCTGCTGCTGGTAGGCCCCGAGTCGCTGCTGCTAGGAGACCCCGAGTCGCTGCTGCTAGGAGACCCCGAGTCGCTACTGCTGGTAGGCCCTGCATCGCTGCTGGTGCTCATGGCGCCGCCACCGCCACCACCGGTAGAAGAATTTTGGTTGTCGCTGGAACTCGATGAGGTGGGTCCAGAGTCACTGCTCGAGCTTGTTGAATTGTCGCCACCTTCGCTGCTAGTGTTGTTGTCATTATTGTCAGAGCTCGAAGAGGTAGGGGACGCACCCCCGCCCCCGCCGCCATTGTCACGGCTGGAGCTAGAGCTGCTGTCTCCCTGAGTGGACGTAGGGCGTTCGTTATCGCTGCTGCTACTGTCGCCGCCGCCGCCGCCGCCGCCGCCTCCTTGCGTGTTTTGAGTGGGACTTGGGTCATTACCGCGGCTCCTGCTACTGGAGCTAGTTGCGGAGCTTTGATCGCCACGAGATGTGCTGTTGTCGTCGTTCGAAGAGCTGGAATCACTGCCAGAAGATGAGGTCGAAGCCGATCGAGAGCGTGCGTGTCAGTCTTCTGAACCGTCAGATGAGGATAAGAACCGAAACGAAAGCACATAAACGGTTCCCATACCTCGTCGACTCAGTACATACCTTGTAGTTGGTTGGTCCATCGAGCTGCTACGACGAGTGCTTGAAGATGAAGACGTGTCAGAAGCTCTTCTAGTAGAAGCGCTTGAAGAGGAAGACGTATCAGACGCACTACGGGTAGGAGTGCCTGAGGAGGAAGACGTGTCAGAAGCGCTACTAGTAGAAGTGCTTGAAGAAGACGTGTCAGACGCACTAGAGCTCTGCTGCCTACTTCCAGAACTCGAAGTGCTAAGGCTCGATTCAGAGCGGGAACGGGAAGTTGACGAAGAGGAGGAGCGTGAGCTTTGCTCCACGTCTAGTGGTAAGACAAGGACGCCAAAGACTTACCCATCCAAATTCGTACCCACTTGCCAAAACTGTGGTTGGGAACCGACACAGCCTGCTTACCGGTGCCCCAGGCACTGCCTGCAGGACCCCGGAATTCCATACAGCCACGTGGTTGACAAAAAACAGGCGATACAGAACAAAGAATATTTTTAGCATGCATAGAACTGCATAGGTACAAAGGATGCGCAGCGAACCTAGCGCGACGGAACGCGTAGGGATACGATCTATAGCAAGCTACCGGCGCTTGTACAAGCAGGGCTTGAGAATCGAAGGGCCCCTGCGCACAAGCTCCTGGAGCACCACAGAGGCCTGCGCGTCTGTGCGCACGGACTGGGCCAACGCCAGCACGGGCGCCGATAGATCGAGTGGTGCAGCCGCCTGCGCCGTACGCGACTCGGTGCGCTTCGTAAACTTGAATAGGGCGAAGTAAGTGCTGTTCGTAGTGTCCTGCCAGTCCAGGTCAAACCCGAGTGCGCGCACCATATCTGTAAAGGGACGTACATCAGCTGTAGAGCTCAGCCGGCTCGTTACCTCTGCCACGATGAGCTCGCCCTGCGGCCGAAGGATCCGCCATGCTTCCGTGAGCATATCGACCCAGTTGGTGCCCATAAGACTGAGGCAGAACACCACAACATCTACCATCGCTGGCGACGGCCCCGTGTCCGTCCACACCAGGCCCAGAGGCGCTGTGGTGCCCGGAAGGGGCAGTGTGCCGACCGCGGCGGCATCGGCACCCCGCACCCAGCCGTCAGGGGTATCGACGAGGTCGTAGCTCAGAACGTGAAAGCCGTGTGGCGCCAATGTCCGCGCCAGCCCTGCCTCACCCGCTCCCATATCGACGATCAGGGCACCGGGGCTCTTAGCGGCGCGGACATCGTACGATCCCTTCTTGCCTTTCGCGCCGAGTAAAAGCTCTGCAATCCGGTCCACTGGGTTCTTGGGCCACTTGCGGACCTGCTGTCGGAAGCCGCTGTGGTACTCGTCAAAGAGTTGCGGCTCCTTCTGAATCATGGCCAGTGCATCCTGAGAGCTGTGGGTATATAAATGCTCGTTGATCGATCGAAACCGAGCCCCCTGCAGACTTGCGAGCATAGAAGACTGCAGTTGTGTGAGAGGTGCCTTGGAAGCAGCCAGAGTTGACGCAGGCGCCGCCGTCGTGGCGGGCGGCGCCGATGCTGGATCCTCTGCAGCCTGCGCTGCGACCCGCTGGCGCTTGTTCCACTTCTTGCGCTGGGCCTTGCTCATTCCTGGCGGTGCATGTGGCTCTGTGGCACCATTGCGCGCCTGAGCGGCTTGGATCTTGGCCTCTGCAGCAGCAAAGACATCAGGCGGTCGGGCAGCGCGTTTCTTCGAGGACACAGACGGGCGCTCATCCTCCTCTGAGCCCGAGTCCCCAGCAGTTGCTGTCACTGTGGCGCGCTCATGCTTCTTGTCTTTGGCAAAAGCGCCGAGCTTGGCGCGCAGCTTCTGGTCGGCAACACTAAACGATGGTGCGTGGCTGGACGTCGAGGCACCGACACCGAGCTTTGCCGGGCGACGACCTTCCGACACAGGCGCTGGGCTGGGAGTAGCGCCCGGCTGAGGGAGATGCGCCATAATTTTGTCTGCCAAAGAGGCGCGCTGCTCCTGCAGCTGCTCCTGCAGCGCCTTCAAGTCGACCGAGTCGCCTGCCATAAGGAACAACTTGAGTCGCTGGCACCACGACGTTGGTGATTAGTCAGCACACCCGGCCGCCGCGGCGTGTCGCAAGGCACGACGACTGTGTTCCACAGCATCGAGACGTCGCTGACTGATGGCGTCCGAAGAGCCTGGGCATAAGTCTGCCGACGCAGGCATGGAACAGGGGGTGCCTGCTGTGCCCAGTTCAGCTCCATCGCAGCCCAACTCAGCCTCCCAGGAGGGAAACCTACTAGGCATGGACACAGCTGTGCCCGAGTCACTGGCTAGCGAGCCGCCGGCGCCGGATCATGCGCCCGAGCAGGATGAGAGCGAATCTAAGCAGGGATTTCACGCAGAGACTGCACTAGAATACGCTTCCGAGTCGCCCTCCAAAGAGAAACCTGTGCGTGATGAAGAAGAGACGTCCCCCCAGCCTGTGCCCGCCCCGAATGAGGCAGCGGCGCCGGCAGCCGAGGTGCAGAATGCTGAAGTGGCGCCAGCAGAGACACTTGCACCGGTGGAGCGATCTAATGAGCACGCTTCTTCAGAGAACCGTGCGCCACTGGGTGACGCGACATCGACGGCCGACTCTGACCCGGTGCCTGTTTCTACGGAGGGCACCGAGGCGGGCTCTCTGCGGCCGAGTATGCAGACGGAGCCTGTGCAAGAGATTGGTGAGCGTGTGGTACAGCACTCGGCGTCCTCTGCGAGCAGTCTGAGCCGGGGCAGCGCCGTGTTTGTGTTGTCGGCTCTGGAAACCATTTCGTCGTCGAAAGAAGCACGGCGCAGTAAGCCGCTGAAAGAGAGCGCCGTGGCAGCCCTAGACATGGTCAAGGCGGCGACGTCGCCGGATTCCACCTCGTCTGTGCTGGACCCTCGCGTGGTGTTTGAGCCACTGCGCCTGGCATGCGAGACAAAGAGTGTGTCGCTGCAAGCGTCTGCGCTTGACTGCATAGCCAAACTGGTGAGCTATGCGTTCTTTGCGGAGGACGATCCGAACGAGTCGGCGCTTGCGGATCTGGTCGTTGATACGGTGTGCGACTGCTTTGGCGACCAGATGGACGAGCGAGTGTCGGTGCAGATCGTCAAGGCGTTGCTGGCGTGTGTGCTGTCCACGAGTATCCGTGTGCACCAGTCGAGCTTGCTCCGTGCGGTGCGCACGGTGTACAATATCTATCTCATGGCCCGCACTCCGTCGCACCAGGCAATTGCGCAGGGCGCGCTAAGCCAGATGGTCGGCCATGTGTTTAGCCGTGTGCCGCGCGCCGGCGGGACAAGCGAGGTGGTGGAGCCTGCGAACACGGAGCCTGTGACACTGCAGATGCTGGAGAGCCGGCATTCGCTGGATGCGGCGGAACGGGACGAGATGGCGCCGATCGATGCGCCAGACCTGCATGTGAAAGATGCGTTCTTGCTCCTGCGCGCGCTATGCAAGCTGTCCATGAAGCCACTGTCGTCCGAGAGCGAGCGCGACGTCAAATCGTACTCGATGCGCTCTAAGCTGCTGGCGCTGCGTACTGTACGGGGCGTGTTGCAGCAGCACATGGACGTGTTCACCGATGCAAGCGTGCAAATTGTGAGCACGACAAGCGGCGAACAGGCGACGTTTGTGCAGGCTGTGAAGCAGTACTTGTGCCTGTGCCTGTCGCGCAATGCCGTGAGCAGTGTGCTGCCGGTATTTAAGGAGAGTTGCGAGATATTCTGGCTGGTGCTCTCCGGTATGCGGACCAAGATGAAGAAGGAGATTGAGGTGCTGATGAACGAAATCTACCTGCCGATCCTCGAGATGCGCACGAGTCCACCGGCGCAAAAGTCGGTCCTGCTTGCGACGCTACAGCGGCTGTGTGTGGACCCGCAGGCGCTGGTAGAGGTGTACCTGAACTACGACTGTGACCGCACTGCGCTGGAGAATTTGTACGAGCGGTTGATGAATGTGATTTCGCGCCTGTCGCAGGCGCCGACGTCCGATGTGCCGCCCAGCGTGGATGAGCGTGACGGCGAATCGATCGATGTGCGGTTGAAGCGGCAGAGTCTCGACTGTCTGTGCAGCGTGTTGCACTCGCTGGTCGAGTGGATGGACCGCCTGATGGATGAGCCTGTATCCACGAGCGTGCCGGAAGCGGACGACGACGACACTGGCTCGCAGCCGAGTGCCGATCCTGCTGCGCCTGATGAGGACGACGATCCGGGGCGCTTTGAAAATGCCAAGCAGCGCAAGACGGTCCTGCTCGAGGCCATCCGCATGTTCAACTACAAGCCGAAGCGGGGCATTGCACAGCTGCTGGAGCACGGGTTCATTCGCAGTCGCGATCCGCGGGCAATTGCGCGCTTCCTCTTTTACGCGGACGGGCTGAGTAAGCGGTCCATTGGCGAGTACCTGGGCGAGGGCGACGCAGAGAACATTGCCGCGATGCATGCGTTTGTGGACCTGATGGACTTTCACGACATGCCGCTGACGACCGCGCTGCGGCGCTTCCTGCAGGCGTTCCGGCTGCCGGGTGAGGCACAGAAGATCGATCGGTACATGCTCAAGTTCGCGGAGCGCTATACGGAAGGAAACAAGACGGCATTTGCGAATGCGGACACGGCGTACAAGCTGGCGTACTCGGTGATTATGCTCAACACGGACGCGCACAACCCCCAAGTCAAGCACCGCATGACGCTGCAAGACTTTATCAAGAACAATGCGGGGCTGGACGACGACAAGGATCTGCCGGAAGAGTACCTACGTGCGATCTACGACGAGATCCAGAAGAACGAGATCAAGCTGCATGGCGAGGAGGCGCCGGCCATGCCGCCGTCCACGGGCCTCGCGGGCGCGATTGCCACGGTCGGCCGCGACCTGCAGCACGAGGCGTACGTGCTGCAGACGCAGGGCATGGCGAACCGGACGGAGGTGCTGTTCCGCACGATGCTGCATGCGCAGCAGCGCCGCGGCGTGCACCGCGCGCTCGCGGACCGGTACTTTAGTGCGTCGCATATGGAGCATGTCAAGCCCATGTTTGAGGTCGCGTGGATGTCGTTCTTGGCGGGCATTTCGGCGCCGCTGCAGGACAGCAACGAGCCCGAGACGATCCGCACGGCGCTGCAGGGCTTCAAGGATGCGATCAAGATTGTGTGTTTCTTCGGCCTGGAGCTCGAGCGCAATGCATTTATCACGACGCTCGGCAAGTTTACGTTCCTGAACAACCTAGGCGAGATGCGCAGCAAGAACGTGGCGACCATCGAGACACTGCTGGACATTGCGCACACCGAGGGCAACTTTTTGCAGGGCAGCTGGCGCGAGATCCTGACGTGTGTGAGCCAGTTGGAGCGCTTCCAGCTGATCAGCGGTGGCGTCGACGAGCGCATGCTGCCCGAGCTGGGCCGCCGCCCTTCGGCGGGTGCGCCGCGCGGCGTGTTACTGCCGCGTGAGGATGTGGTGCAGCAGGGTGTGTCGAGCGAGATTACTGTGCGTGCGGACCATGTGTTTGCCGCAACGCCGCAGCTGAGCGGCGAGGCGATCGTCGAATTTGTGCAGTCGCTATGCGACGTGTCCTGGGAGGAGATCCAGAGCTCCGGCATGTCGGACAACCCCCGGCTGTTCTCGCTGCAGAAGGTCGTGGAGATCTCCTACTATAATATGGGGCGCATTCGCATGGAGTGGTCTCGCCTGTGGGCAATCCTCGGCGAGCACTTCAACCAGGTGTGCTGCCACCCGAACCCCGCGGTGAGCGCGTTCGCTCTCGACTCGCTGCGGCAGCTCGCGACCAAGTTTTTCGAAAAGGAGGAGCTCCTCCACTTTTCGTTCCAAAAGGACTTCCTCAAGCCGTTTGAGTATGTGATGCGGCGCAACCGCGACGTGGCGGCGAAGGAGATGGTGCTGCAATGCCTCGACCAGATGATGCAGGGCCGTGCGGAGCGTATCCGCTCCGGCTGGACGACGATGCTGGGCGTGCTGGGCGTCGCGGCCAGTGCGCCAGAGCGTATTGCGCTGTACGCATTTGACCTCGCGCAGCGCGTACACCACACACACATGGCTGCGATCCTCGCGAACGGGTGCTTGGCGGAGCTGTGTGTGTGCCTCGCGCACTTTGGCAAGGGCTCAAACCAGCGTGTGAGTCTGCCGGCCACCGAGCTGCTGCCCTCGGTTGTGCCGGAGGACAGTGCGTCGATGGAGCTGTGGCTCCCGATGCTGTTTGCGCTGTACGACATTCTCATGACGGGCGACGATCTCGAGGTGCGCCGCGTCGCGCTTGATGCGCTGTTCGCGACGCTGACCAAGCATGGTGCCTCGTTCCCGACGTCGTTCTGGGATGCCGTGTGCAACGATGTGCTGTTCCCCATCTTCAACGTGCTGCGGAACCGCTCAGACGTGACTCGCTTCTCGACGCAGGAGGACATGAGTGTGTGGCTCTCAACAACGATGATCCAGGCGCTGCGGCGGCTAGTGGCGCTGTGGGCGGTGTACTTTGACACGCTGAAGCCGCGCCTCCCGGGCTTGCTCGAGCTGCTGTGTGCGTGTATCTGCCAGGAAAACGACACGCTTGCGCGCATCGGCACCGCATGCCTGCAGCAGCTGCTCGTCGAGAACATTGCGCACATGGACCTGGTCGGCTGGCAGCAGGTCACCGATGCGTTCCTGCGCCTGTTCCGTGCGACGACCGCGTCGCAGGTGTTTGATCCCATGCTGTCGTCGCCGGAGAGCACCGTGTCGCCGGCCGAGCGGCGCCAGGCATTCAAGCATATTATCGTCAAGTGTGTGCTGCAGCTCCTGCTTATTGAGACGGCCAACGAGCTGCTACGGAACGCACGCGTGTACGAGGCGGTGCCTATCGCCCAGCTGCTGCGGCTAACTGCCGCTCTGGAGGACAGCTACCGCTTCTCGCGGCGCTTCAACGCGGACCGCGAGCTGCGCACGGCGCTGTGGAAGGTCGGGTTCATGAAGCAGCTGCCGAACCTGCTGAAGCAGGAGAGCACGTCGGCTTCGACGCTCGTGTATGTGTACCTGCGCATGCACAGCGACAGCCGCCCAGGCGTCGATGTGCACCGCCGCGAGGTGAGCGACCGGTTCCTCCCGCTGGCGGAGGAGATCATCACGGGGTACCTGCCGCTCGACAATGAGACGCAGGCACGCAACATTGCCGCGTGGACACCTGTGGTTGCGCAGGTCGTACAGGGCCTGGCGGACATGTACGAGGCGGATCCCGACGCGCAAAAGGCCGCTACGCCCACGTTCTTCCTGCTCGTCGTGGAGCTGCTCGACAAGATCACGCTGGCGCCAACGCTGGCGATGCCGCTGCGCCGCTACCTCACAGCGGTCGGCACGGCCCATGGCTTTGTGGACCTTGCCGCAGCGGCCGAGCGTGAGCGTGCACGCGAAGAGGCGCGCCTGGATATGATGCGCGCGACGCCGCTAGGCCGCGCCGACCAGTCGCAGACGGATTTGCGGCAGGTCGCACTGGCGAACCATTCGGTCGAGGCACTCTCGCCACCGTAGACGTACAGCTATCTACTACGCATACGAGTCGACGAGCGCGTCGCGCAGCTGGTTCACGACTGCACCGGCCTCCTGGCCCTGCAGGCGGAACGTCGACTCAATCACGCTCAGCTCGGTGGCCGTCGTGTCGAGACCGACGAACGCCGCCCAGTCGTTGACAAGGAGGCCTGCGCCGACCAGCTCCGAGCCGCGGTTGACAGTGCCCGCGACAAGCGGCACCTGCAGCAGCGACGAAAGTTCGTCCTGGTCCTGCATCGATGTTTTGGGGTGCACCAGCGCACCCTGGTTCGACAGCGCGGCGTACGAGCCGACAAGCACATGGTCGCCGACCGTCTGCCGGAACACCTCGACACGGAGCACATCCGCAATGATTTCCTCCGTCTCGCGGTCCAGGTCAGGATGCACAATCGCGACATAGTCTGGGTAAGTGGGCCCCACGTACCGTTGCAGGCAATGACATTGCCCAGCGCACTGAGGCGCTCCTCCACGCGCTGGATCGCCACCTCGTCCGGCAGGCTATTCCGCAGGTGCTGCAGCTCTTGGTCTGTGGTGGACATGGGCACAAGCAGGCCGTGGCGGTTGCCCACCGTCAGCCGGCCCACCAGGCGCGTGCCTGCAATGGTGCAGTGCACCACAGGTATCAAGTCACCGAGCTCCGCCTCGAACGTCGAATAAAAGTTCGCCGAGCCACCGACGGTGACCAGGCAGTACGAGTTGGTCAGGCGTGCAAACACGCCAATCTCTGACGAATTCTCAAACTGGCAACGGACGGCCATGGTCGTCCCAGTGGCTGGTCCGCCGCCACCGCGCGCCACCTTTTTTCGCCGCTGACTCAGCGTCGGTCGTCGCCGGGCGCGCCCGCCCCTTCGCCGTTGCCCACCATGGATCGTGCGTGCGCCATGGCTGACCCAGTGACCTCGCTTTCGTCGTCGGAGCAGATGCAGATGCAGCGCATCATTGAGCAGAAGCAGATGAAGGACTTTATGAACCTGTACTCGGGCCTCGTCCAGCGCTGCTTCGACGGATGCATTCACGACTTTACCTCGCGTGCGCTCACGACCAAGGAGACCACGTGTGTCGCGAACTGCACCCAAAAGTTCCTCAAGCACTCGGAACGCGTTGGTGCGCGATTCGCCGAGGAAAAGTACGTGGACACGACTTACCCAGTGCGCGTCTCATGGGCCAGCAACCGCAGTAGGTAGCCGCACGCGCGCGCGGCTGGACGTGGCCCCAGCGCACCGCGCTCCATAGCCTCGGCACGACGCACGCCGGCCGGCGGCCGCGCCAGCGGCGCCTGGCTGCCCGCCGGGCGACGACGTCCCTCCACACCACCACCATCCTCACCGAGCCATGGCGGCCGTGCCGGAGGCCGCACCGGCCCTGCCGCACGCGCGCCGCGACCGCGCGCGCGAGACGACGCAGCGCCTGGGCCATACCACCGACGACGCAGAGGCGTATGAGCTACAAGAGACAGCGCCTGGCGCGCCTACACTAGCGGACGCCGGTTTCGATCCGCTCACCGTCGGCGAGCATGTGTGGATGATCGCGTCCGTCATCGTCGTTCTCGGCATCACTTGCTTGGGGCTCCTGATGAGCTTGCGCGTGTAGCGACGGAGCCACCGTCTCGTAGGACGTAGCGACACGTGACTCCTTCCTCCATCACGATGCCATCGCCGCCCGCGCACGCGCAAGGCGCGCCGGCGTGGCTCGCTGACGCGGTGCAGGCAACGAGCGATGCATCTGCATGCTGCGTGCGCTTGCGCGAGGCGTGGTCGCACGACGCCGTCGAGGCGCGCGCGGCTATCTTTGCCCTGCTGCGCGCGCAGATCCAAGCGCCGAGCGTGGCCGCCGCGCACATTGCGCAGGCCCTGCATACCGGCGAGCCCGCGTGTGCAGACGCCATCGCCGATACTCTGTGGGCCCTCGACTGGGAGTACGAGGCGCGCGCCGAGTCGTCCGGCGCCCTGCCCCTCGACACGGCGCGCGCGCGCCTCGCCGAGCTCGTGTGCGCGGGCCTCGCTCTGGGCCTGTGGACGCGCGAGCAAGTGAGCCTGCGCCTGGACGCGCCGCTGCTGGGTGCAGCGCACGTCGTGGACCCCGCCGTGTTCCATCGGCGCGGCATCCAGATCCGCACGGCCAGCTTCTTCAAGCAGACCAAGTACAACCTCCTGCGCGAGGAGAGCGAGGGCTATGCGTCTGTGCTGGTCGCGCTCCTCACACACAGCGCGCCGCCCCTTGAGGTGGACGCACACGGCGCCGTGCAAGCGAGCGCCACAGACGCAGAGCTCGACGCGCACGCCGACGCCCTCCTGCAGCGTCTGTGGGCCCTGATCGGGTACTTTGCCCTGGATGCGAGCCGCGTACTCGACCTGCTGCTCGCCGTGTTCACGAAGCATGTGGCGCACCAGCACCCCTTCTACGTGCGCGTTCTCGCGCGCGGTCGGTGGGGTGCGCCGCGCCTCGCGCAGGTGCTGGGCCAGCAGCTCGCGTACTATGCGCAGCCGGACACCCGCGACGATGCACCGGAAGAGCTGTTCCTCGTGCTTGCCCTGCTCGTGCGCGCCGGCCTCGTTGCGTGGCCCGAGATGTACCCTTATCTGGCGCCAGACGATACCATGGCGCGCCTGCAGAGCGCGTACGAAGAGGCCCTCGCTGCGCAAGGCGCGGCGGGCGCAAATGCACTCACGATGGCCGCGCCGCTCGTCGACGATGACGCGCCGGCCGAGGCACAGGCTGCGCCCGCCGCGCCCGCCGCGCCCGCCGCGCGGGCAGCGGCGCCGTGTGCGCACGCGCCGATGGCCGTACGTGCGATGCTTGCGTGCGGCCTGCTTGAGCCGGTGCAGCCGTTCCTCGCGCAGCACCCGTGGGTGCTGGGCGCGTTCCCGAGCGTGACGCGTGCATACCTGCGCCTCGTGTGGCACCGTCTCGCGCCGGCGCTCGAGCGCATCGCGCTGCCGACGCCGCGTGTGCCGTCCGTGCACCGCGTGCCTGTGCTCACTGTGTATGCGCCCGAGCCGCGGCCGAGCGCAACGCACACGTTTGTGTTTTGCGTTGGCGACTGGGCCGCGCATCTGACGCCCGAGACGGACGCCGCGGCGGTGCTGCCGATGCTCGCGCCGGTGGGCGTGCATATCGCGCAGGACGCGCGCCTCCTGCAGGTGCTGTGCCGCTTCGCCGCGCAGGCGATGGACCGCGCACCGTGGATGCAGCTGCTGCGCACGCAGGTCCTGCCCGCCGTCGCGCTTGCGGAGGCGGGCGCGCCGCTCCTGTACGAGCTGTGGGCGTGTGTGCAGACGCTGAGTTACCCCGAGCGGTATGCACTGTACGGCGAGTGGAAGCACCGCGCGTTTCAGCGGCGCGAGCTGCGGGCGGCCAAGGCGGCGACGGAGCGCGAGGCGCGTGGAATCCTGCGGCGCGTGAGTGCGGACAATGTGCGCGCGAGCGGGCGGAGCCTGGCGAAGGCTGCACACACGAACCCGACTGTGTTTTTCGACGTGGTGCTGCACCAGGTGCAGTCGTACGACAACCTCATCGAGCCGGTCGTCGATGCGGCCAAGTACCTGACGCCGCTCGAGTACGATGTGTGCTCGTACGCGCTGCTCGAGGCGCTCGCGAACCCCGCGCGCGCGCGCATCAAGTCAGACGGCACACACGCGAGCCTGTGGCTCAAGAGTCTCGCGTCGTTTGCCGGCGCGTTCTTCCGCAAGTATGCGGTGATGGACTGCACGCCGGTGCTGCAGTACCTGGTGAACCAGCTGCAGCAGGGGCATGGGAACGACTTGATTGTGCTCTCGGAGCTTGTGCTCAAGATGGCCGGTATCGAGCCGGTCGGCGAGCTGTCCGACGCGCAGACTGCCGCGCTCAGCGGCGGTCCCCTGCTGCAGGGCGAGGCGATGCTCACGCTGATTGCCGCGCCGAGCCCGACGGCCGCGCTCCTGGCGCGCAATGCGTTCAAGAAGGCGGGCTCGCGCTTACACCGCACGCTCGTGCAGTCGCGTCTCGCGCTCGCCCTCCTCGTGCTCATGGCGCAGCATCGGCAGCGGTGCGTGTTTGAGACGGAGGCGCATATCAAGTCGCTGAGCAGTGCGTACGACACGGTGCAGTCGTACCTGTTCCAATATGCCCACTTTCTTGCGGCGCAAGGGGCGCAGGCGTATGCAGAGCTTGTGCCGTCGCCTGCCGAGTGGGTCCGGCGCTTCGGCGTGGATGTCCCCATGGCCTTCCACCTGGCGCGCCCCAAGCTGGCGTGGGCGATGCAGGCCGCGGCGGAGCCCATGCAGGTCGAGCCGTCCGCGGCCGGGGACGCGGCCGAGCCATGGCACGCCGCGCTGGCCCCGACGATCGCGAGCATCGGCGAGGCACTACCGCCCGACGCTCTCTCCGAGGTCGGCGCCGCGTTCTTCACCACGTTTTGGCAGCTCGCGCTCTCGGACATTACGGTGCCGATGGAGCGGTACCAGCAAGAGATGGCGCGCCTGGGGCAGGCGCTGCGCGACGTGGATGGCGCCGCCGACCTGTCCGAGAGTCTGAAAAAGTCGGCGCGTGTGCGTCTGCAGGAAAATGTCGCGCAGCTCACCGCGGAGCTCAAGGCGCAGACGCTCTCGCACCAAGCGACGCGCCGGCGCCTGCAGGCCGAGCGGGACCACTGGTTCGCGCCTGACGTGGACCGCGGACGCCTCGCGCAGCAGATTGTCGCGCAGTGCCTGCATCCCCGGGCCCGACTGTCCGCGACGGACGCCCTGTTTGCGGCGCGGTTCCTGCGGATGCTCCACACGCTGCAGACGCCGCACCTGCCGACACTCGCTGTGTACGACGTGGTGCTGTGCCAGCATGTGGCGCCGACGCTGTTTGCGGCGACAGAGAACGAGGCGCGCAATTATGCGCGCTTCCTGCACGGTGTACTGGGCGATGTCGATGCGTGGCTCGAGCGGGAGACCTACGAGAAGGACGCGGCCGCGCACATGCACCTCGGCTGGCAGGGACACCGCGGCCTGCCCGGGCGGCCAACGGAGGAGCCGCTCTCGCACGCGGCCTTCAAGGCCACGGTGCTGCGGTGGCACACCCAGCTGTACGAAGCGTTCCTCGCATGCTTTGGAAGCGAATACATGCGCATGCGCAATGCGATCGTGGTGCTGAACCGCCTCTCGGCGTACTTCCCACGCCTGGACGCGCATGGCCAGGCGCTGCTACAGGCGGTCGAGCGCGTGTCGCAGAGCGACCCGCGCGGCGACCTCAAGGTGCTGGCGCATGGGCTTGCTGCGACGCTCAAGAAGCAAAGTGCGTCGTGGGTCGACGTGCGCTTTTTCCGCCGCCTCACGCGCGAGGAGCGCGCGGCCGAGGCGCAGGCCAGAGCCGAGGCGGACGCGCAGGCGCGGGCCCAGGAGGAGGCGCGCCTGCAGCAGGAGCGTGAGCGCGCCGAGCAGGAGCGCCAGCGCGCCGAGCAAGAGCGCCTTGCGAAGGACAAGGCCGAGGCGGCCGCACGGCAGCGGGTCGAGGCGGCGCGGGAGGAGGCGCAGCGCACGCGCAAGGCCAAGGAGCAGGGCACGCCCAAAGGCAAGGCGGAGCGCAAAGACGAGCCGCGCGAGCTGCAGATGCGGGGCGCCGGCGAAGGACGCACGAAACCGACGCGCAGCGAGCGAAAGCGCGAGCGCGAAGAGCGGGCCGAGCGGGCCGAGCGGGCCGATCGCGACGACCGCGGCGCAGAGCGGGGCGGTCGCGATGACCGCGTGGCGGAGCGGGGCGGCCGCGATGACCGCGTGGCGGAGCGGGGCGGCCGCGATGACCGCGTGGCAGAGCGGGGCAGTCGCGATCCGCCCAATGACCGGGATCGCGCAGGTCGCGGCGACCGCGACCGCCGTGGCCAAGGACACTGGGACCGAGGCTATGAACGCGCACGCGACGACCGGCGGCCCAAGGCGGACGACCGCATCGAAACGAATGCGCAGTGGCAGCGCCGCGGCGAGAGCGATGCGCACGACGAGCAGCACGGGCGGAAGCGATCGCTCGCTGACCGCCTGCACAACACCGACGGTGCGGCGCACGACACGGTACGTACGACATACTTACGCAGCCACCGTCCGATGCCCCTGACAATAAGCGCATGCGCAAGGACCGCACGCCGCAGCGCCAGCGCCACGCCGAGGAGCAGCGCGACGCCCCGGGATGGAGAGAGCGCGAGCGGCCCGCGCGCAGCTGGGGCCGGGAGCGGCCAAGCGATGTGCCACGGGAGCACCGCGAGCGCGACCGCCGCAAGCGGCGAGCGGGCGGCGACTAGATAGACCTTGGAGCTACGCACAGCTACCGCGCTTCGAAATGCAGCTGCGTGTGAGAACGCAGTACGTACCATATTTTTCGTGCGCTTTTTGTACATGATGCGGTGACCACACTCGCGGCACCGGATTGGCTCGCGCGCGCGGATCTCGTTGATAGCCGAGCAGTCTGGCGTGAGTCACGCAGCGTACCTGCACAGATATACTCGACTGCAGGCTGGCGCAGCCCCGCGCCGATAGGCACAGCCCCGCCCGGACGCGCCGCGTAGCTCATAGTGGAAGGCGACGAAAAAGGCCGGGGCGGGTCTCGTGACTACACACCGCCGGCCGGGGGCCTCCACGGCCGTCGACGAGCTCGTGGCGCCGTGCGGCATGGACGGCCTCCTCATCGTGGGGCGCTCCGGCAAGCCCATTGTACTCTCGCGTTTCCGACACTCGCGTCCTGTATACCCGCTGCTGCATGCAGACTACCTGCGCGACCTCGTGGCTACGATCCAGGCGAATCCACACGCCATGCCCCTCGGCGAGGACGCCGGCGTGATGGCGTCGGACCGGGATCTGCCCCCTATTCTACCGGTCCCCGTCGCCGACGCAGCATGGGAGGAGGGAACAGAGGATACGTCGGACGAACACGACAGTGACACCACCGACGCACCCAGTCTGCCGGCCGAGGCGACTGAATGGTCCGAGGCGGCGCGCCCGCGCAGCCCGAGCGGGTCTGAGGAGCTGGAGGGCGGCTCGGTTCTGTGCCACATCAGGGTCGGTGAGCTGCGCTTTCTGTGCCCTGTATCGCGTGAAAGTACGTTGGATACGCTGACCCAGTCAACCCACTTGTGCCCCTGGCCTTCCTGCGCAAGGTCGTGCATGTGCTGCAAGAGTACCTGGTCGGCAGCACGAACCCGGAGCTGCTGACGGAGGAGGTCCTGTGCGAGCACTTTGACGTCGTCTACCAGCTGATCGAGGAGATGCTCGACGGCGAGGGCCACGTCCTTCTTACCGAAGTCAATGCCCTGAAAGACATTGTGCTGCCCCCCAGCTGGCTGGACAAGCTCATCCAGACGGTCGGACTCGATGCGTCCGCAGACCGGGGGCGCACGTCGCTCACGTCGCCCGTGCCCTGGCGTAGGCCCAACAGCAAGTACTCGAAGAACGAGGTGTACATGGACCTTTTCGAAACCCTATCCGGCATCGTGAGCGCGGACGGCTCGCCCGTCGCCCTCGATCTTTGGGGCCGCATGGAATGCACCGCCCACCTAAGCGGCCTGCCTGAGCTGCTCATCTCGCTCAATGCGCCCGAGCTCGTGGAGAACGCAGCGTGGCACCCCTGCATCCGCCGCGCCGTCTGGACCGAGCAGAAGAAACTGAGCTGCGTGCCACCCGACGGCCACTGCGAGCTGGGCACCTACCACTTACGGGCCTCCCGTGCCGCAGGCACATCCGTGCGAGGAGAACCGTCCATCGCACACTTGCAGCAGGCACTGCCCCTGTCCGTGCACACGTCGCTGCAGCCGTGGGATGCAGCGCAGGGCGGGCTCCCTTTCACCGTCACCCTCGAGCCCACCCTCTCGTCCGCGCATACGCTAGAGGATGTCTACATTGAATGGAGGCTCGGCGAGCACGTCCATGGCGTGGACGCGGCAGCACAGCTACAGGGCCTGTCATCCAAGGCATCTGTGTCCTCCGACATTGGCACCATTCCCCATGCCGCAGGTGCCCCAGGCTCCATGATCTATGACCGCAAGCACCAGCTCCTGCGCTGGACCATCCCGCGCCTGGTGCCCACTCACAAGACCGTCCTTCGAGGCACCATCCTCGCGTCCCAGGCTTGCCGGCCTCTGTACGCCCTGCAGGTTCGCTTTACTATCGTGGGTCTCTCTCTCTCTGGCATGCGCATCAGCTCCATTCAGCTCGAGCACGAAGCCTACACGCCCACCAAGAGCGCCCGCACGCTACTGACCGGCCAGCTGGAGTGGCGCTGTCGGTCGCCCGGATACCCTCCACTAAATTAGGGCCCTTTTCTACCTGCGCCACAGTGGGCGTCCAAGTCCCGATCTAGGCGGGCGAGTCGCGCTTCCGTAGCTCGTAGCACGCGGACTCGCCGCTCCTCCCGCTCCTCGTCGTTTGTGGGCATGTCGCCAGGATCATACATGGGCGACGAGGTCAGCATATGAGCCCCACGTAAACGGTCGCTCTCGAAAGCCTCTACTTCTCGATTCAGTTGCGAGTTGAGGACCTTGAACTCAGGGGGATGATCGGAAATCTGCATCAGAATACTAGGCGTACCTCATTGTGGGCCAGCTCGTGCACGAGGACGCGACGCGTCGTCTTGTAGTCGCGCATCCCATCGGCCGCATCCGTCCTGATCCGCAGCAGGATACGCTGTCCCTTGTTTTCGTTGAGTCCAAGGAGGTCAGGATTTTCATGGGGAAGAAGCTCCGTGAGAACGCCCACCTGGTATCCATGTGTCCGGCACACATGCAGGATGGCCGGGTCCGAAGCGAGTCGCTCGAGATAGCGCACGACCTGATCGTGGACGTCACTCGACGGCGGTGTGGATGGATGCGCCTCGCATCGCCCAAACACAGGAGGAAGAGGCTGGCTCGTGTTTCTCGGCTTGGCATCTTTTAGCAAGCTGGGGTGCAGGCGCCTCGGCTGGTGCAGGCGCCGGGCCTGTGCATCGTTTTGTTGGATCTGCTCCACCTCGGAATCCACAGCACCCACCACGGTCATACGCAGCGGCCCACGCAGACCAAGCTCTTCCATCGTCGTCGATCCCGCTGTCCCGGATCGCAGCGCTTGGGCGATACGCTGCGACGCCACCGGCACTAAGAGCTTTTGATTCGCTGGCCGCACATCTGTCCGCGCGTGCACCTCCTGCTGTACATCTAGCAGGGTTGCCTTGGGAGGAACACGAATTTCATAGATCGTACCTCGATGCTGTATCGTTATGTGCATACACGCGTCATCGGTGCGCATACAGGGTCGTGTTTAATGAACGCGTAGTCGACGGCCGATCGCTGACGTCATGCCAAGCTTCGTGACGTCCGTGCTCAAGTAAACTCCACAAGTAGGAACGTGCGCCATGTGATTCTAAACGAGGCCACTGGTCGGCAGGCACGAACGCCCAAAAATCGGACGAACTTCTACCAATATGGGGTCATTGGATCTCAAACTCTACGAGGACATTGCCTTTGACAAGCGCGCAGGGCTCGTAGATGTCCCATAAATGAAGCCGAAAGAACAAAGACCCTTTCAGACGCCTGCTTCTGCACTGTCCTGTCAACTTCGCGCCCTCTTGGCAACTAGCAGCTTTCAGGCCCGACAGCTACACTCATGAAAGTGAATACAGTGGTTATTGCCATTGCATTAGTCCTTGCGTCATCCATCGATGCGGAGTCTATGGTGCGCCGTCGTCCTCACCGAGACATCGCGGCGCACCGCAGAAGCTTGGACAGTCGCAACATCATTCATGATCTCGAGATGGAAGGCGCGTCCTTCCTGGATTCGTTCCGTCACAACTCGATCAGCCCATCACCCTCGACTGATGCGTCGGACTCGTCATCGTCGTCCTCGACGGCAATGATGCAGTCATCTATCGCGACAGCCTCTTCGTCACCATCGTCCCACTCTCCGGCTGCGACCTGGGGACCCTCATCTACTTCGGCATCCGCACCAGCGAGCCATGCCTCGGCCTCTACGCACAGCCACTCGAGCTCGCAAGCGCCCTCCAGCTCCAGCTCGGGTCATTCCCAGTTTGACTGGTTCAGGGGCCTGCTGGGCGGAAACAACAATGAAAACGGGCGTTCCGGCCTAGCCTTCAACTTTGGGCCCTTTGGCTCCTCTTCCAGGAACCCGCTAGCCTCCAAGCCCAAGCTGGGTCTTGCTTGGCCCAATGGCGACAGTATGAACATCTCCAACTTCCTTACATCGAAGGTATCTTGGTACTACACTTGGTCGCCTACTCCTAGTATGAAGAACCCTCCTTCGAATATTACTTTTTGCCCCATGCTCTGGGGACACAAACATGTGAACTCGTTCCGTAAAAATGTGCTGGACAACCCCGACGCCGAGCAGAATCGTGATAAATGCATTCTGGCTATGAACGAGGTCAACCAGAAAGGCCAGGCCGACATGAGCGTGAGCGATGCCTGCAATCTTATGCGTGAAAATATCGTGCCTCTCAAGCAGGACCACGACTTTTACGTGGTTGCGCCCTCTACAACTAATGCCCCAAGCGGCAAGAAATGGATGAACAATTTCCGTCAGCAATGCTCGGATGTCTGGGACTCCATTGACGCCATGTCCGTCCACTACTACGATACCAATGTAACTGCCTTCAAGGAATACGTGCAAGACTGGCATGAGACGTACGACAAGCCTATCTGGGTGACAGAGTACGCCTGCCAGAACTTCAACGGTGGCCAACAGTGTTCTGACCTGGAAACATTCCTTTTCCACAAGGAAATGTCGTCTTGGTTTGACCAACAGAGCTTTGTGGAAGCATATGCGCCCTTTGGTGTTATGCAACAAATGCAGGGTGTGAACCCGAATAACCAGTTGACGAGCAACGGATCGCCAAACATATTGTTTGACGCAATCGCATCGCGCTGACGGGCTCGCAGGTCGAGCACTACCGGGCCGAGTATTCCAAAGCATACCTGGATAGAATTTTCTATATGTTCCATGATATTATATACCGTAGATTAAGAGTAAGGATTTGAACGGCTATCTGGTCTTACCGTCTTCTCCACCACGAAACCGTGTGCCTATTTTTAGTCATATTTCGTAGTCTACGCATATGCAACCCAGCTTTGTTGTGTCACAATCATTGTGGTCTTTTACGCTTCCATGTCAATCGGCTGTCAATCAAGTATCGTGTTCACTAATTGACCTGTTGAAATACCAGTCATTTTTATCGCCTCTTTCAGTACAGCCATCTATGAAAGCTTTGCGAGAATTGCGCGATACTTGGAGGGAGCGTGGCTCTGTCCCCCTTCGCTACTCCCAAACCCATGGCTCAGGGGCCAAACATGCAATATCACTTCAGCCCCCTAAACGTGTGATACGTGCGACCCGAGATTACGTATCAAAGTCTCCTCATGAGCTTAGTTTCCACAATGGTGACTTTTTCCATGTGTTGAGCGACGAAGATCCGTATAGTGGATCAGGCTGGATAGAAGCCTGCAATCCAATGACTTGTGCTCGTGGTTATGTGCCGATTAACTTTTTTGATGTCCTGGAACGCTCGGTTCCTCGGTCAGCCTTCAGCTTAAACGTGCGGAATGAGCTTAATCCGCATGGCTCTCCTCTTACCCCTTCTCTGTCTCGTTCGAGTCGGTCTGACTCTACTTCATCTACTCGCACTAGCAGCAGTACGCTGGCGACGTTCAAATACAATTTTCAGGCTGAGCTTCCCCATGAGCTATCAGGAAAAGAAGGAGACAGCGTCTTGATCGTCGCAAAATCCAACAATGAATGGTTAGTCGCGAAACATGTTGGCCAAATTAGTTCTCCAGGTCTTGTTCCGGTTACCTTTATGGCTTTCCGAAATCAGTTCACAGGTCAACCTCTCGAGGAAGAAAGCTACGAATCCATCCTGGCCCAAATACCCAGTGTAGCTGAATGGGAGGAACAAAACAAACACCTCGCTGATCAAGCAATTCCCCTTGGTACCATTGACCATTATGGGCCACAAAAATGTCTAAACGACCCATTACCCCCTTTACCCACGCAATTAAAAACGTGGAACACCACCCCTTCTGCTGTGCATGTCATTAATGAGTACTTCCCCGAGACGGTCTCACTTTCTCGTACAAACTCAGGCTTGGTACATGACCCTACATCTTCACAAATGGGCCTTTTGACATCTGCATCTGTGGATGGAATGCAACCTGACTCAACACACATCTGGTTCTGCGTTCGTGCTTCTTTCACCTCGGCGATGTTCTCGCGAAATGCTCATGCGCAAGTTTGTGCCTATGAAGTACGAGAAGTGTTGGTTTTCCGTTCCTATCATGATTTTTTTGTTTTCCATGGTGCCCTCGAGCGCGAGTCCTATCAGTTCAATGACCGCTCTAGCGTTGGCCAAACCGGCACTATCTTGCCGCCGCTTCCGCGCATTCCTGATGTAAATTCAAGTGATTCAGCTGTGCAATGCTGCAAAGAACTCAATCTGTATATGCAACATATATGCGCTCTCCCAGAAAACTTCTTGAGAGCTCGTGCGATCCGAGGATTCCTAGAGCTTCGCCAAGGCGACAAGTGTCAGACCACGCTAGTGCCACATTCTCGGCATTCAAATACTTCTACCCTTGACTTTGATCTGGCGTCCCAGCTTGAAGACATGAATATGCGGGATTCCTTAGGAAGTGGGCGGCCTATCCTGTCTGGCAGTTTCACGACAAAGTCTGTCTCGGAAGGACCCTCCCTTGTGGATGAATCTATTCCGACATATCGTATTAAATTGATGCAAAGAGGCAAGGACCCTAAAATGATTGCAGTGAGTATGCCAATGAAATTTTCTAGGCAATCACTCTTGGTGAAGGTGCAAGAGAAATTGGGCCACAATGTCAAAGCCATCGAAACGCAAGAAGCATCAGGTGGACCTCAAATCTCTACAGACGAAGACCTTCAATCCTGGCTTCTCAGCTGCTTGCGTCATGGAAAAAAGCTTCTCTTGTTTGTGGACGCTGAGCCTTAAGACCCTAGCGCCTGAAACTACCTGTCCTGTATAGCCTGTACTTGTAACAAATTATATCCATATTCCTAACTGGTCGTAACCATACCTTATGCTACCTGATAAATTGTATCGTTGCTATGATAGTACAATGCTTGAACATTGTTAAGAGATGTTAGATTTTGGTCCGTTTTCTAGAAACCACATGGCGCGCATCCATCCTCGAGTTTTGGCATCTGGTTCATGACAGCCTTTGGATATCATTGTTTATCGAATTGATATGAATGAAGCATACCAACGTTCCCCTTGCGATGTACAATGACAAATTGAAGCCGTCTAGATATGAAATTTAGGCTGATTCTTCCATATCCTTGTCAAATTTGACAGTTTGAATGGTGCCGATATTGGGATTGTTGAACCATTGACGCTTTTCAACAGGACTTGCTTGAACAGTAACAAGGGCGACGATGCTAAGCAGCAAGGCAATATGGAAAAACTTCATTTCTTAAACCGATACGTTCAAGCTGAGCGTGGTTGTCCTTTTTATAACGGAGTATTGGCGGCAAGAAGGTGATTCTGCTCAGCCACACAAGTAATCGGTGGCCCCAAAATCAGAAATTAAGGGGGCTTCTTATTTGCTGGAGCGCTCGAAGTACTAGTTCGCAACGTACCATTGCGTTAAGACACGTGGGAATTTTTTGCCGATTTGTCCGATTGAATAATGGAGGAACCCCTACATATAAATAATTGCATTTTTTTCATGTGAAATGCGAGTACGTAATGATTAGATAGACCAATTGTCAAGCCTGCGTGGCATCGTTACGAAAATCTATAGTGTGCTGTTGAGTACGGCGCAGTCGCCGGGTTCAGCGACCAAAAAATGTCCAGTCAACAGCGACACAGCTTTGGATCTTATTCAAGACGTATGCCCGGAACCAGGGACGAAGGAGAGCGGAGTTATTCACAGCAAACAACAGGGAAAGCTAGCCGGCCCATGTCAGGACCATTTTCTCAGGGATTTTACTATCCTCATGAAGCGCCGGCCGTTCCCTCCGAAATGATGCCTTGGAACGTATTTCCTGGACAGATAAATACTCTAGCTGATGCCTACGGTGCTTCTCATGGTCAACCTCAGGCTGGTACCCCAAACCTAGATTGGATTAATGGGATGGCTGTATCTATGCTTGCCGACCCATCCGCGCAAGCTCATCCATATGGGGGCTACATGTTGGGGCACAGTGCAGTACCATCTACAGTGTATGGCCCTTCTCCACAGCTGCTGGCTCATCAATTATCGCAAATGCAACTTCAGAATGCGTCGTATGATCAAATCACTGCACAACAGAATCTCTTACTTTCGCAGATTCGGCAGGCACAGGCTCAAAGGAGCCAAGCGCAGTCTGAGATGCGTTCAGATCTTTCTTCAAATCTCTCTGTTGGAGACAGCTCAACCTTTAGTACTGGAACTCAACCATTGAGTTTCTCGGGTATCGAAGCCGCGGACTCATCGATGACTTCGCAGCAGCAATTACACCCTGACCTGACCAAAGCGCTATCAGCAATGGAAGCCATACGTCAACAATACCATGAAAAGCATACATCTACGGAAAAAAGATCACCCAATATGCCTAGGAGTCCCAGACCTAATTCTTTCGCTGGTCGAGACAACTGTGATTCCAGCCATCTAGCTACACCTATGCGTTCTGATGGAAAAAGGTATTCTGCACAACAACGGAATGACATGGAGTTTCCAAATCGTCGGCGCAGTATTACACCGTCTATTGTTATTGACCAAGTCAATGTTGAAGCCACTGATGAAGATTTGGAAAAGAAAGCCAATTCAGTTGGCATGCGTCTTGGTCCGCGCATCGCGACTGTTGTCCATGAAGTAACGCCAACAGATACCCTTTCATATCCTGCCAATACTCCTGAGAGAATACCAACTCGAACTACCGACTCTACGCGACACTCCAACACGCAAGCAGCAACACAGCCAATGATCATTCAGCCTCGTCGCCAACCGCGAGGTCCTCCCACCGAGTCATTTTTTGCCAACAATTTCCTGGCACGTCGTTCTCTACGTACACGAAGAGAAGCCATGTCGAAATTGTGTGCAAGTCCTCGAGCTCATAACTTTGGCAGCTCAAGACACTCTGCACCTCCCTCCTCCTTATCGAAACAATTGTAAATTATATAGAATCATTAGCTAAGGTTGCGGGGATGTAGTTTCCCTCAAACTGTGATTATGTCACCAAAAATATATGAATGCCGAAATAAGTCGATAACCGGAAGCTAGTTCGCTGGAGTGCCCAGAATCTGTAGGAATTTTGATGCGCAGCGTGACCGAGCGATAAGGGGGCGTGGGGCCGAAATAGCTAGGGATATATTGCTGGTTAAACTAAAAGGTCTTCAAAGGATTCTCCATTCTCTTCGGGAGGCCTCACGGCGAATCTAATCATGGCTCGTAAGTTCTCGTTGACATTCTGTTTCTAACCTGTACAGAGGAAGACTCCAAGGCGGTGGCAATATTAGCCAACCAAACACAGTATAATGAACACCTGAGATCGTCAGAGAAGAAGCCTAGGCGTTTCCCCGCTGCGTTTAAACATATGAAGGATGATGTTGACCCGTTTTCCGCAGGAGAGCAAGGCTACTTTCCGTCTGATGAAGAACGTATGACATTACGGCGCGTCCCCGAAAAACTGAGCTGGGCTATTTTCTCCATTGGTATCTGTGAGCTGGCTGAGCGGTTTAGCTTCTACGGTGCGACGCAGGTATTCTCAAACTTTGTGAACAGGCCGAGGCCCTATATTGACGGTCATGTTTCCGCGTCTGGAGCTGCCAAGCATTTAAATACCCCTTCTGGTGCTCTGGGTCTGGGGACCCAGGTTGCTAACGGTTTGGTGACATTCAACCAGTTCTGGTGCTACATTACTCCATTGTTAGGTGCATACGTGGCTGATGTTTACACAAATCGCTTCAATGCACTTTGTATTGGTGTTGGTTTCTCGATGGTTGGTCACATTTTGCTTGTCGTCTCTGCCATTCCTACTGTCTTGGATGATTCTCACGGTTCTCTGGCGTGTTTTATCATTGCGATGATTATCATGGGCTTTGGTACAGGATTTTTCAAAAGCAATTGCTCTGTTTTGATTGCCGATCAAATCCGTTTCAAGCAACAAACGGTTGTCACATTAGCTACAGGGGAGAAGGTTATCATTGACCCTGCACTCACTTTGCAGCGCCTTTATCTTTGGTTCTACCTGATGATCAATATTGGATCCTGCGCGGGCGAACTCGGTATGGTGTATGCAGAAAAATGGGTTGGCTTCTGGCTTGCGTACTTGCTTCCAACGCTAGTATTCACCATTCCTATCCCTGTGCTTTGGTTTGGTCGTAACTTCTATGATGTATCTCCGCCGAATGGATCCGTCCTTTCGCAAGCTGTGAAAGCATGGGGTCTTGTCATTCGCAAGAACTGGAGCTGGAATCCCGTTCGTCTCATCCGAAATGCGCAGTCGCCTAGTTACTGGGACTGCGTGAAACCATCACTCCTCACCGAGTCGGAGCGCAGACCTTGGATGGGCTATGAGGATGTCTGGATTGATGAACTTCGCCGTGGAATCAAGGCGTGTGCTATATTTCTTCTTTTCCCCCTGTACTGGCTTTGTTACAACCAGATCGTCAACAATCTTATCGTCCAGGCAGGTCAAATGAACATTGGCTCTACTCCATCGGAAATCGTATCCGTGCTGGACCCTATCTTTGTCATTATCTTCGTCTTTGTGTTCAACACAGGTGTATACCCCCTTATGACAAAGATGAAACTTCCCTTCACTCCTATTAAGCGCATCACTGTCGGATTTTTCTTCGCTTGTGCTGCTATGATTTGGTCTTCGGTTCTACAACACTACATATACATTCGTAACCCATGTGGCAACAGAGTGGGTGACGACATCGTTATCAATGGCAATAACTGCAGCACTTCATACGCAAACATATCAGTGTGGACACAAGCAGGGTCTTATGCACTGGTGGCTGTAAGTGAAATTCTGGCATCGGTGACCTCCATGGAGATTGCTGTGCTGATGGCACCCAACAATATGCGCTCGATCATTATGGGTGTTAGTCTGTTTACAACGGCCTTTGCGTCTGCGATCGGTGAGGCTTTCACGCCTCTATCAGTCAACCCTTTGTTTGTCGTCAACTATGCCGTCTTGGCTGGTTTGGCCTTTGTTGGCGGCATCCTCTTCTGGATCTTCTTCTACAAGCTTGACCGGAAGCAAGAGGAAATGAACTTGATTGGCCAGCAAGGTTCCCATGAAACCAAAGAGGACAGCCATTCCGGCCGTGAACCATCACTCTCTCTAATGGAAAAGCCACACACGGACCTCCATCCCTAATTTACAAACTATGTAGGACGATATCATTATATTGTACTTGCAATCTGCCATCCTGTTGACTTGAGGCCTGTGCTTCCATGCATGCAGCCTTATCCGCCGAACGTGTGTCATAGTTCCGTCTTACATAATATCTGCACTGCATTCGCGGATTGTGACGTACCTAGCGCGTGGCGCAGTTCAAATGGAGTCATCTGACTAGTACCCCCCCCCCTTAACCACTCTCTCTAACTAGACGGAAACAATGGCGTACAACATGCAAGGTGCTCAAGGTGGATACGTAAGTTCAAAATGAGAGTGAAAAAAGCTAACTTAGCAGTACCCGCCCCAGCAGGGTGGTTACGGTGGCGGTTACGCCCAGACCGCTCCTATGGGTGGTTCGGTATGTTTGCAGTGTTTGGGAGATACTGACCCTTTCAGCGGCTGGAGCAGCGTCGTGCTCGCGTGAACGACAAGCGTACGTGTCAATGCCAATAACTTACACACAGATGGTGCATGCGGTCCTTGGTATGTTGAATTTACCTAATTATTAGCTGCGCATTCTGTGTCGGCCTTCTCGCTTGCTGGTACGTTGATGTACCTGATCCACTAACCGACAGCTGTATGTTCATTTGACTTGCTTTATACTTACACAACAGGTCTCGAGGACATCATCTGCGCTGGCTGCCTGGACGCTGTTTTCTAAATTGCTAAGCCTACAATTCTGTCGTAGATGGTTGTGCAGTATGCACATCGTCTTTGCTAATTAGTTTCAGACGTCATTTTTTCGTTGTATAGCTCGCAGTCCCACACTTTGCAGGTGTTGTCGAGTGGATAAGGCCCGTACGGCGATGCGCCTTGATCATCTGTCAAATCCGGCCAGTGCCGCGCGCCTCCTACCGTGAGAAGGCATCGGCTTCGCTGCGGGTGAAAATGTACGCTGCCAACGGCATCTAGATGTGAGTTGAGTCATTCGTACCGGTATGGGCCTGCCACTGCGACTTAGGCGTTACCGGCATCGCCGGATTCTTAGAAGCTAGTACATCAGACCACTGCCAAAGTCGGACCGTGCCATGTTGGTCGCCTGCAGCGATAAAATTCCCGTGGCTGTCCATGTCAAAGTAGAGTCGCTGGTGAGATCCTGTGCAGTCGCGTTCGAGCCTAGCTATCAAGGCCGGGTCATCAGTCGCGAGGGGTTGAAACTGGAAGGGATGATTCATGCCGTACAGATAACTCGTGTCATAGACCAACAAATGCGTACTTCGACGCACGGACACAACGAGAATGTGGCGCTGAGCAGGATGCCAGGCAACCTGAACCACACCTTGGCCTTCGCGGATATGCCATCCACATAAGCAGAGTGACTCACCCGACAACGCACAAGATGTACCCAACAGGGGAGAATGCCATCCTGATCCTTGTTCCTCTAAAGCAGCAAGCCACGATGGGTCGGTAACGTAAATGCCCACAGCATTCGCGAACGTTGCCACCGCCGTCACCTCCAGCTGGTCACTTTGTAGGTCTCGCTCTACCACAGCGGGTGCCTTGCCGATAGCCAGGGCAGATACAATACCATGTTGGCCAGCCTCGATCCGAGATGACCTATGTGGTGACAAGCTCAAGGCTGAATGGGTATTGGAGCCGACACACGCCAGTGGGATCATAGCAAGCCCTGCGGTAAGTCCGCCATAGAGTCTGTTGTTAGTGCCTGCTCTGCGTACCGCATAGCATCCGGCGTGAAAGTCAGCACTTGAGGTGCAATATAGGTCTCAACGTGATTGACGATCGCATACGACGCTTTCGTCTGGAACAGTTAGCGGCGACACCTACCTGTCCGAACTGCGCATCTACTAGGCGCACGGGCATGTCTCTACAGCTGATGGCAAAGCACCATGCTGACGTAGATTTATCCGAGGGAATGTCCGCAGGGAGCGCGTACCAGCTCGTGTCCAAGATAGGCGCAGGGGCCTGATGTGTGTGGAGCAGGGACCATGTGCCTACGAGGCTAGTCCATATGTGCACACGATGCGACTCGGTGCGAGCAAGGATCAGTGACCCATCTGGCGACCTGGTCTATGAGTCATGTGGGCGTACCACTGCGCACAGCGCCAAAAGTCCTGGCGGTCTGGGCATACGAGTGTATGCACCAGCGTAGGATGCATGGAGTGGAGGAGTGTGAATCACAAGCACGTGGCAGGGGTATGGTTGGTACCTACGGGCTGGTTTTGGTGCGCGAGGCGCGCGCAAAGGGAGAGAGTTTGCGGGTAATCGGACGAGTACGGCCCCAACCACGACGCATGGCGACGCGACGGCGATCCTGTTCAAAGGCACGGGCAGCATCGAAACCGTTGCGACCGTAGCGGCCGAGCAGCTTGATGCGGCGCTCGTCGGCGCGTACACGAGGCGCGTTGCGTGCGTACAACTCCCAGGCCAGGCCAAATATGTCTCCATGCGCAGGGTACGGCGAAGGGATATCGGAGCGGTACAGCAACTGCGAGTAGCGCCGACCGCCACTCGAATCGTTATCGCGGGAACGGGCCACGTGCTGCGATAGGGTGGGGTGATGCAGATAGATGGCCGAGCATGTGCGGAAGCTGACATCGAGGTAGGGTGGGATAAACAAGAACGGCGCTGCAAAAGGCGGCAGGTGGAAGGGTAGAACGCCCGGTGCGAGCTCCGAGCCCGCCGGCTTGGCCTGGGACTCAGGTAGCGTCCCTTCGGACGGCGCTGCCTCCGCCGACTCGACAGATGATTCAGTCTCAGATGCCTTCTCGGCAGGAGATGCCTCGGCCGCCGGTTCGGCCTCAGGGGACGCCTCCGTCTCGGCATTCGCCTCGGGTTCCTCACGAGTGGGCGGCGACGGCGCGAGACGCTCGCGGTCAGCCTGAACGCGCTTCGCCACCTCCTTGTTGAGCATCGGCACGCACTCCGGCTCGACAGTGATCAGGTCGCCTTGCTCGAGCAGGTGACCAGGGTCGGTGATGACATGGCCATTGATGCGCACTTTGCCATGCAGTACAAGCGAGCGCGCGTAGTACACGCTGTGAGCAAAGCAGCAGCGGAAGACGACTGTGTCAATTCGGCGCTCGACATCGCGCATGAACAAAGTCTTGACGGGCGGCGTAGGCGTATCGAGCACGTCAGAGCCCTTCGACAAGGGCCCAGCCTTGCTCAAGGGGGGCGAAAAGCTGGGGAGAGATGTCGGAAGGAACCAGCGCTTGAAGCGGCGCTCTGGAATCCAGTCTCCGTGGTACGCGCGCAGCAGGCGCTTGGACCGCCAGCGCTGCTGGAACATGGTCATGCTGGTCTTTTGGAACGAGGTCTCGTTGACCAGCATAGGGGTAGATGAGCGTGCAATCAGGTTGTAGAGATTACGCGGCGACCACGACTACTGTGAGCACGGTCCATACGTACCATGCGTGGGAGCGCCGACTCGTGCCGGAACACATTCGGCTTCCTCATCGGCGCAAGCCTCGGTGGAGTTGCGGCGAGCGGCAGGGCGGCCGCGGCCGCGGGCGCGAAGAAAATGACATCAGCCGATGTCAGCAAGAAGATCCATCACGTGCAGGGAACGTGCGTGCATAGATGACGTGACAAGCGAGCACATGCCCTGAGCGGCGCGCGGCATTGGCTGTGAGCCGGGGGGTGCCAGCAGGGCGAGCGCGCGACAGTTGGGAAGCGCGCGCGGTGGGGACGTCTCCCCTGAGACGGCTCTACGTTCTTCCACGATCTACCATGTCTTCGTTCCAGCTGCCTGAAGGCCACTTTCTGTTCACTTCGTACGTATGCCCACTTTAATGCGGTAGCGAGTCGGTCGGTGAGGGCCACCCCGACAAGATCTGTGACCAGATCTCAGATGCCATCCTGGATGCCTGCCTTCAGCAGGACCCGAACTCGAAGGTCGCGTGTGAGACCGCGGCCAAGACTGGTCTGATCCTGGTGTTTGGTGAGATTACCAGCAAGGCCCACCTGGACTACCAGAAGATCATCCGTGACACGATCAAGGAGATTGGCTACGACGACTCGGCGAAGGGCTTCGACTACAAGACCTGCAACGTCATGGTCGCCATTGAGCAGCAGTCGCCCGACATTGCGCAGGGTCTCGACCACGGTAACCTGGAGGACCACGGTGCCGGTGACCAGGGTATCATGTTCGGCTACGCCTCGGACGAGTCGCCCGAGCTGATGCCGCTCACCGTTGTGTACGCGCACAAGCTGAACCATGCCATGTCGGCCGCCCGCCGCAACGGCCACCTGCCGTGGCTGTTGCCCGACACCAAGACCCAGGTGACCATCGAGTACAAGAAGGACGGTGGTGCTGTTGTGCCAGTGCGTGTTGACACGGTTGTCGTGTCGTCGCAGCACACTGATGATGTCAGCACCGAGGAGCTGCGCGAGAAGATCAAGTCGGAGATCATTGAGAAGGTGATCCCCGCAGACATGCTTGACGAGCGCACCGTGTACCATATCCAGCCTTCCGGCCGCTTCGTGATCGGTGGTCCCCAGGGTGACGCCGGTCTGACGGGCCGCAAGATCATTGTCGACACCTACGGTGGCTGGGGCGCGCACGGTGGTGGTGCCTTCTCCGGCAAGGACTTCTCGAAGGTCGACCGCTCGGCGGCCTACACGGCTCGCTGGGTCGCCAAGTCGATTGTGAACGCTGGCCTCGCTCGCCGCTGCCTTGTCCAGCTGTCGTACGCCATTGGTGTCGCGGAGCCGCTCTCCGTGTACGTGGACACCTACGGCACTGGCACCAAGTCGGATGCGGAGCTGGTCGACATTATCCGCAAGAACTTCAACCTGAAGCCCGGTGTCATTGTGCGTGACCTCGAGCTGCAGAAGCCCATCTACCGCCAGACCGCCTTTGGTGGTCACTTTGGCCGCTCCGAGTTCTCATGGGAGCAGCCCAAGACGCTGCAGTTCTAAGCAGCTCGTCCATCGGTTCAACATCGTCACTCGAGGAATGGGTGGCCGCCAAAAGCGCTCTGCGCCCAGTCATGCCCATCTGACGCACGCCCCGCCCCCTGTATGAGATAGCCCCTCCCCTCACGTCAACCGTGTTTATACAATGAATACTATCTAGTCTAGCTTGCCAACGCACTCGACATGGCCTCGCGGAAGCTCCGCAGCAGGCCGGAGAGTGCAGGCGTTTTCGGTGCAGGCGCCGGCTCTTTCGGCAGGAACGGGTCGCGACGCATGCGCCCTGTGCCATCGCCCAGCACCTGGATGCTGAAGTCAGCCTCGGTATCGCCGGCCGCCCAGCGCGAGGCAATCTCCATTTGGCGTCCGCGTTTCCGCCGCGCCGCCTCGAGTAGTCCTTGCACTTCGAGCCGCTGGCTCTCAGACAGGCGCGGCGCGTTCGGAGCGCCACGCGTCGCAAGCATAGGCGGCTCCCATATCGACGCCAAATCCTCAGAGCCCGTACCGACCGTCATCGCCAGATGCCGCAGCCACGCAAACGTACTAAACACGGCCGGGTCGACCTGCGCCCAGCGATGCACAAAGTTGTACCAGGAGGGCGCGGCCCGATCTAAGAACACGGCAATCGTGTTGATCGAGCGTGCTGGGTCCTGCACACGCGCACGGAGACTCTCGAGCAGATCAAAAAGACGCAGCAAAAAGGCGTGCAGGCCGAGAAGGTCGTCGTGCACGCCGTCTACGCGCTGCGCACGCACGAGCGCGTCGAGCAGCGGCTCGAAAAAGATAGTTAGCGCGTCGAGAATGGCGGGATCCTGTAGCATGCCGCGAATCTGCGTCACGTCGCGGTGCAGCGAGTAAATACGCAGGACACGCTGCAAATTCAAAATGAGCTGGTAGCCCGCACGGTTGTTCTGGCGGCGGCGCACCGCGTTCGGGTGCGTCGCCAAAAACTCGTTATACTCGTGCGTCGCCGCCATGACACGCTCGACCTCCGTCCGGGTCAACTTGGGTGAATCCGAGCCGCGCACAATCGCCGCCACGAGCGGGATATCGGCCTGGTCAGCATGCTGTCGCACCAAGCGCTTCATGTCCTCAGGGCTCTCGACATACATTCGCAGCTTGCGGATCATCGTGTCAGACCCAATCTGCTGCTGGAGTTCTCGCAAATTCTCGTCCATTACCACTGGGTCGTCGTCATAGAGGATCTGGAAAAGCGACTGCAGGAACCGCTTCCGCAAAAACTGCTTCTGCCACTCACGCACCGCCTGGATCGCAGGCAGACGCAGTGCGTTCGCCATCTTACGCCACGGAATCACATCCACCAAGTCGCGCACCCGCGCAAGGTTGGCGCGCGACTGGTCGCCCTGCACAAAGATGCCATACAGGAAGCGCGCCGTCTGCAGATGGCCCCACGACACCATCGTCTGGTATGATGTCGGCAGATCCGCAAAATCAGGCGTCGCTTTGAGCGCATTGTACATCTTTAAAAAGCCATCGCCGTCCACGCAGTCAGCCCAAATACGCTGCGCAATGCGGCGAATGCTCAGCACATGCTCACCGGCCATCTCGGCATCTTTTTCGCGCTCCTCAATGCGCCGGCTATCGACACGGCGGCGTTCGGCAATGTTCAGCAGTTCGTCCGTATCGAGGTCGCGGTCGTGGAAGCACCCAATACTCAGGAACGCCCGCACCTCGTTGCTCTCGCCAATGCTGCGGATGGCCAGCGTGTCACGCAGCCACGAGCGCAGCAGCCGGCGGTCCACCTCAAACCGCGGCACAGGACGCTGGCGCTGCCCGTACAACGGCGGCAAAGCATCAGCAGACGAAAGGCCGTCCGGGCGCCGAGGGCCATGCGCATCCACTGTGCTCTCTGAGTCGTACGATGATTCGTCATAGGGACTCGTCTCATCATCCTCGTAGCTTGTCCGCGAGTCGTACGATGAGCCGTCCGTTACCGACATCGACTCATCACTGGATGCAGCCAGCTGCTCACGCCCAGGAAGGCGCGGCAGCGGTCGCACATGCACAAACGGCCCGAGTTCCTGCGCCAGCTTTGCCCGGAATTCGTCCCAGTCGTTGTCGTTGCGTACAACAAACTCATCCATACGGTTCGGCCGGCGGATCCGCAGCAAAAAGTCGCGGTTATGATGCAGGTGCTCGCGCACAGCGACAATATCAACCTCCATACCTCCCAGGCGCAGCCGATCTGTCGGCCGGCGGTAGCTCACAAATGCCTCGGGTGGAAGAAGCTTGGCATTGGGCCACGGCAGCGGCACGTTGTGCATAGGCTCCGCGCCATAGAATGGGTTGCCAGGGCCCACACGTAACACTGCCGTGATGTAGCGCGTGGCCCACTTGTGCAGCAGCTGCCCCAGCGCAGTCAGCAGCGACTGCGCCATGAACGGCATACCATCGCTCTGCCCATGGCGCTCAATCGCCGAGCTCAACGAGCGCGCCTGAGCCTCACGCAGGAGCGGTACGATCGCTGAAAAGAAGTACGAGCGTGCCATGGCCGCCTTGTTGGGTGCACGCCCCTGCTTACCGGCCGGCTCCGGCGGAACAAACAACGGAAATGTGCAAAAGGCATTACGCAGGAGGAAGCGCATCAGCGGCAGGTCCACGGGCATCGGTGCAGGATCGTACACGTCGCGGCGGAACACGGCCTCGTCATCCGTCATATCCGCTGCATCATCAAAGTCACCAGCACGCGAGTCCGCATCAGAGGCCTCGTGCGCTGCGGGATCCGTGGGCTTCTCAAACGACGTAAGGAGAAAGAGTCGGTCCCATTCCCACGTCAGCTCCTTGGATACCATCTCGCGCAGGAGGTAGTGTGTTTGCTCAGGCGTCAAGTCACGTAGCAGCCACGAGCGCTTCGTAGCCGCATTCCGCGATGCATGCGCCCGGCGTAATGGCTCGTCGTCCGTCTCCGACTCGGTCGGCGCATTTGACGGCGTCAGCAGGTAGCGCGGCGCCTCACGCGGCTGTCGCAGCGGGTTGCGCGCACGCGAAGCAGGTGTTTTGTGCTCGAGACCTCGAAAGTTGGATACCTTGGGTGGCGGGCGTGGGCGAACCGGCGGCGCCGGCTTCACTGTCACGGGAGGTGGACGCACAGAGCTCGAGCCGGACAGGGACGGCGGAATCGGTGGCACAGGTGGCACATCGGTGGGAGCCGGTCGTACGCGCGGTACACGTTCGCGAGCGGCGGGCGCCGGTGATGCCTGAGGAGATGCCGTGTGCATTGAGAGCAAGTCGCTCGTAGTGCCGGTGGAGGGTGTGAATTTGTGTCGCGACATCATGCGGTCCGAGCGGTCCAGCGACGACGGATCAGAGATGCGCTGACCGCTAAGGGGCCCTGTGCGTGGCATGAGCGGACTCGCTGGATGCATCGATGTGCCCTCCGCTTCGAACACGCTCGGCTCAATGCTACGCGGCCGAGGCCCCTCGTACGCCACGGGCCCCATGGCGGGGCCCTCGCCAAATGGATCAATTAGCTGCGGCATACGCCCGCTCGTCTCGCCACGTAGCCGTACAGGCGACGCGCTGGGTGCCGCGGTGTCTCGCGTTGCTAGCGACGCCGCATCGCTCGCCTCGGGCTCAGCAGGAGCAACAGGCATAATGCGATGCAGCGAGTCTTCTTCTGGGGGCGTCATCTGACGCGTCTCGCCGATCCTGGGCGTCGACTGGGGGGGGGTCGGCGATACCGGTGAGAGACGCTGTGGGCGATCAAACAGCTCTGACACGCGTTCATTCGACTCATTGCGGTACGACTGGGACTCGGCATAAGGGTCCGAGATGATACTGTCCGTTTCGGTGTTCATGGACGATATGGGAGATGGTGAACGCGCCACGGGTGCTGCACGCGCAGGCGGCGACTCAGTGTGGATAGGCGGGGACGCGGGCGCCTCGAGTGGTGTGGTGCCTCGGTCTCGAACACGTTCGGTAGCACCCAAAAACGTAGCACCGCCGCGGCTCGGGCCGGGTGGCTCCTCGCCCCGCAGAACAGCCTCTGCGTCAGATCGTAGACCCTGTGCATGGTCCTTCCGCTGTGCAATCGATGCCAGCATGGAAGCACGCTTAACAGCTGGATCCTCCAGCGCAGGCTCGGCTGACGCAACTTTTTTGTTGCGCGAGAACCGCGAAAATCGACGGAAAAAGCCTTTGCGCGAGGTAGATGCCTCCATGGGTGGCTCTGCTGGCTCGTCCATGCGGCTCTGTACTGGGACAACAGGTGTCGGTGCAACGGCCGCATCTGCCCTAGGATCGGCGCGTTCGCCAAGCCGAGCTGCGTCGGGGGTAGGGGTTGTCACGATGCGTGAATTGCCGTGGTCAGCGTGCGCGGTAGTATCTGAGGCGGCTTCATCGTCATAGTCGCTTGCGTACTCGTCGAGATTTTCATCATCGTACATGGATGGCCCATTATCGTACATGGACGGCCCATTATCGTACATGGATGGCTCATCATCATAGGGCTCATCGAATGTTAGTGACTCTGGTTGGCCATGGAAGCCGGTGCCGAGACGACGCATAGAGTTGTCCTCCGAATAAGGCTCACTCTCGTACTCGTAGCCAGTCGCATCGTCGTCCTCATAGCCTGTCTCGTCGTCATAGTCTGTCTCGTCATCATAGCCTGTCTCGTCATCATAGCCTGTCTCGTCATCATAGCCCGACTCGTCGTCATAGCCTGTCTCGTCGTCATACCCAGAGCTCACCAACGAGTCATCGTACCCCGAGTATTCAGAGAAGCTGCTTTGATCCGGCGGGAGCATTGCGCGCGGCATCGCAGCGACGGCAGGTGCCGGCGGCACGGCAGGTTCCTCTTCAGCCAGGCCGCCTTTGCGGCGGCGTGATAAGTTCATCGCCTGAAACGCCTTGCGCATCGTGGCGGGCGCAAAATTAAAGGAAGGAAATAGGTCGGTTGCGAACGAGCGTGCTCTAGGATGTGGGAGTCCCCCACCTGATTCAAAAGCTCTGTCAGGTGGCCCACGCTAGAAAGGGATCAAACCTTTGCGACAATGGCTCCGACACACTGACAAGAGCGCTTAGCTACGACAGCCGTCAGTCGCAAGCTGCAAGGGCATGCATAAATGGCCCTCATACCAATGGGCCCCAACAACCGGCTTTTTGACGCACGCACATTGGGCCCCCAACCGGGGCCCTTGCGGCCTCCTTCGCTCGGCGTCGGCCGGCGCCCTCCACCACGTGGCGAAAGTGAAGCTAGCGATGACGTGATCCATCTCGAAGGTTGCGTGTAGACGGAAAGCGAACAGCAGTCTTCCTCCTTATCGGCATGGCGTCCAAGTCGACTGCGCTGAACGGCGCGGCCATCTTCGCTGGCGGTGCCTTTGTTGGGACGAGTCTGTATGCGCTAGCTCGCTCGTACCTGTCGAACCACACTGGCAAGCAGAACCCCGTCAGTGATGTGTCTTCCGCCGCTCGGCAGGCTCTCGAGTCTACGACCTTGGCCAAGGCCGATGGCGCGGTCGATGACGCAGACCTGTACGTCGCGCCTTCGAAGGATGTGAAGCCGGAGCTCCTGTACAACACGGCCGGCGTTATGGGAATTCCCTATGAGGCTCGTCCGACCCTGCAGGCCGTGCCGACGCTCGACACTCGCACGGATGTGGGCGACAATGAGCCTGTTTCTCTGGCGCTGCATCCTGTCTCGCTGGATCAGGTAGCCTTTTGCGCCAGCCTGCATGCCGTGGACATGCTTGTGTGGGAGAACAGCGGTACCGTGTTTACCTACGAGAGTGCCGCCACCGGTTTTGGCACCTATTGTGAGGCGCAGGCCGAGAGCACCGAGGGCCCGCAGGTGCTTCGCATGCAGACGCGGGCAGGAGCAGGCCAGGCCATCGCTGGTTTCCTTGCCGGCGAGGGCTCTGCAGCGCGCCCCGCCGGCGAACGAACGACCGTGTCCGTGCTGACGAACGCCGAGGGTCTCCTCGCGATGGGCCCTGCGCTCGCGAGTGTGTCGATGGACGGTACGGACCTCGTCGTGCACGTGTCCAGTGCGTCGCAGGCGACTCGCGACGATTTGAGCGTGACGAACGACTATGCGTCGGCGCTCTCCACGGCGGTCATGCTCGGTGACCTCGGTTACGAGGTGCTGCTCTCGGCGACCCCACAGGAGTCAGTCGATATGGCCAAGTATGCATATGCCCGCACCACCAAGAAGCCACTCGTGCATATCTTTGACGGTGCATATGCTGCATGTGAACGCCGCGTCCTTTCGCCGCCCTCGTCCAGCGCGCCGGAGCCGTTTGCTTACACAGGTCCCTCGGCGCCGGAGACAGTGCTGATCATGGCAAACAGCACGCAGTCGTACCATGCGCGCGCCTTGTTGCTCTCGCTTCCCCCTGCGCTGCGCAGCAAGGTGGGTGTCGTGAGTGTGCGTGTGCTGCGTCCTTGGGGCGCCGATGCGCTGCGCCAGGTCTTGCCCTCCAGCGTGAAGACACTGCGCGTCGTGGAAGAGGCATTTGCAGCGTGGGGCGGTGCCCTGTACGCGGACGTTCTTGAGGCTGCACTGAGTGGTGCACTGGGCTCGTCTGCGCCAGCTGTGCAGTCACTGGTGCTGGCGCCTGGCCAACAGCTCGACGTGTATGCGTGGGTCGAGCTGCTGCAAGCGCTTGCGCAGACCTCCGAGCCGGTAGCGCTGGCGCCTGTGCTCGAAGCAGCCGCGCGCCGCGAGGCCAAGATTCTCGATCTGCTCTCGCTGTCGGGCTCGGGCTCTCAGCTCATTACCTTCTTTGGTGCGGACACGGGCTGTACGCCTGCGGCAGCGGCCTTGCTGGCCGATGCATTGAGTGGAAACAAGTCTGAGCACGTGCGCTTACTTGCGCGCTACGACAACTACGCTGCGGAAGGGGCTGTGCGTACCGATTTGGTCTTTTCGGAGCGTCAGGGCGCCGAGATCCCGATGGAAGTGCTCACGCGCGATGCGCAGTCCCACATTGTGGTGATCAGCGATCCGACAGCGTTGCTGCGCGGATACCGCCTGCTCGACGCTCTGCGCCCTGAAGGCACGCTCGTGCTGCTTGCCTCGGCAGAGACCACCGATGAGGTGGCCAACTTGCTCAGTCCCGCGGACCGGCAGTGGCTGGCGCGTCAGCGCGTGCGTGTGTGTGCGGTTGATGCGCAGGGCGTTGCTCACACGCTTCTCGAGTCGCTGCAGGGCGGCAAGGAAAAGAGCGATGGCCCGTCGGCCGCAGACCTGGCCTCGTCGGTGGTGGCCGCTGGCGTCACTAGTGTGGTGCCGGCACTGCGCACGCGCACGCGTCGTGCGCCGTTTGCGAAGGACCACGCGCTAGAACAGGCGAGTGCACGCGCCGTCTTGAACGTTGACACGGCCGACTGGGCGGACGCGACGATGAGCGACGAGGAGAAGGCGGCGGCGGATGCGCGCGCGGCGCACCTGGCGTACAACAATGTTCGCCCCCATGCCACATCGGCGGGCTCAGCCCACGAGGTGACGCGTGCGTCGTGGGCGCTTGCGGCGTGGCAGTTGCTCTTCCGTGAGGCGTACGCGACGAACGAGTCAGCGCTGCGTCCCGACCTGCCCGAGAAGACGTACAATCTCACGGTGTCAGTGAACAAGCGTTTGACACCGCTGGAGTACGACCGCTACCTGTTCCATCTGGAGTTTGACACGACGGGTACGGATCTCAAGTACGAAGTCGGTGAGGCGCTGGGTGTGTACGGTTGGAACGACGACGACGAGGTGCTGGAGTTTATTCGCTGGAGCGGATACAACCCCGAGGAGCTGGTGTGTGCGCCGAGTGTGACGCACCCTGGCACGGTGGAGACTCGCACTGTGTACCAGACGCTGCAGCAGAACCTGGACATATTGGGCAAGCCGCCGAAGAGCTTCTTTGAGGAGCTTGGCAAGGTGGTTGCGAGCCAGGACGAGGCCAAGTGGATCCGCTTTATCAGTTCTGCCGAGGGTGCGAGCACGTTCAAGATGCTGTCGGAATCCGAGACAGTGACGTACGTCGATGTGCTGCACATGTTCCCGACTGCGCGTGTCAGTATGGACTGGCTCACGAAGCACGTGGAGCCGATCAAGCCTCGCCACTACTCGATTGCAAGTGCGCAGGTCGCGGTCGGCAACTCGGTGCACCTGCTTATCGTTACAGTCGACTGGAAGACACCGCGTGGTAGCCTGCGTTACGGCCAGTGCACGCGCTACCTTGCGCGTCTGCAGCCGGGCACCAAGGTGACGGTGAGCCTGAAGCCGTCGCTGATGAAACTGCCACCGCACGAGACGCAGCCGATCATTATGGCCGGTCTAGGTACCGGCGCCGCGCCGTTCCGTGCATTCTTGCAGGCGCGTGAGCACCAGCGCCGCCAGGGCAAGCAGATTGGTCCCATGTACTACTACTTTGGCTCGCGTCACCGCTCCATGGAGTACATGTACGGCGAGGAGCTGGAGGCGTACCTGGCTGACGGCGTGCTGACCCACCTGGGTCTTGCGTTCTCGCGCGATCAGGAGAAAAAGGTGTACATTCAGCACAAAATTGTCGAGGACGGCAAGCAGCTCACTGAGTTCCTAGTGCCGGAACTTGCGACCAAGGGTCAGCCTGTGGACGAAAGCAAACGCGGTATCTTTACGCTGTGTGGTCCTGTCTGGCCTGTGCCTGATATCCACGAGGCGCTGGTCACCGCATTCAAGAACCACGGCTGGACGCAGGAACAGGCCGAGGACAAGCTTGCCGAGCTCAAGGACGAGGAGCGCTACGTTCTGGAGGTGTACTAAGCGCACGGACCATAGCATGGACCTGCTCGGGTCTCTGTCACGTGATTATACAGAATGTATAGTTTTGCGCTCGAAGCCCCCGTTTGCGACGCCGGTGCGCTGTCTCTCCCAACGAACGCGATGGCCACTGTGAACCAGAAGATCTTCCGCACGGCGAATGCGCCGAACACTGCTCCCACTGAGGCCGAGACCACTGTGTGCCAGGCCCTCATTGACCTTGAGTCGCACATCCCCGAGCTCAAGGCCGAGCTCCGCGCGCTTCAGGTGAGCGCCGTCAAGGAGGTCGAGGTGAAGGGCGGCAAGAAGGCCTACGTGGTCTTTGTGCCCATGATCCAGCTCAAGGCCTTCCACAAGATCCAGCAGAGGTATGTTACACGAGCAGCACCAGCTTACTCTCAGGCTCACCCGTGAACTCGAGAAGAAGTTCTCGGACCACCACGTCGTGTTCATTGGCCAGCGCCGTATCATGAGCAAGCCCTCGAGCCACAGCCGTGCTAAGCAGCCTCGGCCCCGCAGCCGCACCCTCACCTCGGTGCACAACGCCATCCTGGAGGACCTCGTGTTCCCCACCGAGATCACCGCTAAGCGCATCCGCGTGGCGGCTGATGGCAGCAAGCTGGTCCGCTGCGCCCTGGACTCGAAGGATGCCACGAGCCTGGAGTACAAGCTCGAGACCTTCTCGAGCGTCTACCGCAAGCTCACCGGCAAGGACGTCGCCTTCACGATCTAAAGGCATGGCGTCTGCTCCTTTCGGTGCGACGCCCGGCGCCCCGGCGGCAGTCGCTGGTCGCATCTCCTGATCGGAGGTTCGTGCGCTGTGATGCCCTGTAGCCGTCCTTCTTGTTCACATACGGCGCCGTCCTACTGAGGTGCGTAGGTCATACCCTGTAGTCGGACGCATACGCCCAAAAATGCTAGTACATCGATCTATGTCTCGCTCGCATCGACAGCTGACCCTGTGCCAGCGCTGTTGCTTGCGTTGCTGCGCTGCGATGCGCACACGACGTCGTACGGCCTCGTCCAAAGCTCGGCTGCTAGGTGTGCGTCACGTGCATACGAGCACGTCATTGTAGGCAAGGCTTGCGACTGCCTCCACTAGCACGCAAGCACCGCCAGGTCGTGGCACGGCGCCACAGGCGCGGCCCGGCCCGCTTGTCTTTCGTCTTCACGCCGCTATGAGCACACGCACCGTGCAAAAGACATGGAACAAATTCCTACAGCGCTCGAGGCGCTCGACCAGCGACGATGACTCGTCGGACGACTCGTCACAGATGGTCAAGTCGGTCATGCTTGAGGGCAGCGGCATTCCGACCCGCTCGCCTGCGGTCATCGAGTCCATCGATTTTAGCAAGAACGCCAAAACGAACAAACTAGAGTTTTTCTCGAAGGACATTCCCTTCTTCTGGCTCAGCAACAGCTCTGAACACCCACTCTATGTCGATGGCGCTCGTTACCCCACTGCCGAGCACCTGTTCCAGGCGCAAAAGTTTATTGACCACCGCCCCGACATCGCCAATAAGGTGCGCAAGGCGCCCAACCCGATTGAGGCGATCCGTATCGCGCGCACCTATGCGAAAGAGATCCGTCCCGATTGGATCAAAGATGGCGTGAACGTCTCGACCATGCGCATGGTCCTCCTGACCAAGTTCACGCAACACACTGATCTTCGCCTCGCGCTCCTAGAGACAGGCGACGCCGAGATTGTGCATGCAAGTCCCAACGACGCTTTCTGGGGCTCCGCAGCGGCCCCCAACTCGGAAGGCCGCGGCCGCAACATGCTTGGTCGCACGATCATGCAGTCTCGCGAACTGCTCCGTGTAGCTGCTGGCGTCGGTGCCAACAGTGGCACGCGCACGGTTTAGACACACTTGATGTAGATGATACCCTTGGCTGTAACTCTATCGACTTTATTCTTGGCACGTGCATAGCGGCAGAATCTTGCGACACCGCACGACTCTGGACCTCCGCGATGGAGACATTGGAGCCTGGCCTGTATCTTGGCGCCCTCCCCGTCTGCCTTGAGGAAGAGGGACTGCGTCAGGCGAACATCACAGCGCTCGTGTGTTGCATGAGCAGTCCGCCTAGCGCGCCGGCGTCGTGCTCGATCGATGACAGTCATACGCTCCATGTGCCCCTGGACGAAATGGAGGCGTCGCCCCTGTTCCTCTTTTTTGGCATAGGCGCTCGGTTTATACAAAAGCAGCTAGAGGAGCACGGCCATGTGCTTGTCTATGGCGCGGAGGGCGAGACGTGCCACGCTACCATCGTGGCTGCCTATCTCATACACACTCAACAGAAAACGGCGTCGCAGGCGCTTGAATTCCTTCGCACTCGATGCCCAGCTGTGCAGCTCCCTGTCAGCTTCTGTGAGCAGTATGTATGCATCTTTCACACAGACTTGAGTTGTATGAGAAAGAGCAAGGGCGGGTGATTCTGACGCGCCCTGCCGTTCGACAGTTCTTACTCACGCGCACGAATGCACTAGACGGCTACGTGACACCTGGGATGTTCATTCGTGAGCATCCAGACACCCAAGATGATCCCTACAGTGATCCTGACGAAAAGTGCCTATCGGCGCCAGAGAAGGCAACCGGCACGACGCGCCTCCGATGCAAAATGTGTCGTCGCGAGCTGGCCTCCGAAGAACACGTGGTGCCTCATGATCCTGGCAAAGGAGAATTGTCGTTTGACCCTCACAAGCGCGACAGCGTCCGCAAAGGCCTCGACAAGGCGCCCGTAGCGCGACAACGAGGCTCTGGTCCCGCGGTGCCGCTGAGCAGTCCCGGCCACGCACCGGTGGCCCTACCGCCGCACCTTGCGCGGATGCATGCGACCATGGCCGCGCATGGCCCACGAAAGAGCCTCTTGCACTCGGCGCAGTGTTCGGCGTACTTTGTCGAGCCGCTGGTATGGATGACCGAATCGTCGGACGTCGTGGAAGGGGTAATCTCAGGTCGTCTCATGTGCCCCAATACCAAGTGTCAGGCCAAGCTGGGCAGCTGGTCATGGGCAGGGACTCAGTGCGCATGGTATGTATACTACGTCTGACTCGACAGTGGAGCGTGGGTTACGCCTGCTTTCGCGCTGCAGCGTGCCAAGGTAGACGAGGTGGTCAGGCCATAGCCGATTGTATATTTAGCCAAGGAAGTTGACCACAAAGAAATGGAGTACAATGGACGCTAACACAAATTCAGAGAAAGCCCTGGATGTGAGGGGAAGCGGCGTACCGTTTCTCAGACACGCGAGGCTGGCCGTCGACGACGGCGGCCAGCTGCATGCGAAGCGCCAACGCAAGCACAAATTGTCCAACAGTTGCGGCAAAGCTGCTATGAGCTCCCATGACGTACCCTGAGATGAAGGAGTTGAAGGGATAGTCCGACAACAGCACACAATACACGAACTGCAAGACACCCGTCAAGAACAGCATGAGGAGGAAGCCATCAATGAGCTTGAAGCGGGCAGGCGTGGTCCGCAAGTACGCATCCACCAATTCATTCTCGGCACTCTTCGGCTTCGTCGATGCAGTAGCACCCTTGGACGCGGGTTTGGGAGCGGCACGCGCCGCTACTTTGCCCTTGGTCATACCGAGCGGTTAAGCCACCCTGGCGTGGCCGGCGATGACCGCCCGCGTGGGGCCACGTGCTGAGGAAGAAAGAAATCTGATCGACCTGGCCTACTCCCTGGTCGACATCGGGCGCCACGGAGGCAGCATGAACCCCAACGCACCGAGCTTTGGCTTTAACCCCGCTGCGGCCGGCTTTGTTCCGCGCAGCATGCAGCAGCAGCCGCAGCAGCAGCAGACTTATGACGCATACTACAACCAAGGCTTTGCAGGTGCAGGGTTTGGTGGCGATATGCAACAGTACCAGGCCCAGGGTTTCAACCAGGGCGGCTTTGTGCCGCAGGATGCTTCAGCACCAGCGCCCGCGCCTGCGCCTGCACCTGCATCCAGCACGGGCCCTGCACCTTTGCCGCCTAAGGCAGCGGCAGCCGTGTCGAGCAAGCCGGCCGGCATGAAGAAAGCCGTGAGTATTTCTCTTGGTGGTGGTGCGAAGAAGCCCGAGCCCAAGCCCCAGGCCGAGAAGGGGGCCACCGCTACCGCACCCACGCCAGCAGCTGCAGAGAAGAGCGAGCCCAAGCCAGCGGCCGGGACTGGTGCCGCCAAGCCGGCTGAAGCGAAGGGCCAGGCCGGCAAGCAACAGGTCAAGGTCGAGAAGAAGGTGGCTGAGAAGGCCTCTGTTGATGCAGACAAGGTGCTGCAGGATGCCAAGATGGCCACTGATGAGGAAACGCTCCGTGATCTGTTCGGTGAGCAAGAAGTGAAGCCGCATATGAACGTGGTCTTTGTAGGCCACGTCGACGCAGGCAAGTCGACGATGGGCGGCAACCTGCTGTACCTGACGGGTATGGTAGACAAGCGCACGCTGGATAAGTACGAGCGTGAGGCGAAGGAAATTGGCCGTGACTCGTGGTACCTGTCGTGGGCGCTGGACTCGACTCAGCAGGAGCGCAGCAAGGGTAAGACGGTCGAGGTGGGTCGTGCCTACTTTGAGACGGATAAGCGCCGCTACACCCTTCTCGATGCCCCGGGTCACAAGTCGTACGTGCCTAGTATGATTGGCGGTGCGGCCCAGGCGGACGTCGCGATCCTGGTGATTTCTGCACGCCGTGGCGAGTTTGAGACGGGTTTCGAGCGCGGTGGTCAGACGCGCGAACATGCGGTGCTGGTCAAGACGGCGGGTGTGCAGCGCCTGATTGTGGTGGTAAATAAGATGGATGACCCGAGTGTGAACTGGGACAAGGAGCGCTACGACGAGATCGTGACCAAGCTCTCGCCCTTCCTCAAGGCGTCGGGCTTCAACCCCAAGACTGACGTCGCGTTCATTCCGGTATCGGCCTACTCGGGCGCAAACCTGAAGGACAAAGTCGCGGCCTCAGATTGCTCGTGGTACGACGGCCCGCCGTTGTTGACGTACCTGGACAGCTTGGACATGGGCGACCGCAAAATGTCGGCATCGCTGAAGATGCCTGTGAGCGAGAAGTACGCGGATATGGGCACGTACGTGGTGGGTAAGCTTGAGAGTGGGCGTATGAAGAAGGGCGACTCGCTCGTGCTTATGCCGAACAAGACTCCCGTCGAGGTGCTGGCCATTTTCAGTGAGGTGGACGAGGAAGTACCGGCGGCTGTGTCGGGCGATAATGTGCGTGTGAAGCTCAAAGGTGTGGAGCTGGAAGAGGTGCAGTCCGGCTTCGTGCTCACCGATCCGAAAGACCCGGTACATGTCGTGCGCCGCTTTGAGGCCCAGTTGGCCATCCTAGAGCACCGCAATATTATCTGCGCCGGCTACAGTGCCGTGATGCATGCGCACTCGCTGAATGAGGAGGTGAATCTGGTCGAGCTGCTGCACTACTACGACAAAAAGACGGGCAAGAAGAGCCGCAAGGGGCCGCAGTTTGCCAAGAAGGGTATGAAGATCATTGCCCTGATCGAGACGACGGCGCCCGTGTGTCTGGAGCGCTTCAAGGACTACCAGCAGCTCGGTCGCTTCACCCTGCGCGACGAAGGCAAGACCGTGGCGATTGGCAAGGTCACCAAGCTAATCACAGACGAGACCCTCGAGATGGAAAAACTCCAGCTCGGCAACTAGGTAGCTAGCTATACGTATCTGGCCTCGTCCGAATCGTACCGCGGCAAAAGACCCCATTCTTCCGCTGACTTGGGCGGCAGCGCCGGTGGCTCGTCTTCCAGGGTATGGTCAATCGGCACGGGCACGCGTAGTGAAGGTCCGGGCGGTGACTTGGCCTGCTCCTTATCGGCCGCGTCCTTGTGTCCCACTTCATCGCTCTCGCGCGTCATGTAGTCGGCCAGCGACAGCGTGCATACAAGAATGGCCACAATACCGAACACGAGCGCCAACGCTCGCCGCGTCGCATCCCACTTTATGCTCTGCTCAATCTCGGTGCGCAGGTCGCTCACAAAGATGGTGAACCGGTTGTTCAGGTCCTGGATTTCCTGCTCAAGGTTGTTGTGCTCCTCCTGGACCTCGGTCTTGCGGCTGTTCATGTCCACTTGGATATCGTGCTTGAGTTGCTCAATATCCGCCTGCAGCTTCTGCGCCAGCCCATCAATCTCGCGCTGAAGCAGGGACGACAGACTGCGCAGTGCTGCGCCATCGTTCCGTGCGCGCACACGGACTTCTGTCCGCAACTCCGCCAGTGCCGACGAGAATAGGTATAGCTGGTTGTCAAGGTCACTCCGATTGATGTGCTGCTCAGTAAGCTCCGCGCCGCGCCGCTGCAAAAGCGACCGCGTCAGCTCCATTAGGGCCTCGGCCAGGTCGTGCCGTTGGTAGCCATTGGAGTTGGGAGCCTTCGCGGCTGGGTGTCGCCACCCGCCCTCTTCCAGTCGATTCACAAAAGCATGCGTGTCGAACGGCTGGTCAGGCAGGGCAAACAGGTGGCTAGGCCGGATTGGCGCCAACGCCGCTGTCTGGAAAGCAGGAAATGGGACTTGGGTATCGGCAAAGGAGCCCTCGTCCTTTATCCGCTGGGCGCGGTCCGGCTTGGCCTCGGGCTCGCGCTCTGGCACAGAGGGCATGCCCATCAGACTCGTGTCGTTGGGCACCGTGTCAGACGGGTCGGAATTGGCATCCGATGTGTCGGACGGCCGGCCACGGAAAAAGGACGGCATGTCGATTGCCGTGCCACTGCCGCCTGTCATGAGTGTGTTTCCTGGCGTGCGCTTCTGAGCATGGAGGAACCGTTGCTTGAGCAAATCCTCCGCTGTGGGACTTACAAGCGGCACATTTGAATCGCCCGAATCGCTTCCGTATGTAGAGGACGACGAAGGCGCTTCCTTACGCGAATCCACAGGCTTCTTGTCGCTTTTGGAAGGCTTTCCTTCTTTCTTCTCCTCCCTGCGAGGCTTAAGCACGCTATTCTGGTCAGAGGCCTTAGGCGCCGTCCCTGACTGGCTCGCTGCCGCACTGAACAGGCACCGAGGTGGGGCAAAGAAAGCCTTAGGTCGCACAGACGTCGTCGAGATAAAGGATGCAGGTGCCCATGACACAGACCGCAGGCGTGTCGTACCGGCTCGGAGCACCGGCGGCACTGTCATCGCCCACGTCGTAGCGCTGCAGGCGCGTTCGCTGTGCGACCACGCTCTAGGTAGCGGGCTCGCCCCATGGTTTGTCAGCATTGAGTCATCCCCACGCCGCAGGGGCCACTGACGAGTCTACGCGTGTCGAACAAAGACAGGGGCGCAGCCTCACCCCACCAGCACGATGGCCAGCGAAACCCCTCCCAACGTGTCGGACAACTTGGACCCTACTCGTACGTGATGATATGTTGACCCTGAGCGACGGCCGGCTACAAGCCTGGCGAGAAAAAGTCGATCCAAGAGTATGCTATGCTCGACGCGCAAGACGAAAGCCTGCGCCACTGGAAAGAGAGTCTCGGTATTACCAGCGAAGCAGCTGGTGCGCTTAATCCTAATGCGCCCAAGGTATGAACACCTAGGCTGATATACAGCTCACAATTCACTTGCTCATGCTCGAGAGCCCACAGCTACCCGGCGGAAGCGTCGGCATCGAGCTCGACAAGCCCGGGCAACTCGAGGAGTTGGCCAAATCGCCGCTTCAGATCACAGAGGGCATTGAGTACTCTGTGGTAATCAAGTTCTCGTACGTTTCTCCCACTTACCCAGCGTCGGTCGTGAGGTACTTTCGGGCCTCAAGTACCTACAGGTCGTCAAGCGCGCGGGTGTGCCGGTGGACCGCATGGAGGAAATGATCGGCTCCTATCCCCCGCGTGCCGAGCCCTATGAGAAGCGGTTTGCCCCTAGTATCGCGCCTAGTGGCTTCCTGGCCCGCAGCGGCACCAACTCGGTGCGCACCCGTATTGTGGACGACGATGGCTCAGTCTTTGCCGACTTTAACTGGGCATTCAAGCTAGTTAAGGCATAGTACAATATTCTACAAGGGGGTGATGGGCGCGGCAGATGCCGGACCCTGTTGGTTTTGGCGCTGCGCCATGCGTCTGCCAGGTAAGTTAAGGGTACACATACCGGCGAGCCTGTAGAATCATCTGCGCTTTGCGCTCCTCTAGGCTTTTTTGGCGGTCGTTGGCGTTGTCGGACCATGCCGTTGAGATGGCAGACGAGGTGTCCGTATCGGCAAGGCGTCCCTCCAGGCGGTAGCGAGTTATTAAGTTCGCGGGAGCCGTAGGCGGTTCCGTCTCAGTTGATTGTTGTACCGGCTCTTCTACAGCAGGCCGTTGTGCCTCATCGGCGCCTGGGAATCCGTCCGGAGGCTGCTTGTAAGGGGCTACACCACGTACTGGAGGAAGATATCCCTGCTGCAGAATCTTATCGCATGTTACTTCCGCGCTTCCGCTGACCATTAGGTCATAGCGTATCGACGCCTCAGGTACATGGGGAAACATGGACTTGACAACACCGACCTGGTATAAGGCACTGGAACCCCGCACGTACCATCTGCTGCATCTGCTCGGTATTGCGCCCGAGAGAGCGACCTTCGCGCGATGCTTTTATTAGAAATATAAACTCACCACCTCCTATGATGCGTGCAATCACCCACAAGGTGAACAACGCAAAGACTACACCCACTAGATCGTTCATACCGCGCGTCAGTGACTGAGGAGCTCGCTGCGGAGCGGCGCCACATGAATGTTATCACGTGATAAGAGTGCTCGGCAGGCGGGCAGCTCGTCCGTGGACCTACGCTGTGGCCCAGTATGTTTGCCACGGTTGCTCGGCAGTCGAGTGCGTCTATGGCGTTCAGCGCGCTGCACAAGCAGTATGTCACGAACCTGTACCGCCGCTTTTTGCGAAACTCTCTCAACTGGCGTATTCGCCGGGACACATGGCGCGCGGATGCTGCCCATATTCGTGCTCAGTTCGAATTCAACCGTAACGTGAGGAACCCTCGCGAATTGGCCACGATCTTTAACAAGGCGGAGGAGCAGCTGGCGAGCCGCATACACCCTGACCCATACAGGCGTAAGTTGTTTTTAAGGAGATGCACTGACACTGATAGCCCCGACGTTTGTTGGTGGTACGAAGTGGTACGTTCGACAAATGAGCCTCAGAACTAACAGACAGGGAGCGGAACTTGCCTGTATGTGATCTAGCCATCACACTGACGCCAGCCCCGCATGTTCACGGACGAGGAGAAGGCCGAGTCTCTGAAAGACCAGAACGTGTAAACCATCTCTGGATAGCTAATGAACATGTGTTCTATATGCCCGTGCATAGAAATTTATGGTGCTACCGGTAGAATGCCTGGGTACTCCAACGGTAGGCGTGAGAGTCGGCGAGATGACCGCCGGACGATGCAGAGGATGCAATGTCATGTTGCAATTTCTGTATGGTTGTCCGACCTAACAGTATCTACATGCCGTTTGTGCGTTTCCCTGTAGCTAGTATCGTGGACAGTGTGTGCACTTGAAAGCTAGGATGTACTAAGCCTGCTAGAAGCTCAACAAGAGCGGTGAGGCTACTGCAGCGAGCCGTACTTTTGGTGCCAGTATACAAGCGGTGCGCGCTCAGAAGCTTGTGGGCCAAGTTCCACGTCATGGATCTGTGCGAGAAAGAGTGTGCTTCCCACCTCATCTGTGTGGACACAGCCATTGAGAAACTCTGTTGTGCCATGGAGATCAGGGGATGTCAGGTCCAGTTGGTAGACTAGACTGCAAGCAAGCGATCCCAGTGCCTCGCTCGGTATCAGCATGCCAGGCACACTAGTGGATGGCTGCATAGGATGCGAGTGGAAAGGGTGGCTGTCATCACGCGTCGATGCCGTAGCGTCATACGGGGAAGCACCCGGCCTCGCGAAGTAGTTGGACAGAGACTCCTGCATAGAGGAAAGGATATGGATCAAAAAGTGCGGTGTCTTGCTGGACGGACGCGAAGCACTTTGAAGGTCGGGACTCGAGGGTATGGAAGCACCTGCACGTAAAGCATCCGCCATACGACTGGGAAGGCGGATTGAAAAAGCGACAAGCGGAGGGGCTAAAGACACCGTTGTAAATGAGGACAGAGTTGTGCAATGAATCAGCCGCGAGCTAGAATCGGGTGCATCCGGTGGCATAAAGGCAGAGACCACCGCAATAGGCTGTGCGCTGCGCCGCATGACACCACGGATCGCTTCGCTGAGCGCGACAGGATCTTTTGGCTGAGGCATGGATCCCATGCCCCTACCTGGATGAATTTTCATCCAGGATCTTCGCCTCAGATGGGGCAAAAGATGGCTCCTGAGCATTGCGACGGCACAGTGGGGGGACAGTTCAAAACGACGGAGCGACTGGAGCACGATGTGGATTTATCGACTGTGGAGGCAGATGCCAAGCTATGTACCACCCGTATCTGTGCTCGCGCTCTGTGACCTTGACGGCTGACAGGGGTCAGCGAGGCGGCTCTACAGAAAGTGGCGTTTTTCTTGGTCTTCGTGCATGATCCAAGCACATATACAGCCTCCCGTCTCGCGATGGGATTCCTTCACAAGCATTATGCACATGACCGTCGAACAATGAGAGAGGAAACAGATTCATATTATACAGCTGCTTGGTTAACAGTCCATTCACACAGGTCCGAAACACGTTGATGGAATAGATTGGACGTGATAGGTGCCCTTGAAGGCTCGGCGTCCGGGGGCAGGGACGGATGGAGCGCCTCGGCATCCATCGGTGCAGATGGGAAGAGCTCGCCGGGCTGAATGGCGGCAAATGGGTTGGAGGTATAGAGTCCATAGATGCGGTGAATCGCTTGAAAGATCGTTTGCACGTCAGCGTCCTGCACACCGCGTGCGGTGTGGTCGAGAAACAGCAGAAATGTCAGCTGGGTGTTGGTCTGGTAGCCATATCTTCGGTTAGTGCCCTTGGCACGCACATAATCGAGTCCTCCATGCATAGTAGGAGACCAAGAAAGGGTTGGCGCTCAAGAGCCACTGCGTAAGCGCCTTGTGCATACCTCGCTCCTCCACCGCATCGAGGGCGCTGTGTGCGAAAAAGAACCATTTGGCGTCCGTGGTATCGCCGTACTTTGGAGATGATCTTATGTATAGGGGGGCATATTTAGGACCGAGAATGGCAACGCATTGCTGCTGTAAGACACGTCCTCGCTACCCACCACAGGACTGTGCGCCATCGCCGTCCAACGTGAGGAGCGCGTGCGGCCTAGCAGGAGTATCACGTGGATTTAGTCATCGAAAGAGCCCATCTCTCGTCTCGGTGGACATCTTCGTCCCTGCTTCCGTTCACGAAGACGGTTTCGAACACAATGCGGAGTTGGCGTAGTATGCTGCCGGCGAAGTTGCGCACGCGCAGGTCAATGGAATCCACAGTTTACGCGATGACTTTTCTGGCGGCGCTGGTGACGGTATCAGTGTCTGCATCGACTATACTCCCCTGCCCGGCCAACGGCTATGGCACGCTGACAGACCGACTTCACCCTGCGAATCGAGGCGCCATGATGGAAGAGTCGGAGAAGCGGGAGTCTACGAATGGCTTTACCCCTGAGCAGCTCCCTATACGTGGGTTGGGCCAGCGTGCGTACTTGACCAAGCGAGACGGTTGGATCGAAATTAATGAGCGGCCTTCCCTTTTCTCATGGCGTCGCTGGACCTCTACATGATGCGACGCAATATGCAGAATGTTGTCTGGATACATATACCACACGAGCGTCCGCCTATCCCATAGCATATACCCTAAACAATGCACGCGTATCTTTCAAGAGACAGTGGTTCACTGTATAGAACATCAGCGCAGTAGGCTTGCCTTGATGAGCCCTGGTGTACGCCATCTGATGGTTGATTGTACGCCACGGCGTCGTACGCAAGCGAGAGGTGGCCACGTGATCCCTACACTACGGTGTGTCTTTCGCCACACCACCATGTTTGGGCGCGTGCTTCACGTGTTTGTTGATGTGATGCTCATCAGCGTCGTGCTTTCGGGGATCAAGCGTAATACTGGGCTTACAGTAGCTCTACATCGCATTCGCCACACAGAAGTACGCAAGATGATGAGCGCCTACCTTGAAATGGGTGAATGGGTTCGTACGCCACGCCGCTGACACAGCTCATGGACTTTGCGGTCGTGGTCCTGGGCCGCTCGCGCTCCTTTGAACGGATTCGCTAAACAAAGATACCCGTCATGAATCACTACTGTACACACATGACTTATGAGACAGGGACTGCCGCGGCAGGAGGATGGGGTGACAGCACGCCAAGGCGCTTCGAAATGCTCTGCAAAAACTTTTCCACCGTGGAAATGGAGTGCATAGAAAGTCCCATTCTGTCCTCGCTCGGATCAAGCAGACCCAGCAAAAGTGAAGAAGCCGTCTCGTATGCCAAAATGCAAGGCGTCGCATCCCAGCCACTCGGGTTGCGCTTGTTACCCTCGAGCTCTTCGAGGGCGGCTGTACGTGCGAGCTCCAGAGCCTTGTCAAAGATTTGGCGGTCAATGTGCGACGTGGCTTCAGTCAGCGAGCTTGGGTCGCACTGCGCCCGTGCATGCATGGATTTCTCGTAATTTTCTTCGAACCGCGCACGGAACCATTGAACGAGATGGCGCATCTCGGGGTGCTGGTCGCCCTCAAGATGCTCCATATTAGTGCGGATAAGCTCAATACCGCGCTGAAGGAACCCAAGCGCACGCACATACAGCGCGAGACTCTCTGCCGCTGCGATTTCCTGCATGTGGCCGCCAGCCGAATACGGGCTGCTTTGCGCTGGTGAATAGGCTGGGTCATGGGGCGGTGGCGGCGACAGCTCCGCGAAGCGAGCGTCGGCAAACTCGGCAAGCACAAAGGCCTTTTTGGCTAGACTGCGCAGGTCATCTAGCACGGCGGTTGGGTCTGCTGGGGTCGGGACAGGCTGGTCACGCAGGCCTTGATTCGATGCCAAGGCCCCTGCCGCGGGCAACGGACTTGACAAAGGCGAGGTACCCTTGTGGAAAAGGCGTTCGCTGGCCATGCTGATAGCACGAGATAGCGCACTAGGGTGTCCGCGAGGCTTGGCCTCGGCGCACAGCGACGTCGTGGACGGTGCCGTCTCAGGTGCATCAAAGCCGACAGCAGACCGCGTAGGTGGGGCATCGTGGGTAGTCTGGCGATCTGCCTTGCTGGAAGGGTCCATGTCCACGGCCGCTGGCGCAGGTGTGGGCTGTGTCGCACCGTCCTGCGGCGGGGCAGTTGGTACGGGCCCCAAGAGCATGTCAGGCGGGAGCTGCGCGAGGTGCACCGAGGCGGCCAGCTCGTCCTTGATGATCGCACGACCCGAGTAGGGTACGTTCGTGATGACGGGGTCCGTGAACAGCTCGTCGAAGCTCATGCGCTCCACAGGATGGCGTTTCAGTAAGCGGCGGATGAGCTGCTTAATGTCGGGGGCAATCTCGTGTGCCGGCGGCCGTGGTGGCTCGCCTTGCAGGCGCCGGCGTGCCGCATCCTTGGCCATCGACTGGGGTGAACGCTCATCGGGAAACTTGATTCGGTCGCCGCTCTGCTCGATGCGGCGGAGAAGCTCGACATGGTTTGCCGCGCGGAACGGCGGCTTCCCCACGCACATCTCATACAAAACGGCGCCGACGGACCAAAGGTCTGCCTTCGCGTCGTACTTTTCGTACCGCAGAATCTCAGGTGCCATGTATAGGGGCGACCCACAGAGCGTCTTAGCGAGTGATGCCGCAGGCAAGGAGCGAGCGAAGCCAAAGTCAGCCACCTTGATCTGGGGAATTTCGCTGGGATGGCCGGAGGCGAGGCATTCGTCGTCAGGAATCTGGAGGAGGAGGTTCTGCGGCTTGATGTCGCGATGTACAATGTCCTTGCTGCGCAGAAAGCGCACCGCCGACACGAGCTGCGCGAGGAAGGAGCGTACCATCGCGTCATGAAGACCACCGTCCTCTGGATGCGGAAATTTAGCGCGCTGTGCCGCCGCGAGTGGGTTGATGGCAGGATCGCCGTCCCAAGGCGCCACATCGCCGTGCTTCCGGATGTACAGAGAGAGGTCGCCGCCGGGACAGTACTCCATGATAAGGTGGATGTGCTCATCCGTGTAGAGACAATCGCGCAGATCGACGATGTTGGTGTGCCGCATAGACTTGAGAATAGAGATCTCGCCTTCGAGATTTTCTAGCAGCTTGGGCGATAGCTTGCTGCGGGTCACTGACTTGACTGCGACAAGCTGATACGGCGGGTGCTGGTGATGTGCGCGGAAGACCTGTGCAAACGAGCCTTTTCCGATCTCCCTATCCAGCACATACTCTCCCACGCTCTGGACCTCCGGCGCGGGTTCTTCGCCGGACATGATGGATACGGGAGGGTCAGACCTAGGACGGGTGGCGTATCAATCCAACGATACGCACGCAATCAGTGAGTCGTGATGTGGCCCCTGCGTAACGCCACTCCCCACGTGGTTCACGTGACTCAATACCAGCCGGCGCGCGGTACGCTGCGTCGATGCCACAACATTGCGCTGGACCGCTGCCGACGAACATGTCGTCCGCTGCGCCAGGACCGGTGCCCAGCTCGCCGACGGGCAGTGTGCGGCACGGCCGCTGGTTTCACATAATGCGAGCGAAGCATAGGCGTGGGAACAGCGCATCGCGTGCCCAGCCAGGCGCATGGGAGACGAGCCGTGGATCGCCCTCGTCGAGTCCGTCGCAGCCGGCAACGCGGGTTCACAGCCCGGCACCCTCACTCGTGGGGCATTCGTATGGCATACCATTGAGCCGCAGTCACTACGGCGGCATGGAGCCGAGCCTGAGCACGAGCTCGCTCTCGACGGCGAGCAGTCCGCTCGCCCTCGCGCCATCGCTAAGCATGCTGGGCGATGTGCTGGAGGCGCCCGTGAGCATGGTACCCCCCTATGCGGCTGAAGACCCCCACTGGGTGCGCCGCGTGACCAGTGTCCCCGATACCAAGACCCTATTTCATGCGACGGCGCCTGACGTTGCCCAGCCGCCGATGCTGCTGCCTGCCTGGCAGGGCCCGTACGATGGGTGTCTGCCGCCCACCAGTGACTCTGCGACACTTAGTGGGAGCCCTGTGCTTGATGGCTCGAGTGACTCGAGCGCGGGCCCCACCACCGACTTGCCGAGCGCGCCGTCGTCCGAGGCGCACATGGAACGACATCCTGCGCCGACCAGTGCTGAGGCCGAGAGCGAGACGCGGGAATCCGGCACGCCACGGCGTGTGCGTCTGATTCCGTCGCTGCGGGTTCTGCCGCGCGTCCGTCCCACAGCGGAGGCCTCCGGCGACATGCCCAGGCGGCGCATCGCGCGGCTGTTCAAGTCGAAAAGTTCAGGCGCGCTGCATGCCGACTCGCGGCACCCGGGCGCGCCGCCCGTGCCACGCATGCCGTCGTCTGTGGGAGGGTGCAGCGAGGCGCTGCCCATGCCCAAGCCCGTCACGCGGGTCCGCGCGGGTGACGTGCAAGTGGGCCCATCTACGTTTGCATCGATCCAGCTACTGGGGAAGGGTGATGTGGGCCGGGTGTACCTCGTGCAGAACAAGGAGGATGGACAGCTGTACGCGATGAAAGTGCTTGCCAAGGCCGAGATGATCAAGCGGAACAAGATCAAGCGTGTGCTGGCGGAGCAGTCGATCCTGATCGCCTCGAACCATCCGTTTATTGTGCCGCTATACCACTCGTTCCAGTCGTCGGACTACCTGTACTTGTGTATGGAGCACTGCGCGGGCGGCGAGTTTTTCCGCACGCTGCAGTCGCTGCCGGGGCGCTGCCTGTCGGAGGACGCCGCGCGCTTTTACGCGGCCGAAGTTGTGGCAGCGCTCGAGTACCTGCACCTGATGGGCTTCATCTACCGGGACCTGAAACCAGAAAACATCTTGCTGCACCAGTCGGGGCACCTCATGCTCTCGGACTTTGATCTGTCGGCGCAGGCGCACGAGCAGACGGCGGCGCCCACCGTGTTCCAAGCGACGCCGCGCTCGGCGCCCATGGTCGACACGCGCGCGTGCATTGGAGACCTGCGCACGAACTCGTTCGTGGGCACGGAGGAGTACATTGCGCCCGAGGTGATCAAGGGGTGTGGGCACACGTCGTCGGTCGACTGGTGGACGCTCGGCATTTTTGTGTACGAGATGATCTTTGCCACGACGCCGTTCAAGGGCACCTCGCGCAACACGACGTTCGCCAATGTGCTGCGCAAGGACGTGTCGTTCCCTGACCACGCGTCGATGAGCGCGCCCGGCAAGGCGTTCATCAAGAAGCTGCTCGTCAAGGACGAGCACAAGCGCCTCGGCAGCCAGCTCGGCGCAAGCGAGGTCAAGCAGCACCGGTGGTTTGCACAGATCTCGTGGGGACTCTTGCGGAACCAGACGCCCCCGATTCGCCCGCGCACCGTCGACGCGCGCGCGCTGGTCCAGGCCGCAATGGCTGACCCGGGCCGCACGCACGAGTGGGAGCACCAGTCCGTGGTCCGCGTCGAGGCTGACGACGTGTTCTACGACTTTCGCAACGTCACTGTGACGAGATCTTCACCATAGCATGTACAACACTATGACGCCGCTTTACGCTTCCCTAGGGCTATGCGGATCTTGCCACGGGGCGCCTCGGAGGGCGAGTCGGCGGCCGGCGCAGGCGCAGCGCTCACAGGGGCAAACGCCGGCTTCATCGCTGGCTTAAAGGCCGGCCGCATCTCGGGCGCAGGCGCAGGCGGCGGCGCAGGCGCAGGCGGCGGCGCAGGCGCAGGCGGCGGCGCAGGCGCATCGACAGGCACAGGCGGCGCATCGGCCGGCGCAGGCAGCGGTGCCTCGGGCGCGGCGGCAGGCGGCGCAGGCGCCTCGCCCCTGGCCGCCTCGGCGGACGGCGCCTTGCGCCGCGTCGGCGCAGGCTTCGCGAGCGTCGGTGCGCCCAGATCAATGTCCTGCGGCGCATGGTCGCGCTGCCCCACGCTCAGCACCATGTGGGCTTGACCGGTGCGCTCGGAGCGCTCTTGGAACGCACGCGTCATCGCACTCGTATCGCCGGCCAACATGCGTTCGCGGCGCTGCTCCTCGGCAATGCGGCGCAGGCGCTTCTCCTGCGCCTTGGCCCCGGGAGCATTCCCATGGAACGTGTGCGAGAGCTGCTTCCACGCCTCCTTGGTCGATAGGGTGCGCCCATACTCGTCATGGTACTCGAGCTTGATGTCCGGCTTGTAGTCCCGGAACCTCTCCATCGCCGCCTCGGCCTCACGACGCTCGCGCGCACGCGCATCGCGGTCGAATTCGGCCGCCTCGCGGGCGCCCATGTGCGCCCGCGCGCGATCCTCGCGACGCCGCTCCTGCAGCCACGCATCGTGCTGCAGCTGCGTGCGCTCCAGCTTGCGCTGCTCGTCGGATACGTGCTCCAGCACGCCCTGGCTGCGCAGCCACTGCAGTGTCGACGCCAAGCCCCCGCCCTCGGCCGGGGCGGCAGCCTGTGCCTCGGAGGCGGCCGTGGGCGCTCCGTCCGCGGCCTCGAGGACAGGCGCCTCGTCCGGTGCCTCCGGGGCCGGGGCCTCGTCCGGTGCCTCTTCGGCCAGCGCCTCGTCCAGCGCCTCCTGGGCCGGCGCCTCCGGCGCCTCCACGGCAGGCGCCTCGTCCGCAGGCACCGTGGCTGTGGCGCGTGTCTCCGGTGGGCGCTCCACAATCTGCCGCACAAACTCCGACGTAGCATCCAACGTTAGGCCATCGTCCGGCTGGGTATCTGGTGCGGCAGGCTGCGAGGCCAACGACTGGGCCAATGCCTCAGGCGTCACCTTAGCCATGTGTGCCTTGGCATGCTGCCGCCGAGCGCGAGCGAGACTCGCAGCAAGCTCATCATCGTCAATGAGTGTCTCGGCCTTGGCGCGCGTGCGCGGCGCTGGATCCTCGGCCATGGGCACCGCCGCCTCATCGCCATGCGCCGCCTCATCGGCATCGATGTGCACGCGCGTCGAGCGCTTCTTCTTCTTCGACTTTTTCTTAAACGACACCTCATAGTCGGCCGCCGGCACATTCTTCTCGTACGAGAGGTCCACCCGCTGCTGCTCACGCGCAGCCGCATGCCGCTCGGTCTCAGCGCGAGCATGTGCGCGCGCATCCATCGCATCGACCGACGCCGTGTCACCGAGACGAAAGCCTGCGGCCCCGGCAGGGCCGGTGTGGTCCTCGTCGTACTGGCTCAGCACGCCAGCGCGCCTGCCTGTAGCGATCTCTTCGTCGTCTAGACCCGTGTACGCGCGCGGCGCCTGCTGCCGCGCCTGGGCAGCGCGATCACGCGCCACCGCATCGAGCGACGATTCGACCAGCTCGTCTTCCGCGTCGGCGAGTACATCTGCATCGCGCAACGTCAGCACGCGCTCGGCTGTGCCCGGCCCGAACTCGTCCATATCATGGGCGACGCGCAGACCCGCAAGCTCAGATGCACCGTACTCGCGCGGCGCTGCCGCAGCGTCGGCCTCCTCGCGCGCGCGCTGCGCGGCCCGCGCTTGTGCGCGCCGCGGCGCACTTCGCACCCAGTCGCGCGCACTCTCCGCCCTGTCGTTCGTGTCATCGCCCAGGGTCGGCCCACGCAGTTGGCGCGCAAGCTCGCGCCGGTCCTGCGCCTGCGCGAGGCGCGCCCGCACATCGTCGGGCGGCGCCTCGACCGGCGCGGGCGCGACGGATGCAGCGTCTGCACCGCGCTCGTCCGTCAGCGGCTTCAATCCCAGCGAGACGCGCACGCGGTTCGTCTCCTCGAGCGTGAGCGACTCCTTCTGGAACTCGGCCATGGCAGGGGCGCTGGGGCCGACCGCCGCGGTGCACGACAGCTGCACGTGATGCGTGGCCGCGGCCGTGGCGCGCGTGCCGCGCACAGCCGGCCGACACCCAGGACGCTACCAACGGTCCAGGCCTCGTTGCGCGCTGCCGTATGCCGAGTTTCCTTGCGAAGCTCCAGCGGCCTTTTGCGGAGCGCGCACCAGCGGAGCATGGCGCGTCCATGCCCGCCGAGGGCAGCGCGCCTGCCCGTGGCGCCACACGCCCTCCTAGTGTCGCATCCACGTCATCGAAGCAGAGCAGTGCCATCAAGAGCCTCGGCAAGCTCCGACACATGCGGCTTGCCGGGAAGAAGGAGGCAGAGGCAGCAAGCACGTTGCCTGTGCAGAGTGAGTCTGCGGCGGGCCCGCGGTCCAGCGACGCGAGCGACAGCAGCACTCGCGTGCCGTCGCGCAGCGCGCTGCGCCTCTCGCTCGACCTCAAGAACCGCCGCAGCTCCGTCTCGCGCGCGGCGGACGCGTCGGTGGACGCGTCAGACCTCACGCGCGTGCCGCTCGCTGAGGCGGCGCCCGACGTGCCGCTCAGCGAGTCGCAGGAAGCCCGCCTTGATGCTGAAGGCGATGCGGCCGTCCAGGCGCTGCACGCCGGGGCCGAGCCGGTGCCGCCCCCCAAGATCGTGGTCCCCGAGACGGAGGAAACGAGCGCCACGCTGACTGACGCGCTGGACGCGTCGTCGCCGTCGTCGATGGGGACGGCGCCGCCCATCGATTCGCCCGTGCTCCCTGACGCTTCGCCGCCGCCACCGCCCCTCGCGGTTCCGCCGCTGCCGTGGCACCAGCTGCGCGCCAAGCCCTCGTCGCCTAAGCTGACCACCGACATGGCGTCTCTCGCTGAGGAGCCAGCGGCGCCCGAGTCGTCGCCCTCCAGCACGCTGCCGAGCGCCGCGAGCGCGATAGACGTGTCGCCCACGGAGCGCGATGCAGGCGACAGCGACGTCAAGCCGTCGTCCAGCATGTTCCACATGGGCAGGCGCGGGCTGGAAGTGATGGGCCGCCTGCGCCCAATCCACATGGCGTCGAGCAACCGCATGCTCGCGCCGCGGTCGGAGTCGAACAAGAGCGACTACCGCCGGCGCTCTCTCTTTGCGCCGCTGATGAGCCGCGTCGATTCACGCGCGACCATCGCCTCGCCAACGCGGCAGTGGCTCGACTGGCTCGAGGCGCCTGGCCTCGCGCTGCCGCGTGCGTCCAAGCTGCGGGCGTTCCGCTCGCCGTCGGTGCTCTCGACGTCATCCAGCATGCAGAGCCTGCGGCAGGCGGGACCATCGCCGCCGATATCCCCGGTTGACGCGCCCGGCCTCTTCGGCATGCCGCTGAGCCGGGCTGTGGCGGCGACACGCGCGGCTGCTGCCATCTCGCCCGACCTGGTGCCACCTGAACACGAGCTGGCCACCGAGGAGGGGATCTTGCGACCGCCGCTATGGTCGCGCGCCGAGGCGCAGCAGCGGTACCTGCCGCGCATTGTGACGCGGTGCATTGAGAGCCTCGAGAAGTGGGGCTGCGACGAAGAGGGCATCTACCGCATCTCGGGCCGTAGCTCGCACTCGACCAAGCTGCGTGCGCTGTGGGACGTGCCCGGCACCGACCTGAACATGGCCGACATTGGGCCCGCCGACCTGGACGTACACGCCGTGTGCAGTGTGCTGAAAATGTACCTGCGCGAGCTACCAGAGCCGCTCGTGCCATACGAGATGGCCGCAGTGATGGAGCGCATGTGCGGTAGCACGGCGCCAGCGCAGTCGCCTGTCCTCTCGCGGCCCGACTCGGTGATGAGCACCGCCTCGCGTACAGCCCCGTCGGGGCTCGATGACGAAAAGCAGGCGGAGGTGGCGCGCGAGCTGGAGCCGCTCATGCACCGTATCCCGTACTGCGAGTGGTACCTGCTTCGCGAGCTCGCGGAGCACCTCGGCGTGCTGACCGAGCCTACGACGGTGGCGCGAACGAAGATGCCGCTCTCGAACCTCACGCTGGTCCTGGCTCCGACGCTCCAGGTGTCAGGTCTGCTGTTCATGACGCTCGTCCAGAAGCGACACATGCTCTTTTCGGAGGCTACGCGCCCTGTCTTCGATGCCCAGTCGCTCGCGGAGAAGAGCGGCTGGGCATCGCCCGTGCTGGATCGCGTCGAGCCGCCTACGCTCGCGCTCTCGGCCCCCGTGGAAGCCGCGCGTGGGCGCCTACCCCAACTCGACGTACCTGAAGAGGACGTGTCCGACGAACTCCACCCCGCCCAGCTTCAGGATGCGTCCGAGAACCCCGTCGAGCAACCTCACGACGAGAGCCAACAGGCGCCCGAGGCACCTGAGGCCGCCGAAGCATCCAGGGCAGCCGAAGCACCCAAGGCAGCCGAAGCACCGAAGGAAGCCGAAGCACCGAAGGAAGCCGAAGCACCGAAGGAAGCCGAAGCACCCGAGGCACCCAAGGCACCCGAGGATCCCGAGGCACCCAAGACAGCCGAGGATCCCGAGGGAACGCCTGAACCACTACCGATCGCCCAGCGCTTTTCCCAGCCGCGAAGTTCGATCTTAGCCGACTCTGTCCATAATATTACGCAGCAGGCCTCGTAAATCTACCATGTCCGCCTGGCAGCGAGTTAGGGCCTAACATTGGCGACCGGATCTAGCAGGCCGGCTCATAATCATACACTCAACATTGCCTTTCAACAAGTCGCCCGTATAGTATAGTGGTTATTATTTCTCACTCGTACTACGCTTCGGCGGAGTTGATGAGAGGGTCCCTAGTTCAAATCTGGGTGCGGGCACATTTTTTGCTGCCGTCTCCACCCCTCTTTTTGGCTGCCCATGGCCCTAGACCCCAGCCCCACAGCCCATGTCGATGCACCACAACGTGGTCCGACATACCCGGTCCGTGCTGGCTGCCCACAGCCTCGAGGCGGCCGATTTTAGGCGGCCACCCGATGCTAAACTGCGCAGACTCTGGCGTGAGCTCCTTTGCTGGGATGCCCTAGACAATGGCCTGCAGGCCTTGCGCTTTGCCTTGCTCCTTCTTCACGTATATGCACGCCTACGGCCGCCACGCACCACGTTCTATGCCATTGTACGCCCAATAAGCTACGCGCTGGCGTACATGCTCTCTCGGAAATGCCGTATCGCCCTGAGTCGTGGCTTGCTCATTGCCAGCGAGGGCGTCGCGAACGTGCGTCGTGTCGCCCTCCTCGCTCTATGGATGCTCACCTGCTCCAAGGAGCTGCGTATGCGCCTGCGTGAGTCATCCCAGGGCGACTCCGTTTCCGATGAGCCCATCCCCTTCGTGGAGCGGGTCGCGATTGGCGGCGAAGTCGTCGCCCACCTCGGCGAGTTGTTCGATGTCCTTGCCTTCTTCACCGGCTCTGGTCTCTTTTGGCGTGCTTTTGGCTTATCTGTCACGTCTGAGCTCCCACCGTGGCTGCAGCGACGCCGCCGCGGGCTCGAGCGTGTCGGCGTCTTTGTGTCGCTGGGCGCGCTGGCACTGCAGCAGTATGCACTGCACTTGCGCCGCGCCTCGATCCAGCGCCACATCCACGGCAGCATCCACCGCTTACAACAAGAGTTGGTGCCCATCGCGGGCGGGGCAGTCACCGAGCCGTCGAGCCGCGACGAGACGCCTGAGCGGTACCGCCGCATGCAAGAACAGTACGCCCTGCTGGTCGCCGAGCGGCGCCGTATGTGCTGGCTCATCATTGAACGCATCTGTCTGTACAGCGATGCCCTATTCACCACGGTCGAGGCGCTGGCGCCCGACGAGGACAAGGTCATGCTCGAGGCCAGCACGGGCCTTGTCGCGGCAGTGCTGCGCCTGTTGCGCCTGTGGAACGAAGTGCGATTCGGGTCTCTCGACCTCTAGATCCAGCCTATGGGTATCACAGCTAGTTGTCCTCCAGCCAACGGTACTCGAAGCGGAAGTCGTTCTTTCGCCGCTGGCACCACGAGCCTTCCCAGTCAAAGTACACGTACGCGCCCTGCTCGTACTCGTCCGTGATGGCCTGCGGCTCCGAATGCCGCTGGAACCACGTGAGGTATTGCTTGTGGAAGCGCCACGACTGCTTCTTCAACTCACGGGCAGCCAGGTATTGGTGGTACGTGCCCTGCTGGTAGTAGAAGATGTAAAATAGTGTGTCCACGTCAAACTTGGCGTAGAGCGCCGGATTATCAAAGAGGCTCGCAGGCGACTGCGGGTAGTAGCTCGGCGTCGGGAACGGGTCCTTCGGCACATAGTGCTTCGGGCTCTCCGAGTCCACAGGCTCCGGCGCGCCACCCGCGTAGCTCGCGTCCAGCGAGCGCTGTACATGGGACAGGTTCGAGTCGCGCAGGAGCGCCTTTTGTTTCGCCCATTCAAACGACGTCACCAGGTCAGAAAGCGTGTCGGGCAGCCGCGCATCGCTCCGCGCAGGTGCCGCACCACTCGCGTCGGCGCTCGCCGCACTTACGTCGCCCTCCGCCTCGACAGGCACGTCTGTTGCCGATGTATCGGCCGCGGTCTCCGACGCAGGCACAGGCACCGCCGTGGACGGGCTGGGCGCGCCTGCCGCCGGCGTGGTGGCCACCGCCGCAGCGGCAGCGGCCGCGTATCGGATCGGCGGGAGTGTCGCTGCAGGCGCAGGGGTCTTGTGCGCGGGTGGTGGGACGGGCAGCGACGTCGGCTGCAGCTTCCCCTGCTCGAAGTTAGTGACGACCCGCTCTTTGAGCGGCGGCTCGGCCGTCGTCGTGGTCACGGAGGCCGTGGTGGCCGCCTTCTTCGCCTTCTTCTCCTTCTCGTCCTTGGCTTTTGGCGGTGGCACTTCGTCCTTCTTTGTCTCCTTCGCAGCCGCCTTCGCCACGGGCTCTTCAGGCGCCGGCGCGGGAGGCGGCGTCGGCGGGGACTCGATCTTCTCTTCCTCGGCATCCCGGAGACCGAATGCTTCTTCCTCCTCGTCCAGGTTGAATTCGTCATAGATGCCCTCGTCCTCCTCGAAATCTTCCTCGGCATTGCTCTCGACAAAGTAAGAGATGTCCTCCTTTATGTCGTTGATCTGGTCGACCTCGAGAGAGCCGTTCTCCAGCATCCGGAGCAGGATCTCCAGACGGGATATGTGCCATTGTCGGCGCTCGTTCTGGTGCTCGAGCGTGCCGGCGCGGTCCTCTTTGGACGTCGACTTTTTGCTCTTCTTCGACGTGGCCATCATTTGCTCGATCTCCGCCTCGGCGGCTTCAATCTGCCGCGACAGCTCGTCGACCATCGATGTGAGCCAATTGGACATTTCGAGCTTCGCCTTCTCCTCCGGGCCCAGCTTCGCAGCGGCGATGAGGCCCTCTTTGGAGAAGGCTTTGGTCTTCATCTCCTTTTCTGCGGCCTTGAACTTTTCCATTTGCTATGGTCAGTGTCGCGCACGTACCGTCTCAATGAGCCGCCGATGGTCCAACAGTGGCTTCTTGTCCTTGATGTCGCTGCTCTGGAGCCATGTCTTGATCTGATCGCGCAGGCGCTGCAGCTTCTTGATCTGAGTCTTGAGGTCCGACTCTAACTTCTCCTTGTGCCCTGGATTCGGTGAGGTCTGTAATTTGTCGTATAGGCCCTCGAAGAGTTCGACGCCCTCCGCCACCTTTTTGAACGTCCGATCGATCTCGGCTGTCGCGGTTAGCTGTATCGTCGACCTACTTTGCAGCTTGCGTGCAGCCATCGTTCGTGCACTTGGTCTCGCGAGCTGCCCAACGAGCGACAGAGCAAGGAGACCCCGTCGGCCGCGGAGCGTGGCCACCGACCTTTCTTTGGAAATTGCAAAAATACCCCATCGCCACGCCCCTCGTCGCGAAAAGAACTTGGCGTTGCCCACGTTCACGATGCTGCGCTCGCTTGTCGCACGCGCAGCGGCCCGCGTGGCGCCGGTGGTGGGCTCGCCTCGCGCGGCTGTCCGCTCTATATCATCGACGGCCGCCCGCCTGGAGCAGGCCCCGGACCAGGAGCAGGGTACGTGTCGCGAATCCAGCCGACTTACACCAGCCGCGGCGCCCGCGTATCCGTTTGCGTCACATATCGTTACTCGCTCGCATGTGGCTCCGAAGGCGGACTCGGTGCGTGCACCGCCACCGCAGGTGAAGCACAGCTCGCGAGGCGTCATGCCTCGCGTGGATGCACAGCTCACCGCTGAACTGGACCCCGACGAGAAAATCGCGCGCCTGTTCTCTCGGCGCTCGCCTGAATGCATTCCGCCGGGCTCGATTGTGATGGTAGAGTCGTATCTGTCTGCGGGGCGATCTTCCACGACGACCTTTGCGGGCGTGCTTATTGCCGTTCGTCGGGCCGGCATTGCGACGACCTTCCTTCTGCGTACCATTGCACACAAGCTGGGTGTCGAGATGCGGTTCCATGCATACAGCCCCATGATCAAAGACATCAAGGTGATTCAGCGCGCTGACGCCAAAAAGGGGCAACCTGGCCTCCTCCGCACTCGCCGTGCGAAGCTGTACTACATGCGCCGCAACGAAGACCGCCGCGTCGGTTCCGTTGGGAACGTTGTCAAGCAGTATCGTGCGGCGGAGCAGAAGAGGGCGGACGCATCCATTGCCTCGTCGCGGCGTGGACCTGCCAGCCGTTCATAGTGCATAGGTTCCTGAGGGTGCTCAAAATTGGCCCTTTTTCTCTCGTCGCGCGGCAGGGCCGGCCAGATCCGTCCATGCTATCACAGCCAGTCGGTATCTACGCATCTATGCAAGGCCATGCGACTACCAAGAGGCCTTTTCAACGCCAGCAATGTCGCCAGCAATGGCTTTCCGGCGGAATTGGTACTGGGGATTAGCCGACAAGGGGGCGTCTAACGTACTCGGCAGAGACCGAACTCTGTAAAGATACCGCGGCCGCGGCCCGTCTCGACGCAGCGCTCCTTGACGACGGCCGGGCGCGACTTGTTCGGGAACGCGTTCAGCTCCAGCTGCGCCATGTGCCGCACGCGCGAGGGCAGTGTGGTATTGCGGGCGATGTACTTGTACGCCCGGCGCAGCAGTTCATTCGACTGCACCGCCTGGCGTGCTGCCATATCACGCCTGCATGGGTTAGCATCCACTGCATACGCACAGCATGCGCGCATTCGGTCTCACACCCATGGTCGACACGAGAGAGCCACCGCGGAGGGCAGATTCTTAGTCAGCGGTGCGAAGACTGCCCAAGCAAATCCCTGATTTTTGATTCGCCTGCGCCTTGGGCCGGCGCCCGCTGGCAAGCGGCGCACCGCCGCGGTGGCCAGATCTGTACCACCACCTCCCTCGATGGAAATGCTTCCGTTCTCTTCGTCCCGCGTGCGGGCGCTGTGCCCGTATCTGCGCGGTATGAGCCGCGAAAAGCTGCACAAGCTGTCGCGTTCTCTTTCTGTGGCTAGTGGCGGCCAGCTCCTGCTGGCTCGCGCCAAGCAATGCCCTGTTATGAGCCAGTCGATTGCTCAGTCGAATGATGGCTCCTCGGCGAACGAGACGCTTGGCGGTGCCTCGGCCAGCACTATGCAGCCTCCTCACCCCGTCTCGCGTTCGTGGGTCGAGCGCCACGGCGGCGTGTGTCCGGTGGGTGGCCACACCCTTTCGGTGAACTCGAAACGTTCGTACACCACGCAGAGCTTTGCCCCCAAGGCCTCCATGGTCATGTTTGACCACGACAATCAGGTGGAGCAGGCTGCCCCCACGACGACGCTGCCGCCGTACCAGAAGCGCACGCCGGGTTCGGGTCTGGGACCGCTGCCGGAGCCTGTGGCGAAGGACGGCCCGGGGTTTGATTTTGAGCGGTTCTACCACGACCAGCTCAAGACGAAGCACGAGCAAAACACGTACCGCTACTTTAACAACATCAATCGCCTTGCGGAGCGTGCGCCGATGGGCCATCTGACGGAAAACGAGGGCCACGAAATTACGGTTTGGTGCTCGAATGACTACCAAAACATGTCGCGCCACCCCCGTGTGATTGCAGCCATGAAGAAGACGCTCGAAAAGTATGGTGCCGGCGCTGGTGGTACGCGCAACATTGCCGGGCACAACATGCACGTCGAGCACGCGGAGGAGGTACTGGCGCGCCTGCACCGCAAGGATGCAGCGCTCGTGTTTGGCTCGTGCTATGCAGCCAACGACGCGACGCTTACAGTGCTGGGCTCCAAGCTGCCGGACTGTGTTATTCTGAGTGACAGCAGCAACCATGCGTCGATGATTCAGGGCATCAAGCATAGCGGAGCGAAGAAGATGATCTACAAGCACAACGACATGGCCGATCTGGAGGCAAAGCTCCAGTCGCTGCCAGTGTCTGTGCCCAAAATCATTGCATTCGAGTCGGTGTACAGCATGTGCGGGACGGTCGGCCCAATCGAGGAGACGATCGCGCTTGCGAAGAAGTACGGCGCGATCACCTTCCTGGACGAGGTACACGCCGTCGGTATGTATGGTCCGCACGGCGCGGGCGTCGCCGAGCACCTGGACTGGATGCTGAACGCGACGATGCCGCCGGGCCGCCTGCGTGGCACAGTCATGGACAATGTGGACATTATCACTGGCACGCTCGGAAAGGCGTACGGCAATGTGGGTGGCTACATTGCCGGCTCGAACCGCATGGTGGACCTGATCCGCTCGTACGCGCCGCAGTTCATCTTCAGCACGACGCTGCCGCCCTCGGTGCTCGTGGGTGCAGCGACGGCCGTTGAAGTGCTTATGGAGTCGAACCACACGCGCCAGCTGCAGCAGATCCGCACGCGCGAGCTGAAGAATGCCCTACTGGATGTGGGCATTCCCCTGCAGAGCAACCCGTCGCACATCGTGCCGGTGCTCGTGGGATCGGCGGAGCTGGCCAAGGAGGCGTCGGATATGCTGCTCAACGAGCACGGATGTTATGTGCAGCCGATCAACTATCCGACCGTGGCTATGGGTCTGGAGCGCCTGCGCATCACGCCGACGCCGCAGCACACTTCAGAACACGTGGCACACCTGGTCGGCGCACTCCAGCAGGTGTGGAAGAAGCTGGGTCTGCGCACTGTGGACGACCTTTTGGCTACGCCGCCGGGCACGGACCCGCTCGCTGACCTGTTCCGTCGCTCGCAGTTCGAGGACGACACGGCGCCGCTGTGGAGCGATGCGATGCTGGCGCTGCCGAGCGAGATGCTCACCGGTAGCAGCTCGGCATCGCTGCGCTGCCGCTGCACGCAGACGCCCTCGTCTCACGCCCGCGTGTCGTCCGCTCTGTCGGCCTAGGCCGCTCTTCGTGTTTTCTTCTGTCGGTGCGTGCACACCACGTGACCCGTAGCCGGTCTGGGCGCCCTTACGATGGTGCTCGGGCACTTTTTTATTGTAGCCAATCACCTTTTTTTCTTGATTATTGTATGCGATTGGCCTGCTACCTGCTGCTTTCGGGCAAGAAGCTGGCTTCGCGCCGATGAATGCAGCAGCGGAAAATGGCGCGTGTTGACGAGCGAAGGCCAAGCCTTGCCACTCCAACATCCCTCTTGCTCGGCCTTCTCGCGCTGGCGCTGATCCGCCCGACCCTTCCTATACAAGGCTTCACGATGCAAGCTGTCATGTTCTGGGGCGTATGGCTAGCTGTGCTCCTGTCCTGTGCTTGTGCGACGCCCTTGCAAGTGCGGCATGGTGATCACGAGCACGCAGGCACCGCGGGCAAGGATCCCATGTCGTATGCTGCGATGGAGTCAGGGACTGGCCACACGGACATGGCCTTTGGGTACGACTCGGTGGCGCCTCTTAAAGTTCCTCCGTTCTGTACAGTGGCGAACGCCACCGACAAGCTGAATCGCACGGACGTGGCGCACTGTATCGCGCTAGACGAGATCGACCGGCCGATCAGTGCCGCAGAGGCGGGCTGGGCCCTGCGTCCCAGCCCGCCGATCAATGTATCGAACGTGCATGCGCACGCACATGGCACGGAGAAGCCTATGGCCATGCTCAACGAGACGCGTCTCTTCCTCCGCAAGGGCGCGGTGCCCCTTAGCTACGTCGAGTGGGACTTTGGAACGGGACTCGGTCGTATGTCGGAGCTGCGCCGCTTTGCCAGTGTCGACGCGGCACAAATCCAAAAAATGTGGCCCAAGCGCCCAGTCATTGGCGCCTCAGGGGGCTACTGGCGCACGCTCGGCGACATTGACTACCCCGTCGCGTGGAATTCACTGCGTGAAGATATCCAATGGAGGACCAGCGGTGGCTCCCAGGAGCCATCGCGCCAGCGTGGCCTGCTTGTGGCCACCGTGTGCCTGTTTGTGGTGGCATGCTTCCTGCTGCTCCCGCTGCTCCTGTGCCTGCAGTCGTCGCAATCGTCGCTCGTGCCGCTGCTGTCGCTCTTGTACCTTGGAACCTTTACGCTCTCCGTGGTCCTGGGCCGCATGTACTTTGCCCTGTCGCCTGACCTGTACCCCCCCAGCGCGCTACCGGGTCTTGTACGCACGCTGCTTCTGCTGTCATACGGCTGCTTTGTCTCACCAGCGGCACAACTGCTCCTGCTCATCGTACCCCTCGTGCGTGGCCGCTTGCGCTCGTGGGCGGACGTGCAGCGTCTGCTGCAGGTGCTCGCGCGCGGCCGTGCCGTGTCGGATGCATCTGTGGGAGCGGCCCCGCAGTCGTCGCCGAGCACCGAGGGCACACTGACCGACGGCGTGCCGCCGCACGAGCGCGAGGAATTTCTCATGTTTGATCAGGACCAGGACGTGCCACTCATGGACGCCCCGATGCTGTCTGATGCGCGTGGGGATGACCTGCCGCTACCTGCGGCGCTGCGCCGCCCGTGGGAGCGCCTGGCCGATGCGCATCCGCGTGTGTGGTTCTCGCTGAGTCTCGCGTACACGACCATCTCGCGTGCGCTTGTCCCGCTTGCGTTTGTGGTCGTGTATGTGGGCATTGCGATCTACACGGGCTCGTGTCGTCGTGCGTACAAGAACGTGTGCCTGGCGCATGGCATCAAGGGTGCTGTATTTTTCTGGTACGGTGTCTTGACATTTGCGCGCTACCTCGGTGCCTTTGGCGAATATGGATGGGCATGGAACAAGCGCCCGACGCTGGCCAACACGAACAAATACGCCGCCTACTGGCGGCGCACGATGCCGTCGGGCGAATTCGTCGAATGCTTTGCTATTTTCCTCTATGGCATTACCAACACGTGGCTGGAGCGCCTAGGCGCCAAGCCGGGCGACCCCTACACGGTAAAGCAGCTCCAGCACATTTCCATTGCGGTCATGTTCTGGTTCGTCGGGCTCGTCGGCATGTCGCTCGAGTCCAACTATGTGCGCTCGCTCCTTGCGTACGCGGTGGTGCGTGGGCACCCCTCGGCTGTGGCGCCGCGTGGGAGCGAGAGCGAGGTCGAGGCGCAGACAGCGCCGCCGTCGTACAGCAGCAGCTTCAATCCCTTCCCCGCACTGATTATTGGTGTCACGGGCGTGGCGATGGCCCTGCACCACCAGGACTACGAGTACGAGGTGGAAGTGCACATTCTGTGGGGTATCATGCTGGCAGCTTTTGCGTTCCTGCGGTGTACTACGTACTTTTTCCTGTGGCTGCGCCCGCCCACAAGTGTGCTGCCAAGCCGCCCGCCGAGCGAGGCGATCGGCTCGTTTGCCCTGTGCTGTGGCGGACTTCTCTTTATGCTCTCGAACGAGGAGGTCTCGTTCGCAGCGATGCGTGCAGACTACGCGGATGGCATGGCCGTTATGAACCTGGCCGTGTCTCTCGTGGGCCTCGTGTTCTCATGGACCTTCTGTATCATGGTCGTTAAGGCCTGGGCCCTCCGCCGCGAGACAGCTGGCCGGACGCGGCTTGTGGCGCCTGCGCACTGGTCCAGCGCCTCCAAGGCTGCGCCCGAGTCCCTAGAGATGCGCATGCAGCCCTAGCGCAGGCTGCGCCTGCGCGGTGTACTCCCCCCACCGCTATGATGTAGATCAATAATGCCACACGACCTTGACAGGGTTTAGTCAGCTACGTTGATGCGCTGCGTCTCGCGCACGGTGGTGGCGCGACGCGTTACAACACACGCATGGCGACCATGCTGCCGTTGCGCCCGCGGCGGCCGCGCTCGCGAGCGCAGCAGTCGCGCAACTGGCACACGGTGCACAGCTTAAGCCCCGATGCCTCGACGCGGCCGCCCGGCGCGGACGGCTGCTCGGAACCCAGGCGACTCCGGACCCCCCTGCTGGGCAGCTTTTACCTGACGGATCTCGTTGTGGCAGCCTTTACCGTCATCGGGAATGTCATGTGCACATGCACATTCGCCGAGGTGCTCGACCTGCTCTATTTTGCCCTGGCGTATCATGGTACGTGGCCCGCGCTGACACAGCCGGAGGCGGTCTGTGGCGCGATATGCGCCAGCTGCGCTCCTCGCCACAGGGCACACAGGGTCTGTTCCACCTGTATATGCTGTGCCTTATGCACATGCTCTTGCAGTACACGCCATTTCTCCCGCCGCGCATCGCCCTCGCGGCCGAGTCGACCGGCCCGCTCCTCCAATGGCGCACAGGCGGCGGCGCTGCGCACCTCATCCGCGCGTATCATCACGCACCAGCCTTCCGTGCATTCTGGCTCGTTGGGTCACGCGTGTGCAGCACGCGCACTGTGGTCCTGTACGTGCATGGCGGCGGGTTTGCGCTCGGCTCCGTGGCTCTGTACGCCGAGCCACTCTTGCGCCTCCTCGCGCACATGTCGCGCCGCTGCCCGTCCAGCACCGTGGAATGCGTCGCGCTCGAGTACGAGCTCGTCCCGCATGTGCGTTTCCCTGCGCCTCTCCTCGAAACGCTGCGCTGCTACGCGCACCTCATCGAGCACGAGCACATCCCGCCTTCGCGGATTGTCGTGGCCGGCGATAGCGCGGGGGCCAATCTCGTCATGGGCCTGCTTCTGTGCCTGGCCGGGCAGGGCACCGCGGACGTGAACGAGCGCGACTGGCGCGCGCTTCCGATGCCCGCCAAGGCCGTTCTGATCAGTCCGTGGCTCGATCTGCGGCCCCAGCAGGCTGCCGCTGTCAAGTCGGTGCGTGCAGGCTGCGCACCCACGTTCGATATCCTGACGCCCGAGAGCCTCTTGCAGTTTGCGCAGCTGTACACGCGCCGGCTCAGCCGGCCGCGGCGCCTCCGTGGCCCATGCACTTGGTGGCTGACGCGCCTGCAGCGCCACCGCGCCTCGTGCGTCGCGGCCTGGCTCGCCTCGCGGCTGCAGCGCCCGCTGCTCACGCCCCACGCCCCACTGATTGCGCCGACAGACGCGCCAACGGATGCTGTGCGCCACACCCGCCACATGCTCGATGCCTCGTCCCTGGCTGCGCCCCGGTGTGCGTCTGACCGCGTCTTGCACACACACCCCCTTGTCTCGCCTACGCTCGGGCGTTGGGACGAGGTGCGCTTAGAGCATGGTATATTCGTGACATGGGGCGCCAACGAGCTCATGGCGCCTGATATTGCTGCGTGGACGGCGCGCGTACCGCACGCGGAAACGTACGTCGAGCCGGGCCCTACCGGTGTGCATGTGTGGCCGTTCCTGCATGCCTTGCTGGCGCCGTCTGGACACGAGCGCGAGCGTGGCCTGCAGCGCATCGCCGCTGCACTGTGCCTGCCTACGCCGAGTATCTCGCCGGCATCGATGCCGTCCGATGCCGAGGACGACGGGGAGGATGCAGCGGCTACCCAGCGTGCATGGGACGTCGAGCTTGTGCGTATGGGTGTACATGCATGAGGTAGATGAGGGAATACTATATCACTCCATGGGGTTCGTGCGTGCAGCTTGTTCTTCGTCGTCATTGTTGGACAGGCACAGTCCACAAGTGAGCAGCAGGTCCGACCAGTACCATGGCTGGGGGTCCGCGGGAGGCTCGTCGCGCCCAGCGCGGGACATGGGTGCGAGACGGGGGTAGCCTGTAGAGAGGTCGGGCAGTTCCGCGAGCGAGCCCTGCTTGGCTGGCTCCAACGCAGGCGGGTCGGCTTCGCCGTGGAAGGCGGGCCCACCAGCGAGCGCCACGTCTGCGCTCTCCGACTCGGGAATGGACTCGATGGTATGGCCGTGTCGTGCGGCGCTGCGTGGCATGGACGAGGGTGGCACACGAGCGGCCTGCTGCCGCCGCTGCAAACTGGACGCGCGCCCCACTGTGACGCTAGGGAAGTCGCGCGAGCGCAGGCGCGCCATGGCGCGCGGGGGTGCCGACTCGCTCATGGCCCCTGTCGGATCGACGGGGGTGATGGGCGACTCGGCGGGTGCATCGTCAAATTTCCGCGCGTCGCTCAGCATCGACAGGTCGTCGAGGGACGTCGACGAAAAGTCCATGGAGCGTACATAGGCGACTGGCTCCAGCGGGGTCATGTCCTGGAGATCTGGCCGGGTGTCCGCGGCGGGGGGCACGCTCATAAATTGCGAGTCTTCAGACTCGTCCGACACGGGCCGGTACTGTGTTGTGGGCAGCGCTGCATCGCGCGCGTAGCTGGACTGCGTCATCTCGTAGGAGCCGCCATGGGGGCTGGCACGCTGGGGGGTATGCCGTGCGCGCAGCGATGGCACACGCGCTAGGGACGCGCTAAATTTGCGCACGAGGGAGGTGCCGCCGGCGGGCTGCAGCGGCGCATGCTCGACGCGTTTCCGCCGCTGCCGTTTTTCTTTCTCAGCCAGGCGCCGCAGGTACTCTTCGACGCTGCGCGTCTCCTGCGCCTGCTCCTCTGTCTGAGTATATAGTGATCCGCTGGGGAGACTGTAGGTATCTGCGGCAGGATCACTGAGCGGGAGAGCGGCCTGGTACGAGCTGGCTAGCGCAGTATCCGAGGATGTGGCTTCCACATACTCGGTCGAGGCGGGCAGCTCGCCACTCATGTCGGTCGCGTCCTGGCAGCGCCGAGCTAGGGCGACGTAGATCGGGCGTCGTCTACCGTCGCCGCCGTTTTCCGCACGTGATCGGGAGACCTCCGCAGCAGACCCACGTGGATCTCTCTCCTGACCGTGTCGACGACGCGATGCGGGGCGTCGTACGTTGCGCCGGCTGACCCAGTGCGACCAACTTCGTGCGGACCTGGCCGAGTGCCTGAAAAAGTCTGACTGCATGCGCGTGCATGGGCACTCGGGCAACGAGTGCCTCTCGCAGTACCGTGATACCCTACCGCTCGAGTGCCAGCAGGCCTACCGCGGCTTCGTTGAATGCAAGCGCTCCTTGGTACGTACGGCACGCTGACACCAGTGGGACATGCGCAAGCGGTAGGCACCTTTTTTCTCACACCAGCTTCCGCGGCATCCCCGGTGCCGAATACAGCACGAGCTCGACGGTTTTTGGCGCGCTCGACAAGCGCTGGAGCGACAAATAGACATACCCTGTACCCCCTGCGCCGCCGGGCGGTGGCGCCGCGGCCGCGGAGGCGTAGCACTTGCTGACTCAGCGAGTGTCGACCGGCGGCCCGCGGCCACCGCTCTTCATGCTGCGTGCGTCTCGCGTCGGGCGCGCCCGCGCCCTGGCCGCCCCGCTGCTGCTACGGCAGCAGTCGACGGCGCGGCCCAAGTCGAAGCACGCGCTGCTCTATTCGGAGATCATACCGCCCGTCTTCCGCGTGCTCGCCTACAGCACCGCGGCGTACTTCGGCCTGCACCTGACGTGGCTGGCCCTCAAGAACCGCGAAGAGACGGAGGCGCAGGCCGCGGACATGGCGCAGCTGCGCACCGAGATCCAACGTGCACAGGCGCCCTAGTCTCGATCACCCAGTGGCAACTATGGCACGGGGTATACTACACATAGAACTTCTTATTAATGAGGCGGATGAGGGGATCGAGGTGGAACTGGAGGGCACCGTCGAGGGCGCTCAGGTACGGCTGCTTTTTGTACTGCGCCTCCAGCAGCTCGTCCATCTTCACCGTCATGGTGCCAGCAACAATGCCCGACACGGTCGTCTCGATCTGGAAGCAGCCGATCTCGTTGCTGGATAGGGTGAACGCCAGCTGGTCTAGGGCCAAGTTCTCGGGGCGCTCAATGTGCGCCAGCACACCTTTGGCGCGCAGGCGGGACGCCGTGTACTTGTACGAGCCATAGGCGGGCAGCGCACCTGCTGCCTTGAGGCTGCGCTGGTGGAAAAACTGCGGCGAGAACGGCATCACTTTGAGGCGGCGCCGCGACTTGTTTTGCATCGCATGCATACCGCGGTCCATGCACACCTCGTAGCTCTGGATCTGCGCCTCCATAAACTGCCGCTGCTCGCCGAGCTTCTGCAGCGTGCCAGCAAGCATCTCGTGCTGCGAGCGCCGCTCGACGCGCCGGCGGTGCTTGCCGCGGATATCCGCTGCGATCGCATCCAGCAGGTCTTGGTACTGGTTCGCGCGGTGCAGGCGCCCCAGCTGCTCGAGGTGCAGGGCATGCTCGAGGGCCTGCGCCTTGATGTCCGCGAGCGAGAAACCTGCAGCTGGCGTGTCCGCGTACGGCGGCTGCACGCGGCGCAGCGCCCAGGCGCGCTCGTCCGCGTCGGTGACGGGCGAGACGAGCAGCTCCACGAGGTTCGGCGCCGTCTGCACACGCAGCAGGGCGAGCACGAGGCGCTTCGTCTCCACAAACAGCTCACGCGTCACCATGTCCGCGTCGCCCATGCTGCCCAGCCTGTCTCGCACAAACCGCGGCGACAGCTCGAGCGTCACTTCACTGTCGCGCGCGCGACTCAACTCGGCGGTCGCCGACACGGGTGGCGTGCCGAGCGCATGCAGGAGTGTGTCCAGCGCGTCGCCAGGCGTCGCCAGCGACGCCTCGTTGTTGCACAGCAGCTGGTGCACCGCATACACCTCGTTCGGCGAGATATAAATCACCGGCCGCTGCTGGGTGGCACACACGTCCATGTACTCGTCGAGGCCAAAGTGCAGGTCAGGCGCTTCACACGCGTCGAGCTGCGCCTGTACCCAGCGGTGCAGGCGCGGACTGGCGTCGAGCACGTAGTCATTGAGCGGCTGCAGGTAGAGGCGGTCCTCGCCGAACGGCTCGCCACGCGCGACCTGCGCAAGCACCTCGCTCACCTGCGCGAGGTTGCGGCGCCCCGTGTCGGGCACGGCCGACATGCCGAACGACTCTGGCGCCACGATCGCCGGGTGCAGGTAGCTGCGGTACAGCAGGTGCGTCACGGTGCGGAGGCGCTCGGCAGAGGTGCTCTCCGGGAAGCGTGCTTTCAGGGCTTGCTCGTGCTGCTGAAGTGTGTACTGCAGGCCGTACGGCATCGGCGGGCTCGTGCCGCGCAGCACCTGGAGGAACGACTCGCACGTCGTGCGCAGGCGCTGCAGGCGCTGCAAGAAGGCCGCACGCGTCGGCGGGTCTTCGAGCGCAGCGACGCCGTCGACGCCGAGCGGCGCAGGTGCGCCTGCCGCGGCGGCGAGCGCGCGCTGGATCGCGACAGGGTCGGCCTCCAGCTCGAGCGTCGGTTCGCTGGCCACGCCGTGCACGGCCGGACCGAGCAGGAGGCACAGGTAGTCGCGCTCGCGCACGCCGCACGTAAAGTGGCGCAGCAGGCGCAGGAAAGGCGCCTGCTCTTCCACGTACGTGCCGAGCGCAGTGACGCGCGGCATCTGCTCCGTGAGCGCACTGCGCACCAGCTTGAGCAGCAGGTACTCTTCGCGTGGCCGCTGTGCGTACGCATAGATGGCGAGCACTGTCTGCTCGAGTTGGCGGCGCTCCTCCTCCGACACCATCGCCGCATTCGTCAGCACGAGTAGGCGCGCCAGGTATGTCGGCTGCGTCTGCAGCACAAAGAACAGCGACTGGTACTGCTCGAGCCGCTGCTGGGCCGCGGGGCTCAGCACCGTGTCGGCGAAGGGGTCGTCTGCCTGCGCCAGCACATGCGTCCATGCGCCAGCGCGCCCGGCACTGAGCAGGCCGCGTTCCGTCTTGGCCTTGAGCACGTCCTCAATGCCGATCTTGTTCTTGACCAGCAGGGCGATCTTGCGGTCGAGGTCCGCCACGTGCGTCTCCACGGCCTCGTTCTCGCGAAGCCGCTGCACGACGTCGGTGCGCAGGCGCGTCACGGCGAGCTCTTCGTCGTAGTCGCGTCCGCTGTCGTCGAGTAGGTGCGAGAATGCCTGGACGGTCGCGAGGGGGACATTGACGCCGCGGCGCAGTGCCTGGTACTGCTTCGACGCGCGCCTCGAGCGAGCCAGGCTCTGCACGAGCACCACGTCTTCAATCTGCGCCACAAAGCGGCCCAGGCCATGGTCGAAGACGCGGCGCGCAAGCACGCCGCGCAGCATCGACTGCAGGTACACGACCACGTCCACACTCGAGTGCAAGTGGTGCCACCACCAGTCGTATTCCTGCCGCGCGAGGACGCCGCGGATCTGCGCCTGCAGGCCCGTGACGTCCGGCTTGACATACTCCATCTGCTTGCGCATCTCCTGGTGCTTCCGTCGCGAGAGCGCGGCGCGCAGCGACGTCTGCATGCCGCTCACGGACGTGACAACTTCCGCGCGCCGGAACGCCATGCGCATCTGCGCATACGCTCGCCGCGCCTGGACGCCGCGCGCCGCGGCTTGCAGCGCCACGAGCCACGAGCCTTGCTCGACCGCCTCCATCCGCTGCAGCAGCGCGCGGCGCGCCAGCACGCCACGCACCGCTGCCTGCACATGCACCATCGTGCCGACCTGCGCGTCGATGGCGATGAGACGCCCGTACAGTTGCCGCCGCGCGAGCTCGCCCCGCACCTGCGCCTGCAGCTGGAGGACAAAGTGCTCGTCAATGCGGCTCAGCTGCGCGTAGAGCGCCTGGCGGACCAGCACGCCCCGCACTTGCGCTTGGACTTGCACGAGCTGGCGCCCGGACGCCAGCGCTGCACACCGCGCGCGCTCCTCTTCTGCTGCGCGGCGTGCCAGCACACCACGCACCACTGCCTGCAGCGGGGTAGCCATTCGCGAGGCCGTGCGCTCCCGCTCTGCCGCGTCGCGCCGCGCCGCCTCTTCGGTCAGCACGCGCAGCCGTGCCTCGGCTGCGGCCGTCTCGGCATGGGCCGCGGCGAGTTCCGCCGCATACGCCTCCATCTGCCGCTTCCGCTCCAGCTCGTACTCGAGCTCGCGGCGGAACCGCTCCTTTTCTTCGCGCTCGCGCTCCTCGGCACGAGCACGTTCCTCGGCGGCATGCACGCGCTCGATCGCCGTTTGCCGCTCACGTTCGCGCTCCGTCTCGAACCGCTCGCGCTCGCGCTGCAGCTGCTCAAGATGCGAGCGCTGCGCTGCGAGCTCGCGCTGCGTTGTGGAACGGACGCTCGTGTACAGCTGGTCGCGGCGCTCGCGGTCCTTGGCGAGTGTGGCAGCGCCCTCTTCCCGCAGACGCTCGCGCTCCTTCTCGCGCTCGCGCTCAAAGTCGGCGCGCTTGCGGAGCCGCTCCTGTTCGAGCTCGCGCATGCGCTCCTCGCGCTCCTCCCGCAGCCGCCGGCGCTCGCGCTGCTGGGAAAGGCGCTCCTGTTCGCGCGCCTGATCTCGCTCGCGACGCTCGCGCTCGCGCGCCTCCATCTTGGCGAGGCGCTCCTGGCCGAGCTGCGCAATGCGGTCCTCCTTGGCGCGCTGCTTCGTGAGCTCACGCTCGAGCGCATCGTGCGCGCGGCGGTCGGGGGAGCGCAGCGTCGGCTCGCTGCCGACTGGCTTGAGGTTCGCGCGCAGCGATGCGGCGGTGGTAGGCTCGGCCGGCTTGGCCGGCTCGCGCGCAACGGGCTTGAGGTGCGCGCGCTGCGCCTGCAGTGTACTGGGCGGGGGCACGAGCGGCTTGCGCCGCTCGCCGCTGGGCACGCGGCGCGCGCCGCCCGCGCCCATCTCCTGCGCGAGCGCCTGGCCGACGCCGCCGAAGCTCGGCATCGAGAGGCCCGACGCATCGATGGTCTTTTGCGTCTTGTGCAGCTGCTCCTCGTTGAACTCGAGCTTGCCGACGAGATCGTCGACCTTGTCGGAGCGCCCGTGGTGCGCCATAAAGTGACTGAGGGCGTGGAGACAGTACACAACCTTGGGGAAGTTTTTCTTCTCGTACAGGTCCGTCAGCTCGAAGCGGAAGCAGTTCGGCAGGCGGATCTTGTCGACAAACTGGAAGTAGTAGTTGATGTTGTCCGTGTGGCGGAACTGCAGTCGGGGGTGCACAAAGATGCGCGGCACACACGACGGCTCAAACGTCTTGGCGAGCTTGGCGAGCGCAATACCATTGCGCATCTCCTCGGCCATGTTCGCAATGTCGCCGCCGAGCGGCTCTCCGATCACGCGCTCCATCCACTGCTGCGCCTCACTGCAGTGGCACAGGTACTCGTACGCCTGCACATTATCGCGCTCCTTCTCCATCCACTTGGTCAGCGGGCCACTCGGACCGGGCGCGTCGGCCAGCATCGGGGCGCCCGCGCTGGCGCCGCCGTCGACGCTTGGAAAGGACGCAAGGCTCTGGCGCGACAGGCGGATGCGGCTGCTGCCAAAGACGCCCGCAGCCTCACTGACTTTGCGCGCCGTCTTGCTGCGGCTCATGACGGACGACTCCTGTGAGGCTGGCGCAGCAAACTTGCGCCGCGCCGCCGCAAATCCTGACGCGCTCGTTCCCTCTGTTTTGGCCGGCACATTCTCGCGGCCGGCGACCGCCGCCGTGGCCCGCGCCGTGCCGGCCTGGCGCGCCGCCTCCCGCTCCTGCAGCGACTGCTGCACGAACGGATTGGAGGCGAGTTTGTTCTCGAGGCGCGGCGTGGAGCGGCCCGCCGCGCCCTTGGGCACTGGCGCATCACTCGAGGAAAGCCCCGTATTGCGCGACTCACGCAGGGCGGAGCGCTGCGTAACGCTCATCGTGTCCCCGTCGCTACGCGCCCCGTCGAGGTAGGAGCAACACTGCCAGGGCGGCATAAACACGGCGCGTCCGTGTTGGTCTACACGTGATATATATCACGTGATCACTACGCCGCCCCGGTGGCTCCTCGCGCGGCGCGGCGCGGCGCGCCATACACGGCGGCAGCGCTGCCAGGCGAGGGCCTACGATTTCTGGTCCTACCCTGTTCCTGCGTGACCTGTTGCCACTACCTCGCTAGAGTCCACTCAGGCGCTGTGCCACCCTAGTCCTGTCAGTGTTGTCGCACATACTTTTCGCGGAAATTGGTGTACGCGTTCAACAGTGCTGCTGTTAGACATAGAGACGTACTTTGCTCGTTGATCTGCACCTCGATGGTATCAGAGCGGGGCCGTGTCACGCGGTTCGCGATCGCGGCACTATCCGTCTCGAGGATGATCCTGCGGTCAGCGGCGCACACGCACCCATCGTCGATACTCTCGTCCAGCGCTAGCGTGACTAGGTCCATGTTGTCGAGGATCGTGCGCTTGTCAATCTGGCTTTGCAGTAGCACCGACAGCGTGTCGTAGAACGACTGGAGGAAGCTGTGGATCATCAGCTCATTCTCGTGCTCTGGCGCAATCACAAAGAGATACACGTCGTACGACGCCTTGAACAGCACGAGCTGGTTGTCGTACTGGAACAAATCGCCTGCGGTCAGACCCCCCCACGTACCCGACGCCCGGCGCGCCTTGTCCCACACGCCATGCTCCAGCGCCTCCTGCTGCTTCTGCGTCTGGTACGGGTTCTTGGCGTACAGTGGCGCCAGGCCAGCGGCGCCCGCCCCTGCCGGCGCTGCGACGCCGTCCGCACGCACACCCGGCGGCTCATAGTACTTCGCGAGGATCCGGTGCCCTTCCGAGTCGAGCAGCAACACTGATCATGAGCATCATAAGCACCTACCGGCACGCGTAGAATACAGCGTCAGGTTCATGTCGCGCATATCGAGCTCTCCGTGCGTCCGACGGCGGAGCGACGAAAGCGCACGTCGACCGCGCCGCCCGCCGCCCAGGCATTGCTGACTCAGCATTGGCCACTACGAACGCGGCTGCGCCAGGAACAGCGCGAGCATGACGCTCAGCGCGCCGCCGCCCAGGCACAGAGATAGAGACGATAGAAGCAACACGGGAGGATACACCGACAGGCGGCGTAGGCGCGGCGCCTGCACCATGTGGCGCAATATATCCCGCGTGCGCGGACCCCGCGTGGGCGCCGCGCGCCATGCAAAGCTCGGCTCGTCGCGCGGCGTCGGCAGCGGATCGAGCGCGAGCTGCGTCGGCGGCAGCGCCAGGACGGATAGAGGCGCCGTGTCCTGCTTGTCCCATGTGAACAGCACGCTCTGGTCGCCCAGCACGAGGTGTGCGTGCACCGCAGGGCACCGCAGCGGAAAGGTACGCGCGAGATGGGCCGCGTCTTGCAGCACGCGTGTGAGCGCGCTGTCGTCGGCGGCCCCCTCTGTGGGTGCACTCGCCAGCACGGGGTGCAGCTCAGCGATATCGAGCGCCTCGATCGCGACGCGCGTCTCGGCGGCGACCTGCGCGACGCGCTCCTTCTGCGTGAGGAGGAAGGCCGCACACAGATACAGGGTGCTAGCAGGGCCTGCGCACCACACATAATCCAGTACACGCAGCGCCTGAGCAGGCGCAGATATCTCGTGCGTGAACAGCGTGAGCAGCCACGGCAGCGCCACAATCAGGTGGTTCGGGTAAAACGCGTTCTCCAGCGCGTACGCGTACGGCGCGTCCGCGGCACGCAGTATGTTGCGTACGATTTTGAGCTGGCCCATAGCCGGCATGAGGTCGCGCGTCATGCAGTCGCGCAGAAAGTGCAGGCTCACCTGGTCGACGACGCGCTGCATCGGGGCCCAGGCCGCCTCGTCGGTGGCGTCGGGGCACATGGTGAGCAGTACGTGCGCGACTACGTCGTGGAATCCTTGGAAGTAGCGGAGCGCGGGGTACCGGCGCAGCGTCATACGAATAGCGCGCCGCAGCTGGTCGCGCCGCCTATCGCGCTCGTCTGTCCCGTGCATGTGCCCAAAACTGCGCTGGACATCCAGGTCGACCTGCCCCTCGTCGGGGTGCGGGCTCGCCGTGTCGAGGTCGGCGGCGGGCGCCAGCGGGCGGCTCGTCCATATGTCGGACCAGCATGCACGGCGATCAAGGCCTGCTGCGTCCCAGCCGCCCGGCTGCAATGCACACTGCTCCCAGCGACCGAGCGTCGCCCCGTCCATGGCGCGCGGCACGGCGATCCGTGCGCGGTGGGCCCGCCCAGGGCCTACTAGCCCCCTCCACATGTTGCGAACAAGCCTCGGAACCGCGCCCGTGGCTCGTCGCGGATCCGTCGCAGGCACCATGGCCACGCCAGAGCTGCGGAGAAAGCGGAAGATTGCCGTGCTCGGGTCCCGCTCGGTCGGTGCGTAGATGCAGCTCATCGCAGGCAAGTCGTCATTGGTGGTGCGCTTCGTGGAGGACGCCTTTGTGGACTCGTACTACCCCACGATTGAGAATGTGTTTGAAAAGACGGTCAAGTACAAGGGCCAGGAGTACAACTGCGATATCGTCGATACGGCCGGCCAGGACGAGTACTCGATTTTGAACTCGAAGCATGCGATCGGCATCCACGGCTATGTGCTCGTGTACTCGATCGCCTCCCGCGCGAGCTTCGAGATGATCCAGACCGTGTACGACAAGATCCTCAACTATACCGGCACGTCGACGATCCCCTGTGTCCTCGTGGGCCAGAAGAGCGACCTGCATGCACAGCGGTACGTACAGCGCACTCACGCCAGCCAAGTGCCCGAGGCGGAGGGCAAGGCGCTCGCGCAGTCGCTGCACTGTGCGTGGGTCGAGGCAAGTGCGCGGCACAACGCCAACGTCAGTGCGTATGCTACGAGGCTAACAGGCAGCCAAGGTGTTCGAGCTGGTGCTCGCTGAGATCGAGAAGGCGTCCGCGCCCGGCGGCGCGGAGCCGCAGCCGTCGAAGTGCACCATTATGTAGACCACGTGGGGCGGGCCGTGGAGGCAGCTCCGCGGCGGCGGAGCACGGACGCCCACGACACCATGTCGAGCGAAAACAGCCTCCCGACCCCGCCTGCTGAGGGCAATGTATCGTTCGTGCTGAAGAAGGTGCACGAGACCGCGTTCGAGGACCGCCCGCTTGCGCCGCTCCGGCCGGGCGAAGTGCGTGTGAACGTGCGTCAAACCGGCCTGTGCGGCTCCGATTGCCACTACCGCGAGCACGGGCGCATCGGCGACTTTGTGCTCACGGCGCCGATGGTGCTGGGCCACGAGTCGGCTGGTGTGATCACGGAGGTCGGCCCCGGCGTCGAGGACCGCGCGGTCGGCGACCGCGTCGCGCTCGAGCCGGGCGTGCCGTGCCTGTCGTGTGCGATGTGCCTGCGGGGCGACTACAACCACTGCCCCAAGCTGGTGTTCGCTGCGACTCCGCCGCACGACGGTACTCTCGCTACCTACTACACGCTGAACTGGGCCTTTTCCCACAAGATCCCGGACAACATGTCGATGGAAGCCGCGTCGCTCATGGAGCCGCTCAGCGTCGGCGTCCACGCGGCCGTGTCGCGCGGGCAGGTGCGTGCGATGCAGAATGTGCTGGTCCTTGGCGCAGGTCCGATCGGCCTGATGATTGGCGCCGTGGCGCGTGCGTTCGGCGCGCGCCGCGTGGTGCTGTGCGACCTCGTCGACGAGAAGCTGCGCTTCGCCGAGTCGTTCTGTGCGACGTCCACGTACAAGCCGTCCGCGCCGCAGCCCGGTGAGACTGACCCTGACTGTGCTGCGCGCAATGCGCGCACGCTGGTCGAGCAGGTCGGCGGCGACGTGGCGCAGAACGACGGCTTTGACCTGGTCCTCGACGCCAGCGGCGCCCAGTCGTGCATCCTCCTCGCAGCGTGGGCCGCACGCTGCCAGGGCCGTGTCGTGCTTGTCGGCATGGGCCGCGCGGACGTGCTCATGTCCGTCAGTCGCGTGATTGTGCGCGAGGTCGAGGTCACTGGCTCGTTCCGCTACGGCAGCGGCGACTACGACATGTCGATTGCGCTCGTGGCCGCCGGCCAGATCGACGTCACACGCCTCGTGACGCACCGCTACCTCTTCGCCGACGCCGAAAAGGCCTTTGATGCCGTGACCCGCGGCCACGGCGAGGACGGCCGCACCTGCATCAAGGTGCAGATCTGCCAGGGCGCCGCGCCCGGTCTCTAGACACACACCTCCATACCGAGAATCTCTGCGCGCGAGGCGCTGCGCCGCCCGTATGCTCCGCGGCGTGGGCGCGGTCCGCCGCGGGCTCGCCCATGTCCGCCCGCGGGCTGCGGCGTTGCATACCGTGCCTACGACGGAGGCCCTGCCGTCCTGGCAGGCGCGCAGTGCGCGCTTGGCGGCGCTGCACCAGGCCCTCGCGACCGATCGCGCCGCGCACGCGTTTGACGCCTTCTTGCAAGTCGCGCAGCAGGATCCGACCGCGCTCACGAGCACTGAGCTCCGCGGCATGCTGCGCATCCTCATGCGCATGCGGCCACGCACGCCCGACGTGATGGACCGCGTGCTCGTGGTGATCGAGCAGGTGAAGCGTGCGCACCGCACCTTTTTGCACCGCTCGTCGCCGGCCGACGCGCTCGTGCTCGCCGAGCTCACGCAGATGCTCCAGGATGCGTCCCTGTGGAATGCACTCCTCACAAGCGCGCGGGGGCGGCGCAAGTACGTGCCTCTTGGCGCGCTCGAGGACCTGCTCGACCTCTTTGTCGCTGCCGAGACGGCCGTCGCGGCCGTCGCGCCGCCGCCGCACGCGAACGCCACGCCGACCTTCCCAGACACGGTGTCGTACAACCTGCTCCTGCACACGCTCGTGCGCAGTGTGCCGCGGCACGGGTGTGTGCACCCCCGCCGCGTTCGCCGCGCGCTGGCCGCGCCGAGCTCGTGGGCGGGCACACTGCGCCACCAGCTGCGCGCCGCGCCCTTTAGTGCGGCAGCGGCCGAGCAGTACTTTGAGGCGACGTGGGCGCACATGGCATCCAGCGCCTCTACGGCGCCGTCGCCCCTGTCGTGGTGTATTCGCCTGGCCCTCTACACGCGGCTCGGGCGCCTCGCGCAGGTCCACGCGTGCGTGCGCGACCTCGTGGCGCGGGGCCTCGGCTCGATCGATGTCGTGAACGCGGCGCTCAGTGCGTACGTCGCACTGGCGCCACCAGCGGCACGGCGCGCGCTGCCCCAGGCGGTGCAGCATGTGTACGACGCACTGCAGGCGCAAGCACTCGGCCGCCCGCCGCCGGCCAGCGCTCGCGCGGCGCTTGAGCAGGTGCTCGGCATACCCGCCCTCCCTCCCGGGGTCGTGCCGGACCGCACGACGTACGCTGTGGTGATCAAGGTGCTCGCCGAGGCAGCGGACCTGCCCGGCGCCCTGCACGCACTGCACGACCGGGTCGCGACGCCCGCGGGGGGCGGACCCCCCACGCTGGACATGTATCATACGCTGTTCGCCGGCTTTGCGCGCTTCGGCGTGCGCGCGCGTCGCGAGGACGGCGTGTCTGCTGCGCCGCCCGGGGCATGGACACTCGAGGGCGAGGGCGCCTGGACCATCTTTGCGCTGCACGAGCTGTTCGAGGGCTATCTGCGTGTCGAGCCTGCGCCCGCGTCCGTGGAGCGGCGGGTGCCGCCCCCGACGCCCCGTGCGCTCGCCCATGTGCTCGCGGCGCTGCGGCAGGTCAGCGGTGACGACCGCGCCTATGTCGGCGCGCAGTGGGCGCGCCTCATGGCGAAGCTGAGCGCACCGCCGTGGCAGCGCGTGCGCCTCGATACCCGCACAGCACACGCGCTGCGCGCGCTCAGTGTGCCTCTGCCTGCGTCCGCTCTCGGCGATAGTACACATTAAAGTTCCAGCGGCGCTGGCGTTAGCGAAACAACGTACCGCGAGATCCCGTACAGTGAGCGTGGGGTGGCGCTCCAGGGCCGCCATCATCGTGTGCATGCGGTGCTGGAAGTGCGCGTGCTCCGTGTGGAGGCGCTCGGTGAGCGTCGCCTCGGTGTGAGCGGCGGAGCGCAGTGGCTCGACGCCGCTGGCCACGCGCGCGAGCTCGGCTGTCGCGTGGTGCGACAGCTCGCTGGCGGCTGTGGCGAAGGCCAGGACACATGCGAGCTGCGCACGCACGTCGTCGGCGAGGTGGTCGCCCTGGCCGCGGCGCCCGCGCAGCAGCGTCGTGTGGATGAGGGTGTGGAGGTACCGGCGGTGCGTCTCGATGAGCTGGTCGAGGTCGCTGGCGCAGGTGCCCAGGTCGTGCTCGAGGCGCTGCCAGGCGTGCGCTATGCCCTCCAGCTCACAGAAGCTCTGTAGCTGGCGCACAAAGTGCACCATCTCGCTCAGGCGCCCGAGCGTCGTGGCCAAGAGCGTGCGCAGCGCTGGTGGCAGGCTCTTGTGGTGCCGACTGCGCATCGTGGCTTTTTGCGTCGCGAGCAGGAGCGCCCAGGCGCTGCTCACACTGGCCGACACGCGATTGAGCTGCCAGAGGTAGTGGAACAGCAGCTGGTAGCCGGCCATCGCCGAGGCGTCCAGCACCGCATTGACCGGCGACTCCACGCGGTACTCGAGCGTAAACGTGTCCCAGCCCGTGTCGCCCGGGCCAAAGTCGAGGCTGCGCGCGTCCAGGCGCCGAAGAAGGTCGGGGTCGTCGAACTGCGCGTGTGACGCGCGGATCGCCGTCTCGAGCGCCGCGCTGAGGTTGTGCTGGTACAGCGTCGACGCAGGACGCGCGAGACTCGGGCCGAGCGTCTGCAGCAGCGCGTCGGCAAAGTCGCCCTGCGTGAGCAGGAGGTACGACTTGAGGGCGCGCAGATGGTCGCGCAGTCGGAACTGGGTCAGGTACAGTGCACACAGGTGGCCGCTCGCGAGCGCAAACTCGGCGTCAATCGCATGCTCGAGGCCGGCCATGTCTGAGTAGCGCAGCTCGCGGCGCGACCGGCCATGCACGCCCTGGTCTGCGCCGCAGCACTCGCGCAAAAAGTGCAGGCTCTTGCCGGTCGAGAAGATCTTGCGCGCAAAGTGCTCGCTCAGGAACGTCGGCAGCATTTCAGGGCGCAGCACGAACCGGTTCTGCCACACGGCGGCCGCATCGACGCTCTGCTCGGTGGCCACGACCAGGTCGTCCGTGGGCTGCGGCGTGTGCGCGGCCGGCGCCGCACACGCCACGAAAAACTCGCCAAAGGGATCGTCGAGCTCACCGTCGTAGATCCAGCGCGAGAGGGTATGGAAAAACGGGCGCGACACCTGGTCGAGCAGCGTCGACGTGCACCGCCGAATGAACGGATCCCCGGTGAGTGTGTATGTGTGGATGGTCGAGACCATCGCGCCGCCATGCGCCTCGCGGCAGCTCTCGACCATGGTGCTCATGAGGCGCATGCGCAGCAGCGGCTCGCGCGTGGTCTGCACGAGCCGCTGCAGCGTGAGCGGCGGGCGGAGCGGCTCGCCCTCCTCCTGCGCATGCCACTGCGCATCCATCTGCGACACGAGATCGCAGTGCGCCGTCATCTCCTGCGCGAGAAAGTGCGTAAGGCTCTGCGCGGTCAGGTGCGTCGGCGTCGGCTGCGTGTGTTCGTCGACGTAGCGCTGCACGCGCAGGTACAGCTGGCCCAGCTCTGCGACGCGGTGGATCAGGTCGCGCGTCGGCGGCGAGATCAGGCCACGACTCTCGTCAAACTCCAGGCGCATGACAGTCTGCGCGCGCGTCGTGCCGTCCTCCCTCGGCAGCTGCCACTCGTGCTGGAAGCGCACGCACGTCCCCGAGATGCCTTGCAGCAGGTAAATCACGTCCCGCACGAGCTCCTGCTCGCGCACATGGACGACCCCTTTGCGAGCACGCAGTCGCTCCAGCAGCTCCGCACGCGGCACACGCGTCCCCGCTTGCAGGTCCGCGACGCGCACGACGGCGGTGCTCGCCATGGTGTTGATGGCCGCGACCTCCACCGACGCGCCGCCGCCCCAGGGCCACGTGGACCACGTGCGCCGCCCCCTCGCCGAGCGCCTGCCCCGAGCGCACCGATCGAGTCCCAGCATGAAGCTGCGCCGCCCCCGCCCGGCGTCTGTGGCGCTAGGAGCATCTGTTGGCGCACAGCCGCATGCACTGACGTCGCCGACGAACCAGACGAGCTTGCTTGTGCCGAGCGAATCGCGGGTAGGTGCGCCCATCCCACGCACTCCGCCCGCGTCGCCGTTCGAGCTCGATGCCCAGGTCGCTGCGTTCCGGCACGAAGTGCACTTCAGCAGTGCGACGCCCGTGTCCCAGTGGATCCGCTTGGCGGACCGGCTCAAGCGGCAGGCGGACCAGCACCACAACGCCGGAGATCTCGAGCGCCAGTATCTATGGTACGTGCGACGCAGCTTATTTAGTCTCGCCAAGTGCGCCAAGATCCTAGACGAGCTCTTGCCCAACGAGCACAGCGGGTGGTCGAAGCTTGATGATGAGCGTCGCGCACATGTCGCGCAGGTACGTATGGCCCGCTTACGCAGACCGCGGCGACCATTCGCAGCATGGTTCAGCTGACGCGCGATGCCATCCTGGAGGCGCGTCAAGAGCTCAAGGGGCCATTGATGCCTGCCGCTTCGCGCTCGCCCAGTGGCCGCTCACCTGGCCGCTCGTCACTACGGCAGAGCACATCTGATGCGCACGATACGCCGTCCAAGCGTGTCTCGTTTGCTGTATCCACTGACAAGGGATCGCCGCCCGCGTTCCCTCTATCCTCGTCCTCGACGTTTCGTCCCAAGCTGCCCTGGCACCGCGAGTCGTCACGCTATGGTGCCGCGCCGGCCGCGGCGCATGAGAAGCCCGCGAGTCGGCGCATGCCCTGGGCGCCTCGCTTGCACAGCAAGGGGAGCATGTCGTTCCTGGGCCCCGTCGTGGATGAGCCGCCGCCTCCGCCGCCGCCTGCGCCGGACCCTCCGCGTCCTACATGGCGCCGCAGACGCTCGGAGCGCCGCTTCCTCACTGCAGAGCCCGTTGTATCGCTATCCGTGGCGGCCCCTGAGATGCGGGGCGACTCGCCGGCATCGCCCACCTCCCCCCCCGTGACGGAACCGGCAGATACCCTGGCGCCGCCCTCCGGTGTGTCCGAGCCGCTGCGTGTCCACCCCCTGTCACTTCGGCCGGCCATGCCTACCAGGGCGACGCCCCAGCGCTCGACGCTTGACGGGGGATCGCTACGGCCTGTGCACCTGCCGCACTCGCTGCCCACCACGTTCCTCGAGTGCGCACAGGCGCAGCTCGCCGCGGACATTGAGACGTGCGGCCTGCTTTTGGGCCGCGCCGACTCGGCACTGCATGTGACGCATCTGCTGCTCCCCCCGCAGAACGGCACACCCGTTAGCTGCCATGCGGAAGGCGAGGAGCAGGTGTTCGCCTACCAGATGGAGCACGACTTGATCACGCTGGGGTGGATCCACACGCATCCGACACAGACGTGCTTCCTCTCGTCCCTCGATCTGCATACCCACGCGAGCTACCAGGCCTTGCTCCCCGAGTCGGTCGCGGTGGTCTGTGCGCCCCTGCACGAGCCGTCGGTCGGCGTGTATCGCCTCACGCAGCCTAGTGGACTGCAATATGTGCTCCGATGTACGGACGAGGAGCCATTCCATCCGCACGAGAAGGAAGCGTCGCTGTACATGGAGCCGCACGTGCACTGGGACCGTGCGGCGCCGCTGACGGTGGTGGATCAGCGCGCGACATAGATGTATCTACTAGTGTACGAAGGCAGGCGGCGCAGGCGGCGCCGGCCCACTGGTCCCACCGCGGATCCACGCGTGGTAGCAGTCAAAGTCGCAAGGTGAGCCGTCCGGTGCGGCAAATACCGCGCCTAGACACGGCTTGCGGCACCGCGTACAGACGAAGCACTCGCGGTGCCACACGGCGCGCAGCGCCTCGACATGCTCGTCGCCGACAGGCCGGTGGCACGCATGGCACTTTGGGCGGTGCAGGCGGTGGTGGCACGCCTCGCAGTACGCGTGGCGCCCATGCACGAAAAACGGCCGGCTGCCTTCCGAGAGGCTCGAGTCGTCGGCGTCCTTAGGATCGATGAATGGCTCGCCACAGCTCGCGCAGAAGAAGTGCAGCTCATGGTAGGCACGCGACTCACCAAAGGCATCCACTGTGACGAACCGCTCCTCGACGATGGGCGTCTTGCAGTGGAAGCAGCGGCGCGAGAAGAGCTCGTGAAAGTCCAGGTGGCAGTATGGCTGCCCGTCGTGCTCGTAGAACGAGACGTGCTCGAGCGGCGTCCCACAATGTGCACATGTAAAGCACCGTGCATGCCACTCGTGGCCCATCGCATGCACCATGGCGCCGCCGATCCAGCGTGAACACCGGTAGCAGGCAGCGGTGATGCCTTCCGACACGCGCGAGCCTTGCCACAGTTCGCGCTCCGCCGCCGATGAGCTCGACGCATGCTGAGGCGCCGGCGCCTCGTCACTCATGGCAATATTTGCGTCGGGATCCGAGGCCATCGGATCCATCATGTCGTCCGTCATTACTTCACCATCGATCATAATCACGGGAATCGATGGGCGGGTCTCGTGTGGTGCGCCGGGAGACGGCGAGCGCGCCAAGGGGGGTATCATGGAGTCGCTGTTCGTGCCCGCCGCTGCCGTCGGCCCTGGCGGCCCTGGCGGCGGGGGTGGCGACGGGAGCGGTGGACGTGGCGGGGGCGTCCCTGGAGGACCTTGAGCGCCCGTGCGCGAACTGTCAGGAGGTGCAGGTAAGCTGGGCTCAAAAGGTCGCGCCAGATCGAGCGCCGGTGCCCCCTCTGCCCGCGGTATCGGTACAGGGAGAGGCCGGGGATATGGACGAGGCCCATCGTCCAGGGACGCCACCGATGCCTCTGCGTCGTGCATGGCCTTTGAATCGTGCATGGCGTGGGCCCGAGGCGAGACGGGACGCAGGTCAGGGCCCGGACGGGGGCCAGGCGGAGGAGTGCGTGAATGTGGAATGGCCGGAAACCTGCGTCGGCGTGATGGTGAGCCTTGCCGCAGGATCTCCTCGGCCCGGGAACATACGGCAGCGGACGACAGGGGCGATGGGCCTGGCGTGGATGGTTTCGGCGGCACCGGCGGTGGGCTACTCGGCACGGCCATCTGTGCCCCGAAAGGCTGGATCTGAGCATTCTGAAACAAGTCAAACGCACTGGGCGACGCCATCAGCGGCCCTGACGGCCGTGGCAGGGGCCGCTGTGGCATGACGCCGTCACGGAGTGGAGCATGGGGCATGAACCCTGGCACCGCGCCATGCGCGCGACACATCACGTGCCATTTCGAAGACTGGCGGTGGCGACCGCCTTCTTGGTCTGCCATCATGTCCCTGTGCGGACGTGCTGCGATGCGCAGCGTGTCGCAGACGACACGCTCGTTTTCTACCACACAGTATGTGGGTGTGTCGCGCCGTGCGCGGCGCCAGATGCAGCAGCGCAAGAATGACGATCTGCGCCGCGCTGTGGCGCTGTACCACTTGACGCCCAGCTTCTATCCCACGTCGACGCAGGGCGATCACGATGCCGAGCTGGGCGAGGCCGTTGCCGAGAGCGTGCTCGGTCCATTCATGGGAGAGCGCACGGGTCGTCCGCACGTGCACTTTGCGACGACCGCCGAAATGCTGGCGCAACAGCGGCAGGCGCAGCAGTCCGGGCGGCGCAACACACTGGGCGAGCTGGATGTCTATGATTCGATGCCACTGCCAAATGCGCTCGTGGGCCAGGGCCCTGTGTCGGTGTCGCGAGGCGCGTCGGACGCTGCAAGCCTGCGGCGCCAGTTTGTCAAGGCGCCGAATGCCTACGCGACGCGCCGCGCGCGCGATACCGCAGGCCATGGCGATTTGTACGCCCAGGAAGAAATGTCCCTGCGCAGTGCGCAAGTACGGGATGCCCTGTTCGGTACGGTGGCAGGCGAGCTGCCGGGCCTGGAAATCGTGCGCGAGCGTGAGCGCGAGTGGAAGGCGAAGGAGCAGAACGAGTAGGTAGTAGCAAACCGGTGTCGCAACACGTAGGAGCGGCGGAGGTGGGGGACCTGTGGGGGGGACCGTATGCGTTTGGTACGTATACGACTTGTGGACACAGCTTTTCAACGCGCGCCAATGGTTTAGTGGTAAAATACAGCTTTGCCATACGGATTAGCTGTGCCGGGGGTTCGATTCCCCCTTGGCGCACACTTTTGCTGCACGTGAGCGCGTCGCGCTAGGGTCGGTCGTGCCTGCCCGCGCTCTTTTTACCGCGCGCACGATGAGCGCGAGTGCGGGCCCCATCCTGCCGGTGGTCCAGCTGGACATCCACTATGACCAGGAGCGCGAAAAGATCCAGGATTTTCTGGAGCATTTCAAGGCTGCAGCATCGGAGGTGCCGCCCCTGTCGGAGGTCGGTAGTGCGTCGCACGGTCCTGCCGAGGCGCCGGAACAGCGACTCGCTCAGGACCTAGGCGATGATTCCATGCACATTGACACGCCTGCGCAGGACGCGATGGTGAACAAGTACATGGTGCAGCTGCAGCGGATTGCCAACCGCGATCAAGAAATGCTCGTTATTGAGCTCGACGATATTGCGCAGTTCCGCTCCGCGAGCGGGCGCTTTGTCGGCGGCACTCTGGTCGCGTCGATCCAGGGAAACACGAAGCGCTACACGAATCTGTTTTGTGATGTCGTGGACAGCCTGCTTCCGCCGCCTGACCGCGACATTTCCGACAAGGACGACGTGCTGGACGTCATCCGACACCAGCGCATGGAGCGCAATGTGCAAAACGAGCAGGCCGAAGAAAACGCGGGCGAGGTCGCCGAGGTGTTTCCGCCGACGCTGCTGCGGCGCTACATGCTGTACTTCAAGCCGCCCGCGCGCAGCGCGGCCATGGCCGTGCGTGAGGTGCGCGGCGCGCACCTCGGTCGCCTGCTGACGCTGCGCGGGGTGGTGACGCGCATCTCTGATGTGAAGCCGTCGATCCTCGTGGATGCGTACGCGTGTGACGTGTGCGGTGCCGAGGTGTTCCAGGAGGTCACCGGGCGGCAGTACATGCCGCTCACCTTTTGCACGAGCCGCGTGTGCTCGACGAACAAGACGCGGGCGCCGCTCTACCCCCAGGTGCGCGCGAGCAAGTTTTTGGCGTACCAGGAGATCCGCATCCAGGAGATGACGGACCAGGTGCCCGTCGGCCACATTCCCCGCTCGATGAGCGTGCACTTGTACGGCCGCCTGACGCGCCAGGTGAGTCCTGGCGATGTGGTGCAGATCGGCGGTATCTTCCTGCCGCTGCCCTACACGGGCTTCCGGGGGATCCGCGCCGGACTGCTTACGGATACGTACCTGGAGGCCCAGCACATCCGCCAGCTCAAAAAGACGTACGAGACGATGGAGCTGACGCCGGAGATTGAGGAGGCACTGGCGTCGCTGCGTGCCGACCCGTTCCTGTACCACCGGCTGGCGACGAGCATCGCCCCTGAGATCTATGGGCACGAGGACGTGAAGAAAGTGCTGTTGCTCCTGCTGGTCGGTGGCTGCTCCAAGGCGATGGGCGATGGCCTCAAGATCCGCGGCGAGCTGAACGTGTGTCTGATGGGCGACCCTGGTGTGGCCAAGTCGCAGCTGCTCAAGTACATTGCCAAGGTCGCGCCGCGTGGTCTGTACACGACCGGCCGCGGGTCGTCCGGCGCGGGTCTGACCGCCGCCGTGCTGCGCGATCCCGTCACGGACGAGTTCGTGCTGGAAGGGGGCGCCCTTGTCCTGGCCGACCGCGGCATTGCGTGCATCGACGAGTTCGACAAGATGGAGGACGCCGACCGCACGGCGATTCACGAGGTCATGGAGCAGCAGACCATCTCCATCAGCAAGGCCGGCATCAACACGACGCTCAACGCCCGCACGTCGATTCTGGCCGCGGCGAACCCGCTGTATGGCCGGTACAACCCGCGCGTGTCGCCCGTGGACAACATCAACCTGCCTGCTGCGCTGCTGAGCCGCTTTGACATTCTCTACCTGATCCTCGACACGCCCTCGCGCGACAATGACGAGCGCCTGGCGCAGCACGTCACGTACGTGCACATGTACAGTGCGCCGCCTGCGCATGCGCAGGAGGCGATCCCGCCCAACCTGCTGCGCCACTTTATCGCGGCGGCGCGGCAGTGCCGCCCCACGATCCCGCGCAGCGTGTCGGAGCACATGGTCCATGCGTACGTGCAGATGCGCGCGCAGCACAAGCAGGACGAGGAGCGCGACGAGGCATTTACGCACACGTCCGCACGTACGCTGCTGGGCATCGTGCGTCTTTCGCAGGCACTCGCGCGCCTGCGCTTTGCCGACGAGGTCGAGACGTCCGACGTGGAAGAGGCGCTGCGCCTGATCGACGTCAGCAAAGCGTCGCTGTACCACTCGTCGCGGCCACGCGGCGACACGGGCGACGACCAGAGCCCCGTCTCCAAGATCTTCCGCCTGCTGCGGGAGATGGCGTTCCAGGCCGGCCAGGAGGAGGCGGAGCAGCGCGGCCCGCCGCGCCTCGGCGAGCTGTCGCTCCCGGACGTGCGCGCGCGCGTGCTCGCAGCCGGCTGGGTCGAGGCGCAGCTGCAAGAGACGCTCTTCGAGTATGCGTCGCTCGGCGTCCTGCAGGTCGTCGGACAGCGCATCGTGTTCCTGTAGCTACGTATGGTACGGCGCCATGGCTTGCACGATACGGCGCAGCGCCGTGCTCACTTCGTAGTCCACGCACGCATACGCCTCCCATGCGCGCTGCATCTCGTGCTGGAATGGCGCAAGCGACGGCGGAAACGTGGCCGCGTTCGCGTCGGCACCCGCGGCCGCGAGCGCCCGACGCACCAGCTGCGCCTCGCGCACCAAGTGCGTGTCGGCCTCGACGGCCATGTCCTCGGCGCGACGGCGCACCGCCATCAGACGCTCATGCGCTTGCGCGAGCGCCGGGACGAGCGCCGGCACATGCGGCTGCACACTCCCATACTTGTCCTCGGCCAGCGAGGCGAGCACGAGGTGCTGCAGCACCTGCGCTGCCCAGCACGCGCGCGCGCGGTCGTCCAGGAGGTGCGCATCGAGCCACAGCGCAGGGGCCGGCGCCACCAATGCCGAATAGAGCGTCTGGGGAAAAAGGACATGCTGCGCCTCGGACGGCATGCGCGCCCACAGCGACGACACGACGTACCCGAGCGTGCGCCACAGCGCCGAAGCGCGGGAAAGCGCAGCCGGCGTCGGGGCCGTGGGCGGCGCCGCCGGCGCCGCACCCGCCTCGGCCGGCGCGGCGAGGCGGTGCCACNGGCCATAGGGCGTCCATGCTGCTGCTGCACGTCCTCAAAGAGGGCGTGGCGGCGCGCCGGCTCGGACTGCGCCCAGTGGGCGAGCTCAGCGAGGGCATGTGCGGAGAAAAAGGGGTGCGGGTCGTGCAGGCCGCCCAGCAGCGCCGTGAGCGGATCGTTGAGGCGGGGCGGAATCGCGCACAGGGGCTGCGTCCAGTACACGTCGAAGAGGGTGTGTGTGGCTTCGAAGAGCACGAGGAGGAATGTGATGACGGGCAGGGCATGGAGGCCCAGGGCGCCAGGGGCGTACGGCACGCGGAACGACGGCACGAGGAAACGCCGCACGCTCGTTTCCACGCCGACGACGCGGAGGACGGCGGCCCACCAGGTGTCGCGGGCGAGCGAGTACGCCAGGAGCAGGAGCGGCACAGCCACGAGCAGCATCAGCGCGCGCAGAACGTGGCGCGGCAGGGCGCCGAGGCAGCGCGTGCGCAGCGAGGTGCCGAGCGCCGTGGGCGAGAACGGCGGCACGCCGCGGCGTCCGCCGGGCACAAGCAGCATGTAGGCGACCGCATAGGCAGCGCCGACGGTGGTGCCGAGACTGACGGCGCTGAGGAACGCCTCGTTCACATAGTACGCGTGGTGAGCATCGATGTAGCGCATGGGCGAGAGGGGCGCGCTCCAGCCGCGCAGGCATACCTGGAGCACGGCGCACTGCATGGCCACAAGAGCGCCGCACGCGGCATGGAGCGCCACCGCATGCCATGCGTCGTCGGCACGCAGGAGGTGGGCCACGAGCGAGGCGCGCGAGACGCAGGGCAGCGTGCGCGGTGGGACCGCACGGATGAGATGCGTGCGGCGGAAGAGCAGGAGCGGGACGACGGTCGTGGCCAGGACCGCCACGCTGCTCAGCACGACGAACGAGCGCAGGGGCGCCGCGGGCGCGAGCGTCGCGACGAGCGCGGCGTATGTGATGATCCAGGCCAGCACGTAAATGCGCTTCTGCCGTGGGCGCATGGCCTCCTTGACAAGCGCGCGGTACGTCGCCGCCGGCGAGCCGGGCGGCGGGGCGCGCGTGCGAGCGTCCATGGCGAGCGGCCACGGCGGGGCGCGTCGTGGCGGCAGGCCCTGGGTGTCACGTGCGGACGAAGAAGACCGGCGGGGCTCGTCGCGACGGCCTGGCTCTGACCATGTTGCGCACCGGACTCTGCCGCACGTCTGTGGCGCTGCCGCGCCTTGGAGGTGCGCGGCTGCTGCACCAGCTGCCTCCGATGCCTGCTGCGATTGCTGAGGGCTGCGAGCCGTTCCTGTCGAAGCGGACGACGAGCCTGCTGTGGACGCAGTGGCAGGCGGGGCTGCTGCAGCGTCTGAACGAGGAGGTGAAGGGTGCGTAGTGCGTGCTGACCCCAGGCACGCCGCATGCGACGGAATCGGTGGTCGAGACGGTGATGAGCACAGCGCGCGACCGGCAGAAGATCCTCATGTTCAACTACGCGTCGCTGGCGCTCAACACGAGCTTTTTCCTCGCGGGCCTCAAGCCGCACGACGCGCAGGCGTCGCGCGCGTACCCGCAGCCGTCCACGCACATGGGCGCGGTGCCGACGTTCTACGGCAAGACGCTCGCGACGGCGATTGCCGACCAGTTTGGGTCCCTGCCGCAGTTCAAGCTCGCCGTGTCGGCGGCGGCCATGGGCATGGTGTCGAGCGGCTGGGTGTGGGTCGTCAAGGACGAGCACGGCCGCCTCGGCGTTGTGCCGACGTACGGCGCCGGCACGGTGCTCGTGCAGCAGCGCCGCCAGAGCGGCCCGAGCGACCTCGTGACCGCCGTGCAGGACGGGCAGGGCGGCGCGGCGCCGGACGCCGCCGAGGCGCCCGCGCCGGCCCCCGCGCCGNGGCCCAGAGCTCGGCGGCTGGCGCCATCGGCCACCATCTATACCCCTTGTTCTGCGTCAGCGTGTTTGAGCATGCCTGGCTCGGCGACTATGGGTTCTGGGGCAAGGAGCGCTACCTGACGCACTTCTGGGACTGCCTCGACTGGGAACGCGTCGAGCGCCTGTGGGGCGACCAGCGCGCCTAAGTAGTCTCGTAGCCGCGCGCCGTGGCCCTCGCCGCGGTCGAGCGCCGTGGAGGCATATTTCCTCGGCTCACACAGCCGCCGAGCCTGCACGGACGCCACGACGCTGCAGCCGATGTACGTGCCCAAGCGCTCCGAGTCGGCCATGCAGCGTACGGGACGTGCGCAGTCGCTGCGTATTCACACGTCGCAGGTGCGCCGCAGCATGTCCCACGATAGCGAAGCGGCGCCCCTCTCGTCGTCGGTGCAGTACGTTGCCACTGCTCACACCAGACTCACGTCGGCGTCGATGCACGCGCACAGCCGGCCCAGCTCGCGCGTGGCGTCACCGCAGAGCGCGCAGGGCCCGCCATGGAGTCCGCCGCTGCGGCCCCGCAGCATGAGCCGCAACGCCGCCTACGCGGCGCAGTCGCTCGTGGGCGCCCTGGCCCGCTCCTTCTCGCCCGGCGCGCCGCACGAGTCGGTGACGTTGTTCTTTGATGCGCCTGCGTCCATGTCGCCCCTGCCTATGCGTGATGACGAGGCGCGGCGTGCCAGCTCGCCGCCGCCGAGCAGCGCGGGTCCGTCGGCGCATGCCGAGTTGTTCATCCCGATGGAGCAGCTGGTCGCGCCGCAGGCGCGGCACGGCGCCGTATACCTGCGCGATGCGCGCGCTCGTCGACGGCGGCGCAGCAAGCCGCCGCGCGTGTCGCCGGTGCAGGCGCTTGTGTCGTCCGTGCGCCGCCTGATGGCGATGCTGGCGCTCCTCGCGCGCCCGCGCGAGCTGGTGGCGCAGGTGCATGCTGCGCTCGCGTCCCAAGTGCACGCGTGGGACGAGGCCTTCCGCGATCCCGCGACGCGCCAGCGGTGCTGGTGGCCCGAGTGGATCGCGGCGTATGTGCCGCTGCTGGTGTGGGTGGGCGTCAGTGTGCTGAGCACGACGCTGGTCATGCTCTTCCACACGCAGGTGTTCCATGGGCTGCATGCGCTCTCGCTGCATCTCCGCTCGCTCGGGCTGCTCGGGCGCGTGCTGTTCGGCCTCATGGTGTTCGCGACGACGTTCCCGCCCCTGCCACTGTACTCGACGCTGATCGTGCTGTCGGGCTTTGCGTTTGGCGCGTGGCAGGGCTTTGTGGTGAGCTACATCGCGGCGCTGTCGGGCGCAGCGATGGTGTTTGTGCTGAGCCGCACCTGGCTGCGGCCCTGGATGGTGCGCCTGCTGATGCACGCAGGGCCGCTGAAGCGCGTCGTACGTGCGATTGAGCGGCAGCCGCGCCTGCTGTTCCTCGTGCGCCTCGCGCCGTATCCCTACAACCTGCTCAACACGCTGCTGGCCAGCTCGCATGTGCTCACGCTCCGCACCTACCTCGTGTGCACGGCCATGGCGCTGCCGAAGCTGCTCGTGCACACGAACCTTGGCGCGTCGATCCAAAACTTTGCCACCTATCAGGCGTCGTCCACGCACAACGACTCGTCGCGCGCCGACCAGCTTCGGCAGCTCGCGGGCGGCGCGGGGCTCGTGCTGTGCGTGGCCCTCCTTCTGTATTTGTACTCGGTCGCCCGCGACGCGGTCGACAGCCTGGACGACGAGAGCGACGACATACTTGACGACGACGTGGACAGCGCGCCGCTGCGGCACTCAGCGTGCTCGCCCCTGGGGTCCGCGCCGCTGCGGCGCGGCACGCCCCTCGAGGCGCGCGGCGAGCCCTGGCTATGGCGCGAGTCGCCCCTCCCGAGCGAGGCGCCCCTCCTCCCGGGCGCGGTGGCGGACCTCGAACGCGCGGCAGAAGATCACATGAACTAGCTAGGCATGTAGGTAGACGACTATCTATGAGCCTTCATCGACGTGTCTGAGGCTGATAGCGAATGAATACCGTTGCTATTCGCCAGGCAAGCACTACCAAGCCTGATACCGCATGTATGCCGTCACCTGCATGGGCGAGCAGGCACGGGATAAGGGAGCGGGCGAGTCTGACACCGTGTGCGTAAAAGCGCTTGCTGGCTACCTCCTACACATGGAAGAAAAAAGCCAAGGGGCGCCCGCGGCTGCCCTCCACCTACGATGGCGCCGCGCCCCGAATACATTGTCGAGCACATGGAGGAGGACGAGCCGGGGGCCCCCGCGCACTTTGCGCCGTGGGCCCTGCTCGAGTACCGCCACATGCTGTACCATGTGGGTGAGGGCACGACCGTGCACTTTACGTCGCTCTCGCAGGCGTCGCTCGAGGCGCTGAAGGAGGCGTTCGAGCAGCCGCTGCCGCCGCTCACGCGCCCGGCCCGGTTCGAGCTGCATGCGCAGTCGGTCACGACGCTCGCGCGCGAGCGCGGCTGGGCGATGGAGCGCATCTGCCTACTTGACCCCAAGGCGCCGCTGCCGCTCTCGGTGTGTGATGCAGGCATCCACACGTCGTCGGCGGGTGCGGCGCACGGCGACGCTCCGTTCACGCACTTCCTCTTTGGCGGCATCCTCGGCGACGACCCGCCGCGCGACCGCACGGCCTCGCTGCGTGAGCTGGGCTTCCCGGGCCGCCACCTCGGCAGCGTGCAGATGTCGACCGACACGGCGCTCGGCGTCACGAAGCGCGTCGTCGAAGACGGGCTGCGCCTCGGCCTCGCTGAGCTCGACGGCGCGCGTGGCGCAGACACGGCGCAGGACGGCACAGGCGCGCTCCGCTTCGTCGACAGCCCCACGCTGCAGTTTTCGCGCAGCGAGTCGGTACGTCGACCAGCTGACCCAGGTGGAACTGCCGTATCGCTACCTGGCGCAGGACGCCGCGACGCCGCTCATGGCGCCGGGCATGCGCACGATCATCTACCGCGACTTTGACCGCGCGTTTGAATTTTAGAACCTACGCAGGCGGCTTGAGCAGGAACTCGACGCCCTGCGTCTGCAGCTTGCGCTGGAACTGCTCGAGCCACCGCTGCAGGAGCGGGACGGCCTGCGGCGCCGAGTCAGGCGCAAACGACGATAGGTACGAAAACACCTGCTGGGCTGCCGGTTAGTCGCTCGACGTACCGATAGGCGCCGCGAGCTGCGCCGCCTGCTGCACGAGCGTGTCGGGCTGCGTGCGCGCCGCAAGCGCAAGCGCCTGCGGCGGCTCAGCCTGCGCGCTCTTGCCGATCGCCTGCATCTCGCGCTCAATGACGTCGAGCGGCTCGATGCTCAGGCCGAGCGTCGCGGTCTGCGGGCCCGGCGCGGGCGCCTCGCGCCTCGCGTCGCGCAGGCGGAAGATCGCCGAGGGCTTCGTGTTGAGCAAGCTGCGTCAGTCGCTGTACGCACCACCCTAGCAGCTGCCACTGTGGCGCGGCGCCGTCGCCGCGTGGCCACATGAGGTGCACGGTGGCACCGTACCCCTCCGGGAACGCCTGCTCGCCCGTCATAAACACGACAATGTGCTGGATCTGCTCAGCCGCCTCAAGGAGAAACACGGCATGCGTCGCGTCGACCTGCTGCGGCGGCGGCAGGGGGAGCCGCCCCGCGACCACACACGAAAACATAGCGACACGCCGCCGCCGCCGCCGCTTCCTCCACATCCCGACATGCGATGCCTCGTGCGGAGCAGCGTGAACATTGACGAGACGTTCCAGGGTGCGTCGCTCCCACTCACACAGTCCCGCACATTGTGCGCCCAGGCGAGACGATCTCGTCGTCGCACATGTGGTCGCGGCCCGGCGGCAAAGGCGCAAACGTCGCGGCGGCGCTGGGCCTCGCGGGCGTGGACGTGACGATGCTCGGCGCCGTGGGGCACGACGCGACGTGGCCGCTCGACGAGCTCGCGAAGCGCCACGTCGACGTGTCGAGCGTGCACGTCTCGAGCGAGGTGCCGACGGGCCGTGCGTTTATCCAGATCGCCGCGGACGACGGCGAGAACTCGATCGTGCTACTCAAGGGCGCGAACTTTGCGCCGAACGAGCGCATGGACGACCCGGCGGCGTGGCTCGGCGCGGACGTGTCGCATCTCGTGCTGCAGAACGAGATCCCGCTCGCGACGACCGAGGCCTTTGTGCGCTACGCACGCACGCGCCCCGGCATCACGACCGTGTTCAACCCCAGCCCCATGCTCACGGCCGACGAGCTGCGCGCGTTCCCGTGGGACGGCATCGACGTGCTCATCGTGAATGAGGGCGAGGCGGCGGACATGCACGAGGCGCTCACCGGCCGCGCGGCTCGCGCGCACCCTGCGCAGGCGCTCGCGCAGGTCCCCGCGTTCGCGTCGATGGCATGGATCATCGTCACGCGCGGCCGCCACGGCTCGAGCGCGGGCGTCCAGATCGACGGCGAGCGCGTATGGATCGATATCCCGGCGGCCTCGACGACGAAGGTCGTCAACACGACGGGCGCCGGCGACACGTTTACGGGCTACCTAGTGTCGGGCCTCATGCGCCTCGGCGAGCTCTCGCGCGAGAGCGTGCATGCGGTGCTGACACGTGCGTCCGTCGCTGCCGCCATGGCCGTAGAAGTCGAGGGCGCGATGGAGAGCATCCCCCCCGCCGAGGCGGTCGCGCGCCGTCTCGCTCCGTAGGCGCACGGGTCTGGCAGGTGGAGGCGCGCGTCGCGCTCCACCGCGCCACGATGGAAGAGGCAGCGATCGCGTCGGGCGCACCCACGTCGTCCGCCCGGTACGTGCGAGGGACGGTGTCGCCGCGCCGTGCGTCGCGCTTCTTCTTGCCGCGCGACTTGAATGTACCACTGGATGCGCCGCCATCGCCGACGCGCACGGGCAAGGCGGCGCGAGGCGCCGAGCGGACGCCGCTCGCGCTGCGTCGGCGCTCCGCCGTGGGCCGGCAGGCGCTGCATGCGTCGGCGCGGCGCCGCCTGCCGTACGAGCTCGCATCGCATGCGTACCTCGCTTCGTTCCACACGGACGCGGACGCGCCGTACCAGCTCGACTCGGGCTGTATACCCCATGGCTATGCGGCGCCCCTCAGCGCGTCGTACATGCACCGCGCGTGCGCGGCGCCCGGCGTGCCGCAGCTGCTCGCTGTCGGCGACGACGAGGGCCGCGTGCACCTGCTCGACACGCTCGTCGCCCCCGCGGCGTGGGAGCCGCGCGCGCTGCGGCACAGCACGCAGCCGCTCATCGATGGCTCGCTCTTTGCGATGGCGTGGCGCCCTGACGACGCGGCGCTCGCGCTCGGCGGGAGCGACTACTCGGTGTCCGTGTGGGACGTGGAGCGGGAGCAGTGCCTCGCCACGTACGATGCGCACCGCGGGAGCCCGCGCGCCCTCGCGTGGGACCCGGCGGGTGGTGGGCAGGTGCTGTGCAGCGGCGCGCGCGACGGCGCCGTGTACGTGTGGGATGTGCGGCAGGCGTCGCCGGCGATGCACCTGCCCGAGGCGCACCGCGCGCGCCGCGCGCGGCGCCGCGCGCCGGCGCACGACGCCGTGACGTCGGTGGCGTACCTGCCGTCCGGCCTGCTGGCCACGGCGGGGAGCAGCACAGCGGCGGTGCGTGTGTGGGAGCCGCGCATGGCGCGGGCCGTGCAGGGGAGCGCCGACCTCTCGCGCGAGATGCCGTGGAACACGCGGCCGCACGGCGTCTCGTCGCTGGCCGTCGCTGCGTCGCGCGGCCGCATGTACGCGGCGTGCACGGACGGGTGCATATACGTGCTGGACACGTCGGACGTGGCGCGCGCTCTTCCGCCCGGCGAGGCGCGCGCCTTGTGGGCGCCTGCCCAGCGGCACAATACGCTGTATGCGCGCCTGGCGCTGTACGAGGACCGGCTTCTCGCGCTGGGATGCAATTCGGGCGACGTGGTGCTATGGGACACGCAAGCGGCGCATGCGCCCGCCGCGGGCCGCGAGGGCGCCGTGGGCGGGGGGCATGTGGTGCCACGGGCCCACGAGGCGCAGTACGTATGTGCACGACTCACGCAGTGCGGAGGTGAACGCGGTGGCATGGAGCCGCGGGCCGCGGGGGCCGACGCTGGCGTCCGCGAGCGACGACGGGACCCTTCGGACGTGGCGGGCGGCCTAGGCCTGGAAGCCGTCGCGCTCGATGATCTCCTTGGTGCGCGCGACGAGCGCGGCGAGCTTGTCGGGCCCCTGCGCGGCGTCGACGTGCGTTACGCGGCGCGGCTTGTCGAGGAGCCCGTGCATTTCCTTGGGCAGCACGCGCGAGTGGAAGAAGGCCGCGGCCTCCTGCTCACTGGACGCAGGCGCGATGGACGAGACGACCGCGTCGGAGAACTTGGCGGGGTGCGCCGTCGAGAGGATGATCTGCGGGTGGCCCGTGGCGACGCGGTTCGCGGCCTCGAAGGCGACGGCCGTGTGCGGGTCCATGAGGTACGCCGCGCGGTCGCTGGTGCCGCTGTAGTAGCGCAGGATCGTAGCGCGCGTCTCGTCGTCCGACACACGCTCGGCGCGGAAGTCGCGGCATGCGATCGCATGCTGTGCCTCGCTCACGGCGATGGCGCCGGTCGACGCGAGCTGCTGCATCCATGCGGCGACCTGGCTGCCGGCGTCGGCGGCCCTGTCGGGGCCTGGCGCGGTCTCGTACGCGAGGTACCAGAGGAGGCGCTCGAAGTTGGACGACACCTGGATGTCCATCGCGGGGCTGAGCGTCGCGCGCACGTCGCTCGCTGTCGGGTCCTTCTCGTAGCGGCCTGTTGCCCAGAAGCGCTGGAGGATGTCGTTCTCGTTCGTGGCCACGACGAGGCGCTCCATCGGGAGGCCGAGGCGCTTGGCGTAGTAGCCCGCGAGCACGTCGCCAAAGTTGCCGGTGGGCACGACGATCTGCACGCGCGAGGCGTCGACGTGGGGGTGTGCGCGGCGCAGCGCAAAGTACGCCGCAAAGTAGTAGACGATCTGCGAGAGGATGCGCGCCCAGTTTATGCTGTTGATGGCGCCGAGGTGGTGCGCGTCGTTGAAGGCCTTGTCGGAGAAGAGCGCCTTGACGATGGCCTGGCAGTCGTCAAAGGTGCCGGGGACCGCGAGGTTGTGCACGTTGTCGTCGAGCACAGTCGTCATCTGCGCCTCCTGGATCGGCGACACGCGGCCCTGGGGGTGCAGGATAAAGACGTGGATGTTGGCCTTGGCGCGCAGGCCCGCGATGGCGGCGCTGCCCGTGTCGCCGCTCGTGGCGCCGACGACCGTGAGCGTGTGCGGCGCGCCGCTGCTCCGCGCGTTGCGGCGCGTGAGGAAGTACTCGAACAGGTGGCCAAGCAGCTGAAGCGCCACGTCCTTGAACGCAAACGTCGGGCCGTGCCACAGCTCGAGGCACCACTCGTGCTCGGACACGCGGTGCAGCGGCGTCACCTCCTCGTGGCGGAAGGACGCGTACGACTTGTGGATCAGCGCACGCAGGTCCTCGGGCGGAATACCGCCCTCCGCCTCGGTCGGCGGCACAAACAGCGAGAGCAGCTGGAACGAGAGCTCCGTGAACGGGGCGTCCTGCCAGGCCGTCGCCCAGTCGGCCGGGAGCGCCGGGATCGACTCGGGCACATACAGACCCCCATTCGGGGCCAGGCCCTGCAGCACAGCCTCCTCGAGCGTGAGCCGCTCAGCGCCGCCGCGCGTGCTCAAGTACTTCATCGCCGGTCCGCCGGCGGCGCGCCGGCGTACGACCCGTCGAGTCACGTGGAAAGCCGCCAGAGCCGCGCGCCGCGGCCCGGCTTGGCATGGCCGACGGACGTGCGCGGCCGCTGGTGTGTGGGGGCGACGAGCCGGCGCCCCCGTTCCCTACGTTTCTGTGTGGAATCGTCGAGCATGGCTTCGGGCGCGGCAGCAAGCAGCTGAACTGCGCGACGGCGAACCTGCCGACGTCGGCCCTCGAGGCGGCGCCGGCGGGCCACCGCCTGACCGACACGGGCGTGTACTTTGGGTGGGCGCAGGTGCGCGTGCGCGGCGATGCGTCGTTCCATGCCGAGGACAGCGCCGTGCACCCCATGGTCATGAGCATCGGATGGAACCCGCAGTTTGAGAACCCGACGCAGTCCGTCGAGGTGCACATCCTGCACGACTTTGCGCACGACTTTTACGGGCGCGAGATGCGCGTGTGCGTGCTGGGGTACATCCGTCCGGAGCGCAAGTACGAGAGCCTCGGTACGTGTGCATGCCTTACACAGACGCCCTCATGCAGGACATTGAGACGGACAAGCAGGTTGGGCAGCGGTCCGTCGCGCGCCCCGCGTACGAGGCGCTGCGGCACGCGCCCGAGTTTGCCATCACATAGGTATCTAGCAGCTCCTACTCTATCCAAGCGACACGTCCGTCACTTGCTCGTCCGCATCACGCACCAGGTCCGTGTACGTCATCCACGAGAGGCGCTTGCGCTCGCCGGACCCGGCGGCCGAGGACAGGCTCGCATCGGGCTGCACCTGCAAGAGCGGCGGCGCGGGCATCTCGGACGAGTCGGCGCTGCGTGGGCGCCGCGCCTGCCATGCTCGCCGGCCCGGCGCGCCCGCGCGCGCGGAGCGCGCGCTCAGAAAGGAGTGCGAGCGCTCCACGCCGGCAGGCGTCAGGGTCGAACCTGGCTGCGGCAAGTCGAGCAGCGTGTAGCGGAACTTGCCCGAGGCGCGCGCGTCGTCGGCGGACGGCGGCAGCGAAAAGTAGCTCGTCGACGCAGGCATCGAGCCCGCCGACTCGATCGGAGACGGCGACGCCACCGGCGCCGGCGAGGCCTGCGACGCGGGATGCACAATCACGTCCGCAAGGCCATCGAGGCTGTGCGCAACCATGGCCGCCTGCCCCTCGGGGATGACGGCCCCGTCAATGCTCAGACTCGGGCTCATGGACGGCGCCATCGAATCAGCGCGCGACCCCGGCGTCGTAGGCATCAGCAGCGTCGAGCGCCGCGAGCCCGCATGGGAGAACGCGCTGGGACTCGGCGGCATGCCCGGGAGGCTCGCCGCGACATGGGACTGCTCCGACAGCAGGCGGCGGTGGCCGCCCGGGCGCGGGGCGCGCGGCTGCCAGCTGTCGTGAGAGACGCCCCGAATGAGCGGCTCGCCGCCCAGCCGCCGCCGCGCGCGCATATCGGGCGACGCGAGCGGCGACGACGAGTGCGATCCGTCGCGCGGCGCCACGATTTCGAGGTCCGTGTCGCCGACGATCGCGTCGGCCGCGCCGTCCAGCACCGTCGGCACGGACGTATCGATGGCCTCCTGGGGCGTGCGCATGTGTGGGCTGCCGCACAGCTCGATATCACGCTCAAATATGCTCGGCTCGGGCGACCGTGGCGCGTTGCGGTGCCGCATCAGTGGCGAGAGCAGCGCCTGCGAGGGCGAGCGCGGACTCGAGAGGGGCCGCCGCAGCCCATTGTCCGCCTGCGCCGCAGGCACGGGCGACGTGGGCGCGCGCCCACGCGGCCCACTGCCCTCATCCGTGCGGCCGCTGAGGGTACGCGACATGGAGCTCGGCACGGGGCTCCAGGCGGGCGCTAGCGGTGGCGCGTAGAGATGGACAAGCTGCGATGCCTGCGCCGGGTCGTCAGGCAGCTCGTTCGCAAGCGGCAGAGGGGACGTCGTAGGAGCCGACGTCCCGAGCGGCGACGCGGCACCAGCGTGCGGCGATGGCGACGGCACGGGCCCCGGCCCCAGCCGCATGGGACTGAGTGGGATCCGGCCCGGCGCATGCAAGCGGAAAGACCCACCCTCGCCGCTCCTTGACGGCTTGGATGAGCTGTCGTTAGCCATGGAGAGCGATCCCCCCGGCGCTGTTGACACGGGAGGCGCTGGTGCGACCATGTTCGTCACGTCGGGCGAGCGAAACGGCCAGCGTGCCACCCGCGCTCGGCGTACCGACGCGCAGCTCGGCGCACAGCCTTTCCAGTAAATGCTGACTAAACACAACAGGCGCGGTGCATGGATCTCCGGGGCTCGAGTTCATGCCTCCAGCGTGCAGCGCGAGCGCGGCCCTGGTGAGGAGTGTCGCGTTGCACACATGCGGCGCCGCGTAGGCGATGAAGAGCGTGCGGCAGGACGTGAGCGCCGCCGTAGCTTTGCACTGCGCGCACAGTCCAAGGTCTGCCGCGTCCACGCGACTCCACGCCCCCACCAACCCGCTGCGACTCCCGCGCAGGGTCACTTGGACGACACGCGACGGCCTCGGCAGCGCGGGCGCGAGTCCTCGCGGCCCTTGGGCGCTCGCCCAGGTCAGGTCCTGGCGCGCGTTTGATCACGTGATGTGTCTTCGCGCTGCGCAGGGCGTCTCTCGACGCCCCCGCCACTTCGCGCAGTTTGAACCCCACAATGACTGCGCCCACACGCCTGTACGTCGGCCGCCTGGCCCCCAGCACAACACGCGACGATGTTTCGGACCTATTCAAGAATGTCGGAGTATGTATGTGCGTGACTGACCGCGCTAGCGCCTCGTGGATGTGCGCGTCCTGAACGGCTTTGGCTTTGTCGAGTTTGAGGACTCGCGCGATGCCGACTATGCCGTGCGCGTACGTACCGAAAATCTCACTCCAGGACTATGACGGCACCATGTTCATGGGCGACCGCATCATTGTGCAGCCGGCCAAGCAGCCTGCGCGTCGCGACCGCGACCGCGATGGGTACGGCCGCGGCCGCGACCGCGACGGGTACGGGCCGCCGCGCGACCGCTACCGCGATGAGCCTCCGCGCGACCGCTACCGCGACGAGCGCCGCCGCGGCCCGCGTCGTGGCCAGTACCGGATCATTGTGTTCAACCTGCCGCCCGGCACGAGCTGGCAGGACCTGAAGGATGTCGGGCGCGAGCACGGCCATGTGACGTTCTCGGACATCAACCCGTACCGGTCGGACGAGGGCGCCCTGGAGTTCGAGACGCGTGAGGACTACGAACGTGCGCTGGCACGCATTGAAGGCACCGAGCTGCGTGGCAACCGCCTCCGGGCCGAGCCCGACGGTGAGCTGCCGCCGCCCGAGCCGTCCTCGTACGACCGCCGCGACCGCAGCCCTGAGGCGCGCGACCGCGACTCGTACGCGCGCGACCGCTACCGCGACGAGCGCCCGCCGCCGCCGATGCGCGGTGACGACCGCTACGAGGACGAGCGCCCTCCGCCGCCGATGCGCGGTGACGACCGCTACGAGGACGAGCCGCGCCGCGACGAGCCTCCGGCGCAAGAGCCGGAGCGCGAGCCTGCGCAGGAGCCTGCGCCGGAGCCCGCGCAGGAGCCCGAGTCTGCACCGGCGCAAGAGCCCGCGCCGGCGGACGCGGCCTAAATGGGCCCCTATAGTCTCTGTATGGCTGGACTGTCCCTCCACGGCGCCGCGGGCCGCCGCCCAGCCGCGGCACGATCACGTGCCGTGACGCGCGATGCTGGCGCAGGGCACGTCGAGCGAGCGCCAGGGGCTGATCGATCCCCCCATGTCCCGGGCGAGTGGGTCGTACGTGGGCGGCGCCGATCCCAATGCGACGGCGATGGCAGGGCCGGCGGGCGTGTCGGCATCGGGGCCTGGGGCAGCCGGTGGCAGCGCCATGTGGGTCCTAGGCTCGAGTGCGGCGCCTGTGCGGCCACAGACCCGCATTGCGCCGGGCCAGGCGAAGCACTCGACGTATGCGAGTCGCATGCGTGCGGGCACGACGACGCTCATGCAGCCGATCTGGCGCGGCTCGCATGAGACAGAGGACCCGCTCTCGACGCGTGGTGGGCGGCATGCCGTGTACTATGGCGAGGACGCCTCGGACGACGACGATATCGAGGTCGACGATGATGACGACGACGATTTTGAATCGCCAGACGACGAGTACGGCTCGCAGACAAGCAGCAAGCGCCGGCGCAGCCACCTGGAAGACCGCGCGTCGAATAGCCCCGCCACCCGGCCCGGCCCGAGCGACGTGGAAGCAGAGGCCGAGTGGGCGGCGCCCGGTAGCCAGCTGGGCCTGCCCGTGCCAAGCAGGCGTCTAGTGGTGCGCCCAGCGAGGCCTGTGCATCCCCCCTACTTTTCCGACGAGCAGCTGGCGCAGCAGGGCGAGGCCCCCGAGGTGCTCGTGCCGATCCGCATCGAGTTCCACACGGACACGCACCGGATCAAGGATGTCTTTCTGTGGAACATCAATGAGCGGCTTATTACGCCGTACCAGTTTGCGCAAATGTTTCTGCAGGACCTGGACCTGCCGATCACGCCGCATGCCTTGCAGATTGAGAACGCGATCATCCAGCAGCTGGCGGACGCCTCGGCCGTGCTGGACAGCGAAGACACGCTGACCCGCATCGTGGACCTCAAGACAGGTGCGCGCGAGCGCAAGCGCCTCGAGGCCGAGGCTGAGGCGCAGCGGCGGCGCCTCGCAGCGACCCAGGCGGCCAGTGCGGACGGATCGTCGTCGCTCTTAGCGCCGCGCAAGCGCGGCCGGCCGCGGAAATACCCGCAGTCCGAGCCCAACGAGGGGTCGCCCACGGTCGAGGCGCCGTTCCCGCTCGCGCCCAGCACGGTGCCCGGCAGCGCACCGTCGGGCGGCGGGCCCGCAGCCGCGCCGCAGGACGAAGACCCGAAGACGGCTGAGAAGGCGCGCATCCACGACATGCTGGTCAGCGTAGATGCCGAGGACGACCTGCGTGTGATTGTCGAGTACAAGGTGCAGATCGCGCGGCACATGCTGCGCGACCGGCTGGAGTGGGACCTGAGCTCCGAGTGGACGCCCGAGGCGTTCGCGCGGACCCTCACGCGCGACTTGGGTCTGCCGCCGGAGGGCCGTGGCATCATTGCACATGCGGTGCACGAGCAGCTGATGCACCACCGGCGCGCCGCGACGGAGCTGGGCCTATTTGGCAGTGGCAAGATATACCGGTGCACGATGGACGAGCTCGAGCAGATTGAGCGGGCTGAGCAGGCGCAGCTAGCCGAGAGTGCTGCGGCCGAGGCACGCAGTGGCGACGCGGACGGCGGCGCGGCGGCGCACCGGCACGCGATGGCCGCGGCGTCGAGTGCGCTGGACGCCCTGGACGAGTACGCGGTGGGTATGCGCGACGAGGTCGGGCCGCCCAATACGCGCAGCCGGCGCATGGCTGCGGGCGCGCAGGGGGCGGCGGACTCGGCGGGTTCGATGCCGTTCCTCCTCCCGGACGAGTCGCTGCCGCTGCCTGTGCGGCGGCAGCAGGCGCTTGCGACGCTACGGGATCTTTTGTCTATCGGGCCACGACCGCTCGAGGGCGCGTGGCGCGACTTTGGCGATGTCGCTGACTTTGGGCCGCTGCTCGAGTACCTGAGCGATGCGGAGCTCGAGAAGATGGAGGAGGCGGACCTCCGGGCGAGTCGGTACGTACACCTTCCTCACCGCAGGCGCAACCGCCGCGAGGCGCAGCGCACGGGGCGCACGCGCCGAGGGTGACAAATGGTCACGTGAATTATAGCTATGGAAGTTCTGTGCATCACGTGTAGACTAGCCGCCTTCTTGTAGCGCCGGCGTCTGCGAACCTCTGTCCTCCTTGTCCACGATGGGTGCGTAGTGCTCGACGCTGACCGGCAGCTGTTGGCAAGAACAAGAAGCTCTCCAAGGGTAAGGGTAATAAGAAGCGTGTGGTCGACCCCTTCACCCGCAAGGAGTGGTACGACATCAAGGCGCCTGTGTTCTTCGAGAACCGCAACGTCGGCAAGACCATTGTCAACCGTTCGCAGGGTCTGAGTATGTACACGGATGACTGACCCGACAGAGAATGCCTCGGACGCTCTCAAGGGCCGTATCCTCGAGCAGTCGCTTGCTGACCTGAACAAGGACGACGAGCAGGCCTTCCGCAAGTTCCGCCTGCGCATCGACGAGGTGCAGGGCCGTAACTGCCTGACCAACTTTTACGGTATGGACTTCACGCAGGACAAGGTCCGCTCGCTCGTGCGCAAGTGGCAGACGCTCATTGAGGCCTACCAGGACGTGAAGACCACCGACGGCTACCTCCTCCGTGTGTTCGCCATCGGCTTCACGCGCCGCCGCGCGAACCAGGTGAAGAAGACCACCTACGCCAAGTCGTCGCAGATCCGTGCCATCCGCAAGAAGATGTTCGAGGTGATCCAGCGCGAGTCGTCGTCGTGCGACCTGCGCGAGTTCGTGGCCAAGCTGATCCCCGAGGTCATGGGCCGCGAGATCGAGAAGAGCACCCAGGGCATCTACCCGCTCAAGGACGTGTACATCCGCAAGGTCAAGGTGCTGAAGCGCCCGAAGTTCGACGTCGGCAAGCTCTACGAGCTGCACGGTGGTGCGGCCGTCGTCGGTGCGGAGGACGTCGGCACCAAGATCAAGAGCGGCGAGTTCAAGGAGCCCGAGATCCAGGCCTCGGTCTAAAAGAGGAGGCAGGGGCTGTTGCCGCTTCTGCGATGTCTCTTCATGATGCTGCAGGCACGTCGTAACGACGGGCGCCTCGCACCCCGTAGCGTCGCCCAGCAGCGTGCTTGTCTAGTAGAAAATATCCTTCATCTATTCGGCCGCGCATCGGGCCTGCCGCACGCCACGATGGCCAAGGGCGCGCAGAAACGCATCGCATCGACGAATGCCCGTGCGGTACAGACGCTAGCGCTGGGCTTTGCCATCAGCAACACGCTGTACGTGCTCGCACAGCTCGTGCGGTACCGCTCCCCCCGCTGGCCGGCGGCTGTGCTGGTGCCGTACCTGCTGACCGAGGCGGTCGCTGCGGGCCTCGCGTGGCAGCTCGTCGGCATGGCGCGCCATGGCGCCGACCTAGCGCAGGCCGGCCTCACCGCGTACATGTTCGACATCGTCTACATCACATGGTTCGTCCACGGCACGACGGCGCTCGTCTCCCGCCACTTCTGGTGGACCTACCTGGTGGTGCGTACGGCAAGCTCACACAGATCCCCTTGTATGCCCTGTACCTGCTCTACACGCACATCCTCGCGCCATACGTGCTCGGACGCGGTCGCGCGCCGCCGCAGGCCACACACGACAAGGCGCCCGCCGCCAGCAACGAGCCGGCGCTGAGCAAGCGCCAGGCCAAGCTCCAGGCGCGCCAGGCGCGCGGCGCCACGGTCCGGCAAGTGCGTCGTGCGTAGCCATAGGCCCACTACCGATTCTATGACGCCGGCCCACTGGGCGGCCGCGGCTCGGGCGTCGGCGACGCAGCGCCCGAGGCCTTCTTCTTGCGCTGCATCGCCAAGCGGTTCGCCAGCTGCAAGAGCTCGAGCTGGCCCGGCGAGAGCCGCACCGTGCTGCTGCCGCCCGCCTGCTGCTTCTTCAGGAGAGCAATGAGCCCAGCCGCCTCGGGGTGCGCGGCCAGCGCCGACAGCGCCGACAGCGGATCGTCGCTCTTGTCGGCGGGCCGCGCAGCCGCNCGCTCGGGGCCGACACGGGGATGCGAGGCACCTTCGGCACCTCGAGGCGCTGGTCGCTCGCCGGCACGCTCGGCGCCGCGGGGCGCCGCCGGGGCCGAGGCTGCCGGGGCCGAGGCTGCGGCGGCGCCCTCGGGGCTCTTGGCCTTCTTCATCTTCTCCTTGAGGTGCGAGACCAGGTACGTCTGTAGGACCTGCAAGGCCTGCTGTGCGCCGAGGCCCTCGATCTGGGACAGCTGCTCGCTCGACAGGTGGCCAAACACGGCCGGGCTCAGGTACAGCTGGCCCTGGTGGTGCGCAATCGGCGGCGCCTCGAGGAGCGACTCGATGGACCCAGGCGCGCCTTTGCCCTGGGCGGCGGTGCGCTCGGCGGTCGGCGGCACACCCACAACAAGGGGAATGCGCGGCATGGCACGCGCAGCGTCCGGGGGCGTCGCGCCCGTGCGGCTGTGTGACACGGGCGCCGGCGCGGCGGGAGAGGGGGTATCGTCGGTCGCCGGGGCGCTCGCAGCGGCGGCGGCCGCGCCGTCCTGGCGCGACGCCGCGCTGTGGGCCTTGGCGAGGTCCGTGGTGCTGAGCGTGTAAAAGATGCCCTTGCCCGGCTCGTCGGGCCGCCGCGGGATCTTGCAGAACTCGCGGCTCGTGCCGATCGTGTGCCGGATCGAGCTCTGCCAGTCGCGCCCGTTCTTGCGCCCATTCTGGCTGAACCACGGGTAGGTGTTCTGGAGCCACTCGTACACCTCCTGCAGGGTCAGCTTGTGCCCTTTCTTCGCACACGACTCGGACGAGAGCGCATTGGTGATGAGCTGCACGTTCGACAGGTCCGGCTTCTGGAACGCGGGCACAGGGCCAAGCGTGTGGGCGGCCACGGCGAGGGCGGAGAGCGCAGGCGACGTGCTTGCGCGGGCGCTGTCCGCGTCGGCCTCGCCCTCGCTCTTGACGCTGTGGCTGGCGGCCGGGTCGGCCGCCGCATCGTCCGTCGGGCGGCGCCGCTTGGCGTCGCTGGCATCGCCGTCGGCGCCAGGCGCGCCGCTCCGTGCCTCGTCGGTGTGCGGTCGCTTGAGCGCCTTGCCGAGCTTCGCGCGCGGCTTGAGCACAAACTTCGGCGCGGGTGCGGCGCTGGGCGCCGGCAACTCGTCCGCGTCCGAGAGCTCGGACGACGAGGCAGCGGCGAGCAGCTCGTGGTCCGACTCGCCGCTGTCCGCGGCATCGTCCGCGTCAGGCGGCGGCGGGAGCACAAAGTAGAATACGCGCTCGGCGATCTGGATCTTGGTCCTCGCGCCGAGCGGCACCACCCCGTTCATGCTGACCCACACGTCGTCGACAAACGCCCCGTTGCGGCCGAGCACCTCGAGGAGGAAGCGGCCCTCGGGCTTGGACGGCGATGCGCTCCGGGCGCTGCCGGCCGCCTCGTCGTGGCCGGGCGCCGCGCCGGGCGGCGCCAGCATGGGCGACATGGGCAGGGAGCTGCGGTAATAGTCCGGCTGGACCGAGTAAAAGATGCGCGCGTGCAGTCGGGAGATGGACTTGAGGGGGCCCAAGTCCACGTCCACGTCCTTGCCTGCGCGCCACGCCGGCGAGGCGGACGCAGGCGCCTGGGGCCGCCGGCCAATGGTGACCTGGAGTGTCTGGATGTAGTAGGAAAAGCCAGGGAACTCGAGCTTGGCATACGCGCGGATAGGGCCCTCGGGCTCCGACGACGCCGACGGCGCATTTCGGTCGGCCCACGACGCAGACCGCGACATGGGCGCCTCCTTGGCGCGCGATGGCTCGGCCGCCGCCGTGGACGGTGCGCCGGGCAGGGGCGCGCCGACTTGCGCAGACGCACTGGACACGGACATACAGGCACCGTGTTGCACAGACAGCCAACGACCCACGCTGGGTGCTTAGGCGGCGTTCCGCACTCGCTGGTCTGCCACCCGCGCGGGTTTTGCAAGGGCGCGAAGGCGCGACGAGCCAGGGCGTCGACCCTCGGGGCCGTGTATGGGATCTATGCGTGCGCGCCGTGCGCCGTGCGCGCCGCGCTCCACTAGGGCGAGGCGGCGCGGCGCTGCTGCTTCTTGCGCTTGTTCTGCTTGCGCCGGCGCGCCTTGTCCCACTGCGACTGCAGGACACTGGGCGCGAGTGCGCGCGGGACCTGCGCGCCGCCGCGCATGGGGCCCCATGACTGCTTGATGAGCAGCTCGAGGCGCTGGCTCATCTGGCGGCGCGCGATCTCGCGGTTCTGCGCGCGGCTGCGCGTCGCCTGGCAGGTGATGCGCGTGCCCGTCGGCTCGTGGACGAGCTCCACGTTCGTAGAGAGCTTGTTGATGGCCTGTCCGCCTGGGCCGCGCCCCCGGATGAAGCGCTCGCGCAGGTCCGACTCGTCCAGCGTGATCGGCCGCTTCTTGGAGCCATCGCGCGCAAACTCGTACGCGCCTGTGTGGAACCAGTCGGGCAGCGTCCCCGGCGGCACGCGCGTGGGGGGCGCGTCTGCGCTGCCGGCGGCCGCTGCGTCGTCGACGTACTCGCTGTCCGTGGCGGGTCTAGCTGGGATGAGTGGCACACACGTACAGCCCCGCGTCGTCCTCGAGCCACCGGCCCATTTCGTCGGCGCCCTGCTCCAGCGACGCCCATTCGTAACGGTCCACATCGCCCTCGTCGTCGTCGCGCTGCGCTTCGATGCGGTGCCTCTCGAACCACGGCACTTGGCGTGCCTCGCGCTCGGCCAGGGCGCGTGCGGTCCACACGACCCGCGCGGGGAAGAAGGGCTCAAAGTGGAACTCCGGGAGCGCCTCGGGGCCGAGCAGGTGGGGGTAGTCGACAGCCGCGCGCGCCATCGAGAGGGGCGGGTCCACGAGCTGCAGCGCCGACAGGGGGTGCGACGACGCATACTGCTCGGCGACGGCGCACACGGCCCCCGCCGCCGTGAGCGCCGGCGGAAAGGGCGGCACGCCCACCTCGGGCGGCGGGTGGCGCAGCAGGCGCACCATCTCGTCCTCCATCAGCGCGAGGATCTCGGACGGCGGGCGGCCGTGCGTGTCTGGGTCCAGATCGAGAAACAGGCTCGAGAAGCCCTGCTCGCGCAGGTGCGTCCACAGAGGCGCGAATTGCCTAGGTAAGTTCGGCAGCGTACTCTTGCGCCGGTGCACCGCCCGTCCAGCGCGGCGCGGCAATGAATAGGAGCGGCGTAGGCACCTCGCGCGGCGCTGCCTCGCTCGCAGGCACATGCCGCAGCGTCGACACCCACCGCCGCAGCGCACCGAGGCCCCCGCGCGCGCGCCGAGCGCTCGCGCCGTACCACGGCATGCTCGTCGTATCACGTGAAGCGCGTGCGAGGCGGCTCAGCGGCGCACGGTGCCGCGCCATGGGCGACACCTGCGTGGCGGTCGCCGCGCACGGCTACTACTGCTTTGACGTGCTTGTGCACGCGCTGGAGGGCGGCGCTGTGCCTGCGTGGGTGGCGCCCGGCGAGGGATGCCATGTGTACGTGACCGCACTCACACCAGGCCGCTGTTCGTCTCGTGGTACACGGCGCCGCACGGGCGCACCGAAGCGAAGCGCCTGCGTGGGTGCATAGGCACGTTTGCGCCGCAGGCACTGCCCGAGGGCCTCGCGCGCTATGCGCTGCAGGCGGCGCTGCATGACTCGCGCTTCCCGCCGATCCGCCGCGCCGAGTGCGATGCGCTCGTGTGCACGGTGAGCTTCCTGAGCCCGAAGGAGCCGTGCCGCGATCCGTGGGACTGGGTCGTCGGCGTGCACGGCGTGTACGTGACGTGGCATGCACCCGGCGGAGCGAGGCTCACGGCGACCTTCCTGCCCGACGTGGCGCCTGCGCAGGGCTGGGACAAGCGGGCGACGATAGACCATGCGCTGCGCAAGGCAGGGTGGCGCGGCGACATCACCGAGGCACTGCGCTCCGAGCTCGCGGTGGAGCGGTACCAGAGCCACACGGCCACCGTGACGTGGGCCGAGTATGTGGCAGCTGTGCGTCATAGAGGCTAGCTACGGGGTATCACCGGGGCTCGGCGCCGAATCATCGTGCGCCGCGGAATGTGCGTATCCAAAGAGCGACTGGTACGACGGCTGCGAGGGCAGCACATGCGTGCGGAGCGTGTCGGGCGGCGGCGGCGTGCCGTCCGGCTCGGCGCTGTCCGGCGCCGGGAACAGCGCGCGGTCCTCGTCGCTCGGCTCGCCCGCGTCCCGCGAGTCACGGCGGGGCAGGCCGGGCGCCGGCGCGCGCGTGTCGGTGCCCGCCTCAGGGCCGGCGCTCGTGGGCTGGAGGATCGTGAACAGCTCCCCGTCGCGCTTCGGTGGCCCGTACGAGCAAAAGGGGTCGGGGATATTCGCCATCATCGACTCGAGCACGGGGTCCGTCACCGCCTTCGCCGAGAGTCGGTCCGCGATGTCGACTTGCGCGCGCACGAGGAGCATGACTTTGGACGCGAGGAAGGACCACGTCTGCTCCTCGTTGTCGAGCACGTCCGTGTAGTGGCGTGCCTTGGTTTCTTCCATTTCGTTGACCTTGTCCTGCAGCTCGGTGAGCATCGTGCGGAAGCTGTTCAGGTCGCGCTTCTTCTTGCGCCCCTCCTTCTGGTACTTGGTCTCGATGTCCTTGAGCACGCGGCTCTGTGCGGCCAGCGTGGCCTCGTGCGCGTGCTGCCGCTCGTGCACGCTCGTGCGGTACACGTCCAGCTGGCTCAGCAGCGGGATCGAGAACTCTTTCCAGAACGTGTCGCACAGCACCTGCTCGTAGTTCGACTTGAGGTAGTGCAGGCCACAGGCGGCCTGGAGCGCGGGGCCGCTCGCGTGCGCGCCCTTCATGCGCGAGCAGTCTTCGAGGGCCTCGGCGAGCTCCGATGACGCCTTAGACATGGCCAGCATCGACGCCGTATACGCCTTGGACGCGCTGAGCAGGCGCTCGTACGCCCCGAGGCTCGCGCTGATGTCCGCGCGGCGGATGTACACGGGCGGCCGGTTCGGCAGGTCGATGCTGGACGCCTGCGTCATGTGGTCGATGGTCTGGATCGACCGCGCGTAGCTCGACGGCGTCGCGGTGGCGTCGGCGTCGTCCATGGGCGTCAGGCTGCGGGGGGGCGAAATGCGTCAAATGTGCAATTTTCGGGGCACTGCCGCACGCCGCGTGTTTATGTCGCGCGTGGAGCACGGCCGAGCCACCTCCCTTCATCATGGTGCGTGGCCTTGGCCCTAACCTGGCAGGCGGACACGGAGATCAAGGAGGCATTTGCCCTATTCGACAAGAAGGGATCCGGAACGATCGCAAGCGAGAACCTCGGTGATCTGCTGCGTGCGCTGGGCCAGAATCCTACGCAGGCGGAGGTCGCCCAGCTCGCGGCCGGCGCCCCGGGCGAGAGTACGTGTCGAGTGGCGCTCACAAGCAGTCGACTACGCGACGTTCACCAAGATCCTGAACCGGCCCAATGGCTTCAAGCCGGCGGGCACACCAGGTGCGTTGCTGCCGCGCTCACACACAGAGGAGTTCATCCGCGGCTTCCAGGTGTTCGACAAGGACGGCACCGGCCAGATCGGCGTGGGCGAGCTGCGCTACGTGCTGACGAGCCTGGGCGAGAAGCTCTCGGACGAGGAGGTCGACGAGCTGCTCAAGGGCGTGGCGGTCAGCAGGTATGTGCTGCACACTGACCCTAGCGACGGCAGCATCAACTACGAGACATTTGTGCGCCAGATCCTGTCGCAGTAGACACGCCGCCAAGCGCGACATAGTACCGCTAGGACCCCACGAGCTACACAAGGATGCTGCGCTGCCGCATGCGCGTAGGCACAACTGCCAAGAGGATATTTTGGAGTATAGGAACGAGGCCGGCAGACAGGCCGCCGCCTCCTCTATAAGGAGATCTGCGACCGGGCGCGATATCGTCCACGCACCCACGCAGGGCGCCACCCAGAGGCAAGGCGCTTAGTCGCTGCCGGTGCGGGCTGCTTGTTAGTGGCGACCGGGCGTCCATACATACTGTAGACCAGCTGACCGTGGTGGTGGATCAGGGGCTTGATCTGGCCCTCACGCTCAAAGTGGCGGATGGCGAGGCGGGCGACCGAGCCGTTGATCTTCAGACGGTCAATCAGCACCGACGGCGTGATCATCTTGAAGGTGGGCACCTCCTTGATGACCTTCTCGTACAGCGGCTTGTCGAGGTGGACGGCGTTCTGGGCCTTGTCCTTAACACGGCCCTTCGACCACTTCTTCTTCTTACCGGCCTTCGAGGCGGACGCAAGAATGGCAGACTTCTTAGGAGGCATCTGTGGCGTAAGTCTGGCGAGCCGAGCGTACGTTGGCTAAGACGTCGTGAGGACAGAAGCGAGGCCGGCGGCGCGGCACTAAAACTAGGTAGCCTGGAAAAATGTACACGTGACTACGGCCGACCTACAGCACGAGTTTCAGTCCGGCGGCGTATACGTAAGCACCAAAGAGCAACACGCTCGCCGTCGCGTAGCCGAGGTCGAGGCGCACGATGGCGAAGATCCACAGCGTGCCGAGCGCTGGCGTGCGCGCAAGGGAGATATCGTACGAGGCCCGCGCGTGAGCAGCCAAACGTACCTTGTTCACAACATAGGCCAAATAGCAGCCAGCCAGCGTGCCGATCACGAACATGACCGCCTGCGTGAGCCACTTGCGCCGCTCGCGCAAGTCTGTGTGAGCCAGCGCGCAACGTACTCCACCATATGAGCAGGACAAGGGCTGCAGAGTCAGTGCTTGCGCTCCTTGCCGGCACGTACGCGGAAGCCGCTGGGCCAGTGTGGCCACTTCGCCAGCGAAGGTGCTCTCCTGGTGGTACTGCTTCTGCGCAAGCAGGTTGAGCAGCTCAAAGATAAACCCAAAGGGAATGCACCATAGTGCCAAATCAAAGAGGAGCTCGGCTCTCTCGCTCAGCCTCCCATCCTGCAGGTCTTCATACAGATCGGTCGCATTGGGTTCGAGGCCCCCCTCGTCGTCCTCGACCCTGTCCAGGTCCGAGTCCGAGTCCTGCAGGCTCCATTCGTCGAGCGAGCTGGTGCCATCAGGGTCGTCAGGCACCACGGGACGGCCGCGGTGGCGCACGGACGACGTCACTGGGCTGCTCTCGCTCGACACGACTGGGCCCTGGAGCGACGCATCGCTTTCGATCTCCTCCAGGACGGCCATCACGCGAGGACGCACAGGCCGCCTGGCCGCCCGCCCGCCGGGTGGAGCGCGTGCCACGCGGTGCCCCCCTGCCACCCGTTCGGCCGAACACCGAGGCCCGCTGGCCGGACGTGCCCGGAGCGCTGACGCCCGCCGAACTCGTCGTGCACCCAGCCACCACCTGTATTGACGACATGGCTACCAAGGCTGCTGCCATTGACTTTAGCAAGATCCTCTCGTCGGGGATCGGCAAGGAGACGCAGGCCCAGATTGTGGCGTTCCGCAAGCGTGCCGATGAGGCTCGCCGCGCCCTGGCGAACCTGCAGAACCAGCCCACCTCGGTGGACCTCTCGCACTACAAGAGCGTGCTGAAGGTACGTGGCCGTGCATGTGCCCCCGGCTTACATGGCAGAACCAGTCGGTGGTCTCGCAGGCTGAAAAGATCCTGAGCGAGTTCAAGCCGGTGACCTACGACGTGAACGCGCAGGTGAAGGCGATTGAGTCGTTTGAGGCCACGGCGGTATGTATACTGGTGGCATGCGAGACATGATGCTGACGCGATGCGCGCCGTCCTCGGCATGCTACTACTCTACAGGTGAAGCAGGCGCAGGAGAGTGCGGCGAAGATGGAGGCCGAGCTGAAGGACCTGAAGGCCACCCTCGGCAACATCGAGGGCGCCCGTCCGTTCGACCAGCTCACTACGGGCGATGTCCTCCAGGCGCGTCCCGAGATTGCCAAGACGATCGAGGAGATGGTCAAGAAGGGCAAGTGGACCGTGCCGGGCTACGACGAGAAGTTCGGCAGTATGTACCGTGACGCTAGGCGCCCGTTGCTAACGATACAGGTCTTGCCATGTAAGCAGCTTTATAGCCTCTTCTCGGGAGCCGCAAGCTCCCTGCTCGCCATCGTCGGTCGTGGGGCCGGCCGGTGTACCGGCCACGTGATCCATGGCCCGTGGGGGGTGTCGGTTGGGCGCATGGCTGATCCCTTGTCATGTCGACCCCGCGTAGTATGTTCAGTGGACCGTTTGGGGCGCCTGCTGTGAGCGCCGAGGACGATGTCCTTCCAGCGGGCGTAAGGCTCGGTCGGAGAGCGTCTGTGTCGGCGGAGAGCATGTCCAGCACGGCGGAGCTGAGTGGGAGTGCGCAGTTTCCCAAGACGGAGCACCAAAAGGAGCGCCTGATGGCGGCCCTCACGCCGAACCTGCTTTTCCGCCAGCTGGAGAACGAGCAGGTACAGAGCCTGCTCCTAGCGATGCGCGAGATGCGCTTCGCCAAGGGCGATGTTGTGATCCAGCAGGGCGACGACGGCGATTTCTGCTATGTGGCCGAGTCGGGCACTCTGGACGTGTTTCTGCAGCCGCCGGGCACGCCCGCAGAGGTCGCGGTGCGCGCGAGACCCGGCGAAATGGGCCAAAAGATCGCCTCGTACGGCCCCGGCGCGACCTTTGGCGAGCTGGCGCTCCTCTACATGCAGCCGCGTGCCGCCTCGGTCGTGGCGACCTCCGACTGTGTCCTGTGGGCGCTGGACCGCGTGTCGTTCCGCTCCATCATGGCCCACTCTGACCTGAAGCGCCGCGTCATGCTCGACTCGTTCATGAAGCAGGTGCCGCTCCTGCAGCACCTGCGCGAGGACGAGCGTCTTCGCGTGTGCGACGCGATCGAGTTTGTCGAATACCCGGCAGGCGAGACGGTGCTGCACGAGGGCGACATCGGCACGCAGTTCTTTTTGATCGTGAACGGCGTGGCCGAGGTGATCAAGCAAAACAAGACCGTGTCGCTGCTCCAGCGCGGCGACTACTTTGGCGAGCTGGCCCTGCTGCACCGTGCGCCGCGCGCTGCGACGGTCGTCGCGAGCGAGAGCTCGCCGTCCGGGAAGCTGCGCGTAGGCGTGCTACAGGAAGACGCCTTCACGCGCCTGCTCGGTCCCCTTTCAGACATTATGAATCGGCATGCGGCCATGCACTATGGCTCGACGCCCGAGGCGCCTGCTGCGACCGAGGCGCCGCCGGGCTCGCCCCGGTCGGGCCAGGCTCCGACGTCCTAGTGTCTAGATTGTAGATAGACAATTGCGCACGTTGCTCACCCGCCTCCAGCGGCGCCGGACTGGCAAACAACGGGTCGACGCCCGAGCCGCTTTTCGGGAAGGCGATCACATCGCGGATCGTCGGGGTATCGCACGCCATCGCCATGAAGCGGTCAAAGCCTGTGTCAGTCACAGCCACGTACCGAGCGCGATGCCTGCATGGGGCGGCGCACCGCACCGCAGCGCCTGCAGCAGGTGGCCAAAGCGCCCCACCTCCTCGTCCGTCAGCGCCAGGACATCCTGCAAAATCGCGAGCTGCATGTCGGGGTCATGCACACGCACACTGCCGCCGCCAATCTCGGCGCCGTTGAGCACGAGGTCGTAGTGCTGACCATGGATCGCCGCTAGGAGCCGGTCGCGCTCGGCCGGCGCGGCACATGCACGCGCCGCCATCAGGCGCGGCACGTCTTGCGCGGCCGGTGCGGTGAATGGGTGGTGCGTGCTGCTCCAGCGCCCATGCGCCGCGGCCGCCTTGTCCGCGTCGGCCCGCGTAAAGAGGGGAAACTCGGTGACCCACAGCACCTGCGGCTCGCGGCTGCGGAGCGGCAAGAGATCAGCAATACGCAGGCGCACATCGCCTAGAAGCGTGCTGCCCCCGTCGGCCGGACGCGGGCGCAGCGCGACAAACACGTCGCACCGATCCTCGGGCGGCGCGGGCGCGCTGCCTCGGAAGGCGTTCGCGCGCTCCATCGCGTCGCGCACCGTCTCCGTGAGCGTCTCCGCCTCCACGGCGCCAGCCACGGCCGCCAAGTGCCGCGACTTGCCCAGCAGGAGGCGCGCTAGGGCCTCGGGCGCCGAGCGCCGCGCCTTGAAGTGCTCCACGTCCATGCGCTCGCCATGCGCGTCGATCCGCAGCTGCTCCACCTGCCGCGCGGTGAGTTTGCACGACGCATAGTGTGGCACGACGAGCATGTCGACGGCATGCGTCGAGCACGCCGGCGCCAGGTTGCGAATCTCGAGGCCAAATCGCAGATCCGGCTTGTCGGAGCCGTACGTGTTCATCACATGCTCGTAGGACAGCACAGGGAACGAGCTGGGCAGGGGAGGCTGCTCCGTGTGCGCCCACATGGCCCGCACGAGGCCCTCTGTGACGTCGCGCACCTGCGTGCCGCCAATGGCCCACGCCGCGGTGTCGCCGGACCCGCTGACGAAGCTCATCTCGATATCGATCTGCGTGAACTCCGGCTGGCGGTCTTTGCGGCCATCCTCGTCGCGAAAGCACTTGGCAAACTGGAAGTAGCGGTCCGTCACACCGGACACCATGAGCAGCTGCTTGGGCTGCTGCGGCGACTGCTGGAGCGCGTAGAACTGCGGGTCCGTGCCGCCCTGGCGCGTCGGCACCAGGAATTCCCGCGCCCCCTCGGGCGTGGAGCGCAGGAGGACGGGCGTTTCCACCTCGCAGAACCCGCGGTCGTGCAGGAAGCAGCGCGCTGCATGCGCAACGCGACTGCGCAGGCGGATCTTGTCGCCTAGCGCGGGGCGGCGCAGGTCCAGGTAGCGGAACTTGGCGCGGAGAGCGTCCTTCGGCAGGGCCCGGGCGTCAGAGCACTGCGTAGCGTAGAAGGGCAGCGCATCGTCCGCCGCATTCAGCAGCTCCCATGACTGCACTTGGACCTCGATGTCGCCCGTGCGCATCGCGGGGTTCGCTGCACCACGTGCGCGCAGCCGGACCTGGCCCTGCACGGCAATCACACTCTCGACCGCCAGGGCTTCGAGGCCGGCGACGAGCGCAGGGTCACTGACCACCAGCTGCACGGTGCCTGACGCGTCCTGCAGCGGCACAAACGACAGGTTCTTGGATATAGTGCGGGGGGTGCGGACCCAGCCTGCCAGGCTGACGCGCTGGTCTTCGCAGGCCGCGCTGAGCTCTCCACAGTGGTGCGTGCGTGGCGCCGTGGCCCAGCGTGCCACAGGCCTCGCGGTCGCGGCCGTGTGCTCTGTTCGCACGGGCCTAGCTAGCCTCGCGCCGTGCGGGCGCACAGACGCCCAACCCAGGCGTGCGATGCCCGCCATGCCGCCGCCGCCAGGGTCTGGCGCGTGCGCCTGCCGCATGGCCTGACGCCACTCGTGCCCACATCACGTGACGCCAACGAAGCACGTAGAAACAGATGCGTCGGCGGTCCCGTGCCGGCAAACGCCCCCGTTCGTTTCTCTTTTGCCATCATGTCGTCTGTGACTTCTGCCATCAAGGACGCTATTCTGCCTTCGGACTCTAACAAGGAGGCCGAGCTTGCTGCTCAGCAGGTGCCGGAGACTACGCCCACTGTGGCGGACCCCGGTCTTGTGGGCCGCCCCAAGGACGAGCTCGTGACGGAGCACACCACGGTGTACACCAACGCCACCCCCGATGTGCTCGAGTCGTCGAACCACCATGTGATGACTGAGGCCGTGCCGATTACCCACACGCCCGTGGCGGACTACAACGAGGTCCCGCGCGCTGCGCCCGCGATTCTCGGCGGCGACCTGTACAGCATCCTTGGCCAGACGGAGCCCGTGTCGAGCACGACGGCGCAGCCTGTGGCCGAGCAGTCGAAGGAGACTGTGCAGCCCATGGCGTCGAACTCGTACGTGAACGAGGTCCCCTCCAATGAGATGGCCTGGACCATTCGCGACACGGATGCGTACACCTCGGCTGGTGCCGGTGCCGGTGCGGGTGCGGGTGCTGTTGCTGGTGCGGGCGCTGGTGCTGCCGCGAGCCATGTGGCGTCGACGTCGGAGGCCCCTGCTGCCCCTGCCGGTCAGGGATCGGCGGTGGACCAGCTGGAGCCTACGACTGAGCAGGCCTGGTCGGTGCGTGGCCCTGCCTCGAACCTCGTGTCGAAGGGCCCGCACGAGCACGCTGCGCACCTCAGCAGCGATGCTGCGGGCAACGTGCCCATTGACGAGAGCGCGACGTCGCCTACGGAGAAGGTGGCCGATGCCCCTGGCGCAGCCGTGAGCGGTGCGCAGGACAAGGTCGCCGGCGCCCCTGGTCAGGCGAAGGACACCGTGGCTGGCACTGCTTCGCAGGCTAAGGACACTACGACTGGCACGGCCACTGGCGCTACGTCGCAGGCCAAGGACGCTGCCACTGGCACTGCCTCGCAGGCCAAGAACACCGCGACGGACGCCGCGGAGAAGCCCAAGAAGCTCGGTCTCGTGCAAAAGGTGAAGAAGGCCCTCAAGATTGGCAAGCAGAACAAGTAATGTCTCATCTATTGCATATCACGTAATTAAGGCTGAGAGAGGTGTCCACAAACCACTCTTCCATAGTCTGGTCATTGTAGAAAGCTCGCTAATTGTGATCTCTCCTTGGCATGAATGTCCGACGGGCGAACGGACTTTAGTGTCACGTGTAGATGTGCGTGCCGCCCTTGCACCTTGCCTTTGACCCACATGTCGTACTACTATGGTGACCGTTATGACCCATATGATTCAGGCCTCTCTACCGGTGCGCGCGCGGGTATAGGTACGTACCAAGACACTTATAGTTAGGTATCGGTGTCGCTGTCTTTTGCTTGATTGTGATCCTCCTACTTGGCATGTTCATCACGAAGCGCCGTCGTCTTTTCACGCCCCATATCCGTCCTGGATTCAACACGGGCTACTACTCGCAGCAGCCGATGGGCCCATCGCAGCCGTACGTGCCCAATCAGCCGTACCAGCAAAATATGCCCTACCAGCCACCCCCCGCGTACCCGCCACCGCAGACGGATGCTCCTGTCTCCAATGGCACGCCGTATATGCCGTCGTCCAGCGGCCCGTATGCGCCGCCACCCGGCCCGCCGCCCACCAACGATGTGTACAAGCCACCTGTGGACCCACCGCCGGCGGCGTACCCGCCGCCGCCGGGCCCGCCACCCAGCTAGGGCCCTCCTATAGACTCTATCTTCCGCCTGTACAGACAATAGCGCATTTCGACGGACCAGCACGCGGCCTGCCGGGGCGTCATGCCGATGAACGCCCGATAGTGAGGGGCCCCAAAATAAATTCAGATCTGTCAGCAGGCGAGCCTCGCCGTCGCCACCCCTTGCCACCCGGCCATGACGGACGCAAATGACCCGAATGGTGCCAGCTCTGGCGATGCGATTCGCGCGGGTATCTGGGTCGCTATTGTCTGTGTGATTATCCTGGTATGCCTGGTCATTGCCTTTAGCCAGTATCGGCGCACGATACACCTGCGGCGGCACGCACGAAACACCGTGCCGATGACACCCGCGCCGATGCCGGCGAGCGCCTCGTCGCCGTACACGTACCCTCCTAACGCTACGCAAGATACCACATGGGACGAGTCGCTGGGCCCCGGCGGCGAGCCGCTGCCCCGGTACGAGCCGCCAGCGACGCCACCGCCCGCCTTTGACGCCAAGGTCGCGGACGCGTCGGACGTGCTTCCTTATTCACATACCCCCGAGCCCCGCGCTGCGCCGGGACCTAGCGGAATGTAGTTCTGCCATTCGACTTGTACTATCTGTCTAGCGGCCACCCATGTTGTTGCCCTGGGAGGTGATGTTCGCTGCCGCGTTGCTCTGGTTGCGGCCGCTGTGGTCGTGGCCACGGAGCGCTGTGCGTGAGATCGCATGCACGTACTGCCCGCCTGGAGCGTGCCCGCCTCGAGCAGCTTCACGATCGCATCGTCGGTGTTGCTCGTGCCGAACACGGTGTGCAGCTCCTGCTTCGAGAGCTGGCCCATGATGCCCTGCGAGCCCTGGCCCGACGAGAAGATTTGGAAGGCTGCGTGAGCGGCAGGTACGTACTGTCGACAACGTCGGCGAGAGGGATGGTCTTGTCGCCACTGCGCCACGAGACGTACTGCACGTTAGCCACCGGGGCATACCGTCTCGGGGTTCACAAGCACGATGTACTCATCGGTCGACATGGGGTCATTCTACGAGTCAGCGGACAGGCGGCACGCACCTTGTAAATCACCTTCGAGATGTGGGCCTTCGTCATGGTGTACGGTGAGAAGGCCCGCGTGCCCCGCGGGGATTCTATGAGCTGGCGGTGGCAAATGCATCGTTATCATGTGATGTGCACAGGTTAGTCAGCCATGATCGTCCGACGACGCCTCCCGCACCGCGCTCACGAAGCGAGCAGGGCGCGATCGATAGGCGGTCCGTCGGTGTGCTGGCGGATCGGCAGGGGTACTATAAACGTTTCTATATGCACGCCCCGGTGATGGTAGCTCGCCATATCGGCGCTGTGACGGCTCCTAGGGCCGTGCCACCTCGCCAGGCGCTGTGTGGCGCTGCTGGCTGTACAGGGCTGCTCCAGCTGCTCTATCTACCCTGGCGACGCTGGCCAGTTGGGCCACGCGTGATCCATAGAGGCGCGCGGGGCGAGGATGGATGTGCGCACGGGGCTCGCCGGTCTGTAGTCGCTTAGTCATCGTCGTCGCTTTGCTACGGACCGCCATGGACGCCGAAGCGCTGCCGCCCGCGCTGGCCGAGCTAGCCGAGCGGCACCTGAAGCGCAGCCGCACACTGATGTATCACTTCCACGCGGACGTGCCGGCCGTGCCCGATGGGCCCCGCGCACACCTGGCCTCCAAGCTGCGCGCCGAGTACGACGGAGCGATGGTGCTGCCGGATGTCGTCCAGGCGCAGCAGGGCGCGAGCGCGCCCCTCGCCACCAAAGGCAAGGCGTCCGAGACGTCCGATCTCCTTGCGCAGCTGGAGAAGGAGCGGGGCATCACTCGCCCGGCGGCTGCAGGTGGCGCGGGCACGTCGCAGGCCGTGGCGCTGCGGTCGTCGCTGTCGCATCCGACGGCCGCGTCGCAGCTGCAAACGGCGCTGATTCCGCGGGAGCATGCGGGCCACGATACGGAGCGCTCGATGCTGAGCAGTGCGCTGATCCGCAAGAAGGAGTTGGCCGCGCAGCAGGCGAAGCCCGCGTACCATGCGCCGTGGAAGCTGATGCGTGTCATATCGGGGCACCTCGGCTGGGTGCGCTGCGTCGCCGTGGAGCCGAACAACCAGTGGTTCGCGACGGGCGCCGGCGACCGCATCATCAAGATCTGGGACATGGCGAGCGGCGAGCTGAAGCTCTCGCTCACGGGACACATTTCGACGGTGCGCGGTCTCGCGGTGAGCCACCGGCACCCGTACCTCTTCTCTGCCGGCGAGGACAAGCTTGTGAAGTGCTGGGACCTCGAGACGAACAAGGTCGTGCGGCAGTACTACGGGCACCTCTCGGGCATCTACGCGCTGAGCCTGCACCCGACGCTCGATGTCGTCGTGACGGCCGGCCGCGATGCGTCGGCGCGCGTGTGGGACATGCGCACGAAGACGCAGATCCACGTGCTGGGCGGGCATCGCGGCACGGTCGCGAGCGTGCAGTGCCAGGAGAGCGATCCGCAGGTGATCACCGGGAGCATGGACGCGACCGTGAAGCTGTGGGACCTGGCGGCGGGGCGGTGCATGACGACGCTCACGCACCACAAAAAGTCGGTGCGCGCGCTCGCGATCCCGCCGCACGAGTTTACGTTCGCGTCCGGCTCGGCGGGCGGGCGCAACATCAAGCGCTGGCGGTGCCCCGAAGGCACGCTCATGACGAATATGACGCACGATGCGATTGTGAATACCCTCTCGATCAATGCCGACGGCGTGCTGTTCTCCGGCGCGGACGACGGCACGATGCAGTTCTACGACTACGCGACGGGCGTGCCGTTCCAGGCCGCGAGCGACATTGTGCAGCCGGGCTCGCTGGATGCCGAGGCCGGCCTCTTCTGCTCGACGTTTGACCAGACGGGCACGCGCCTCATCACGGGCTGTGCGGACAAGAGTACGTGGCCTCTACTGACTCCAGCAATCAAAGTGTACCGCGAGACATAGTTGCCGCGACACGGTCGAGCGCGGCCACGAGACGGCGCAGCTCGCGCGCGGCGTGTGCGCCGTCGTCGAGCGTGATGCTCTCTGTGAGGCCCGGCAGTGTCGTGGCCCCGTAGCCGAGCCAGCGGCCGGGCGCCACGCCCAGGTGCCGGAACCACGGGCGCTGCACGAGGCCCGCGGGATCGAGGAAGCCCTGCTCGACACGCTGCAGGCGCGCGTTCACGGCCCGGACGCGCGGCGGCTCAAGGCTGCCCCGCGCCTCGCCGCTCGCCTCCAGCTCGCGCTGCGTGCGGTGCAGCTGCGCCGCGGCGTCCTGCACGCGCCGCAGCGCCGCCTCGAGCTGCGCCCACGGCGCCGCCGCGCGCGGCGCGATGCGNGTCCGCGCTGCGCAGGACGAGCAGGCCCAGGAGGCGCGCCATGGCCTCGTGGCGCGCAAAGCCGGGGTCGCCCCACTTGTCCATCCACGTGAACGAGTCGTAGTTGGAGTGGTAGTGGTACACGGGGTCCGTCTCTGTGCGCCGGAAGCTCACGTCCGTGGACGGGATGCCGAGGTGCTGCAGGAACACGGTGTAGTCGCTGCCCGAGCCGAGCGGCGCGACGCGGTCGAGGCGCAGGCGGGCGCCGGGCACGTGCGGGTCCGGCACGCTCGCGGCGACGCCGCGCAGGAGGCGCGCGAGCGACGGCGAGCCGCTCGCCTCGAGCTGCGAGCCCTTGACGGCCATGTCGAGGTTGTGGTACATGGCCACATGGCGCGAGAGGAACGGCGCGTAGTCCTCGCCGAACTCGGTCGAGCCCACGAGCCCGTACTCCTCCGCGTCCCAGCTCGCGAGGACGATGGTGCGCTGCGGCCGCCAGCCGGTCGCGAGGAGCGCGCCGAGGCCCCTGGCGAGCTCGTGCATGACGGCGGTGCCTGACGCCGGGTCCCCCGCGCCAAACACCCACGCGTCGCGGTGGTTGCCGACCATGATGCGCTCGTCGTCGATGCGCCCGGGGATCACCGCATACACGTTCCAGACGTCGCGCGTCGCGTGGCGCATGCCGTTGCTCATCGACACGCGCAGCGCACTCGGGCCGGTCCAGTACTCGGCGCCGGGGATCTCGCCGCCGAAGCGCGGGCGCACCTCCTCCGCACGCACGCCGCGGCCCTGCGTCAGCGCCAGCAGCTGCTTCGCCGTCGCGTACGACAGCGGCAGCGACGGGATGCGCGGCAGCGAGTCGACCTCGCTCCACGGCGCGCGCGTCGCGTTGCGGTACGACGGGCGCCCGGGCGTCGACGGGTCGCCCGGGTAGAACGAGAGCGCCTGCACGCTGCCGCGCTGCACACTGCTGGGCTGCCGCGCAGGCCCCGCCGGGTACGGCGCGTAGCCGTGCGCCTCCGTCACCTGCCCGTCCTCCTCGGGGTCCGAGTAGATCAGCACGCCGACCGCGCCGGCCTCCTGCGCGGCGCGCACCTTGAGGCCGCGGAAGAGCCCGCCGTAGCGCACGAGCGCAATCGCGCCGTCGACGCGCACACCGCGCGCCCGGAGCCGCGCAAAGTCGGCCGGCGAGCCCGTGCCCGCATACACGAGCGGGCCGCTCGCGTTCCCGGAGAACGAGTAGCCGTGGAACGCCGGCAGGCCGTGTGCGCTCGCCGGGTCCTCCGCGAGGACGTCTTCCGCCAGCGACGCGTTCCACACGGCGCGGCCCTGCGCATCGACGACGCGCAGGCTCGCATGCACGGGCTCGTCGAGCCACACCGCGTACGTGTCGGCCCACACGCGGGGCGCGCTCGCCGCGCTCTCCATGAGCGTGCGGCTCTCGGCGGAGCCCGCCTCGTACACGCGCGCCGACGCGTTGCGCGTGTCGGCGCCGAGCAGCGCGGACCACTCGTCGAGGAGGCGCAGCACGGACGCCCTGTCGCCCGGCTCGCCCGCGTAGTGGTGCTGCGCCGTGTAGCGCTGCAGCGCGGCGCGCGCACTGGCCGCGGACGGCACCTGGACATACGCCTGCTCGAGCGGCGTCAGCGGCCCGTAGCACTCGGGCGTGCGCGCGTGCGCGACGCGCAGGCGGCAGCGCACGTCGCCGCCGTGCACGCGCGCGCGCGCGCCGGGCCCCGCGGCGGCGTAGCTGTACAGGCGCCACAGCAGCAGGAGCGCCGAGCACGCGCACAGCAGGTACGTGCGCCATGCGTGGCGCGGGCGCAGGCGCCGCGCGGCTTCGTCGGCATACGCGCGCTTCTCGTCGCTCTGTGCAGGCGCCGCAGGCGGCGTGCGGTCGCGCGCACGGTGCTCCTGACACACGTGCATCGTCGTGGGGAGCGGCCCGCCGGGCGGGCGGGCGGCGCTATCACGTGCTATGGAGCTAGTTCTCGTCCATCGCGTCGCGGCGCTCGCTGTCCGCGGGGGCGTCCTCGGCGGCGGCCTGCGCGGCGCGCGCGTGGGCGGCCTGCTCGCGCTCGCTGGGGCCGAGTCTGCTGTTAGAAGATAGACGTACTGCTCGAACCACTCGGCGAGGTCGTCGCCCTCCAGGAGCGAGAACTTTTCGCCGTCGCGCACGGCGGGCGAGCGCGGGTCGGCGTCGGCGCCGGGGCCGACGAAGGCGACGGACACGGCGGCGCGCTCGAGCTGCTTGTTCTGTGGCAGCGTCTCGCGCAGCGCGCGGAGGCCGTGCAGGATGAGCTCGTCGCGCGAGGCGTCGGCGAACGCGTCGAGGTGGCGCTCCAGGTACGTCTTGGCGCTCTGGTTGCGTGCGCCGAGGCTCATCGCGTGGTACTCGAAGCAGTTGCCGGTCGGGTTGAACTCGTACAGGTGGGGGCCCGTGTCGTCGACGCCGATGACGAGGAAGCCGACGCCGTACGGGCGCTTGCCGTACTGCATCGTGTTCAGCTGCGCGCGGTCGGCGAGCGTCGACATGAGGCGCGAGATCGGGAGCGGGCGCGTGTACATGAGGCGCGACGACAGCGCAAGCTGCCGCATGTAGTGGCTCAGCACGCGCGCATCGCTCGTCAGGCCCGCAAAGCCGATGCCGATGTGGTGGTCGATTTTCAGCACCTTGCGCTGGTGCGCCGCGAGCTCCGACGGCGCGCGCTTCAGCGCCACGATCACCGCATGCGTGCGCGACCGCAGGCCGACGACGGCCGAGCCCTGCTTCACCGCCTCGAGGGCATACTCGACCTGGTGCAGGCGGCCCTGGGGCGAGACTGCGTCAGCGTCGCATACGTACACACTGTATTGTCGCTATCGTACGTGCTGGTGGTCAGTCTCGCAGACGCACTTTCGGAACTGCGTCAGCCGCCTCTACGCACCATCGTACACCGCGCCCCGTGGCGTTGAGAGCCAGCGCCGCTCGCCGGCGACGCGTACGTCATGCCCGATCCGATATATTTCCACAAATGCCCACACCCAGCCACCCCGGCGCAGGCGCCGCGCTCCTCTCGCCATGGCCGAGCCGCAGGCGGTATGGGACGCCGCGCAGCGGCTGGGCACGCGCGCCCACGCGTGGGCGGCTGAGCGCACCGGCGCGCCCCTTGCGCTGCTCATCGCCACATGCATCCTCGCCGTCGCCCTCGCGTCCGCGCTCGCGCACCGCCGTCGCACGCTCGCGCCGCCGGTGCCGGCGGCCCCAGGCGCGCGCGCGCGCGGCACGCGCACGCTCGTGCTCCTTGGCAGCGAGCAGGCGGGCAAGACGAGCGTGTTCCTGCGCATGGCCCTCGGCGTCACGCCAGAGACGGCCACGTCGCAGCAGGTGAACACGGCCGCGCTCGAGGCGGGGCGCTTCGGCCCGGCGGCGCTCCGGCTCGTCGACGTGCCTGGGCACGCGCGCCTGCGCGCGCATGCGTGGGAGTGGCTCGATGAGGCAGATGCGCTCGTCTTTTGCATCGACGCGAGCGTCGCGAGCCGCGGCGGCAGCGAGTCGGCCACGGCCGCCGCGGCGCTCTCGACGATGAAGCGCACGGATCTGCAGGAGGCACTCACCGAGTCGGTCGACTACCTGCACGAAACGCTAGCTACTCTCGCGGCGCGGCGCCTCGCGCCCGGCGCGCGGCCGCGCGCGCCGCCCGCGCTGTACCTCCTCTTCACCCGC